>NC_134697.1:37747820-38055547 GCF_050947455.1 Rhinoderma darwinii | reverse complement strand
TCCCTAAAATACTTTTGTTACCTAAATCACATCCTCTCAAGTAAAAGTTGAGAGTAGATACAGGGAAATCACATTTCTTGTGCGTTCATAAAACAGGCTTTGTTAATAGCACTTTCACTCAATGGAGAGATCTACTTCTTGGTTGCTGAGATGGCCAATAGCCATGGTGCCTATATTATGCTGATGGCACCAAGAGAACATAAGCGAAAAATTTAATTTCTACCCACCTGCCACCACCCAAGGGAGCAATTTGGGTAATACAATTATATTGAAAGGTTATTCCCAACTCATAAATTGACGGCATATGATATGTCATCAGTTTCTGATTGGTAGCGGTTCAACCTCTGGGACCCCCACTGATCCCAAGACCGAATGGGCGCCTTCAGTGTATTTCCCTGCAAAGCCGTGCTCCCGGCCACATATGCTGTACAGGGAACTGCAGCACGGCTGGCCAGGAGTGTCACTGTGTAGGGAAAACATTAATGGGGGACGCAGTGCTAAACCAGTAGGGGTCCCGGAGTTCGGATCCCCATGAATCAGACAGTGATGGAATATCCTAGCGATATGCCATCACTTTATGAGATGAGAAAACCCCTTTAAGGAATTGCAGTAACGGAAATGGAAAAACCCTGGTTCAAACAAAGGTCCACAAACAGCAGATGTGGCACAGACCTAGAAGCTGCTTCTCCAGATTGGTTAAAAGTATATGTCATCCTGATTAGAAAGTAAAACTTCATCCATTCAGTTTCCACATTGGGAATAACCAGAACAACAAAAGGGCTAATTATTTTCTGGTCACAACTTGGACATTCATGAATAGGGTTGGAGTGGCTTAAGGGACTAATTTCACAAATGTTTCCCTGTGCTGCTTTTTTCTAAATTTTCCCCGAGCTTATGCAAACTCATATGATGAACCATGTTTTCTCTGATGTGTTTTGTGGTAAGGATGGTGCATGCAATGCAGTATAACCACCATATTCCTATGGGAACCATGAACAAGCTCTTCATATATCAGTGGGTTTTTTTACCCAAAAAAATTAGTCATACAGCCCCAGACAATATTAAACATCTTCTATTCTCAGGGCATGTTTTGTGCTCTTTGTCTGCATTTAGCAATAACTGTGTTAATAATTTAATATAAAAAGATATAACCACAAATCACGGAGTGGGTGAGGGTGTGTGGTAGACAAATACATCATTACAACAAAAATAGCTTAGTTGTGTGACTCATCCTGTTGTTTGCCAAAAAACATTCAACAAGCCACAGACTTGTTCACAATAAATCAGGACTTCATGCAATGATAAGACCAGGGCTACACAGAGACTGTTTAGAGTGCTACTGATCGAGTCGAGTCACAGCTGCAGTCCACAAGACTTCATATAGCTCAGTGGGTTCCTTTGGACTGCAGCTGTAGCTCAATAGATATAAAATCAATCAGTTGCACTACAAAAAGTCCCAGTGTAGCCAGGGAAACATTTTGTAGACAATGAAAAATAAATGTGGTTTTCCCTCCGTTTTATAAACGGTCTTAAGGGAGTTTTACACTAAACGATTATCGGATGGACAAGCGTTCATATAACATGTAAACAGGGCAGCGATCAGCAGATGATCGTTCATCTGCTGATCGTATCGTTTTAAAAAAGTGAAATATTATCGTTGTCGGCAGCACATCTCCCTGTGTAAACAGGGAGACGCGCTGCCGTCATTATAATAATCTATGGAGACGAGTGATTGGAGTAACGACCGCTCATCCCCATGCATAGCTCCGTGTGACAGTAGCAAACGAGCGCCGATAAAAAATTTCTCATTGATCGGTGCTCGCTGCACCGGCCAAAATCTGATGCACCTGTCGGTGTAAAAGGGCCTTTAATACATATGCTATAATCTTCTATATTATGATGAGACCCATATATATTTTAATGCATGGGGCTCACTTTAATACACTTAGGGTATGTGCACACACACTAATTACGTCCGTAATTGACGGACGTATTTCGGCCGCAAGTCCCGGACCGAACACAGTGCAGGAAGCCGGGCTCCTAGCATCATAGTTATGTACGATGCTAGGAGTCCCTGCCTCTCTGCAGGACAACTGTCCCGTAACTGTAATCATGTTTTCAGTACGGGACAGCAGTTCTACGGAGTAGCAGGGACTCCTAGCATCGTACATAAGTATGATGCTAGGAGCCCGGCTCCCTGCACTGTGGTCGGTCCGGTACTTGCGGCCGAAATATGTCCGTCAATTACGGACGTAATTTGTGTGTGTGCACATACCCTTAGGCCTCAATACAAAATCTGTAAACAATTCAACCATCATGTCCCATTAATGGTACATCTATTCTCTTAGGCCTCAATCATACCTGTCGGATTTCACACAGGTTTTTGTGCAAATTCTGCGCCAAAATCCAAGTCAAATCCGATGCATGTGAATGAGGCTTCCTCAACCCTGATCACATTCTGTAGAAAACATCTGGCCGATTGAATATTAGATGACAAGAAATTTGTAGAAAAAAAAGTGTCAAAACTTTTCCCGTGTTTCCTCTAAAGAATGTAAAAAATAAAAACAAAATTGGTATCGCCGCGTCTGTAGAAGTCTGAAGTATTACAATATAACATTATTTAACTCGCACGGTGAACACCGTAAAAAACCCTAAATTTAAAAACGCCAGAAACGCGGTTTGGTCACCTTAGCTTTAAAACGTATGTACCAAAAGATCCCAATAAAAACTACAGCTCATCCCGCAAAAAATAACCCCTCACACCGTTTAATCAAAGAAAAAAGTTATAGCTTTAAGGACATGTAAACGCAAATTACTTTTTTTAAACAAATTGTTTTTTCTTTGTAAAAGTAGTAAAACTTTAAAAAAATACATAAAGATTTAGTATCGCCGTAATCATATTGACCAGCAAGTATTGTTTTTACTGCAAAGTGAAAGATGTAAAAACAAAACCCCAAAAAACAAATGGAGGAATCAGTTTTTTCCATTCCAACACACAATTTTTTTTTCCAGTTTCCAAGTACATTATATCGTACTTTAAATAGTGCCAATACAAAGTACAACTCCTCCCGCAAAAAATTAGTCTTCACACCACTTGACAGAAAAATAAAAAATTAAATACGGCTCTTAGAAGGTGGTGGGGGAAAGACAAAAAACGAAAAATGGCTTCGGCGCCAAGGCATTAAAGTGTCACTTTACTTGCGATCTTCCATCTATCATGGAGAGACCCAGGTAGCATGCTTGGCATCACAGTTGCTGAGACAACCATACAACTCCTGAAGACTCATGCACCGGTCCTAATAATTAGAATAGAACCCAAGATTCTTTAAGTGTTCCCTGTGCGGTTTCCCTTGGCAACTGTGCCGCCCAGCGTGCTTCCTATGTCTCTCCACGCCAGATGTAAGCTTATATCAGGCGGAAGATCACAAGTAAAGAGATAATTTAATCCATTTAGTATAGTGAGATGATACAGTATTAGAGAAAATCTATTTTTTTTTACCAATTTATTTTTGCATAAAAACAGATATTTTGCAATATTGTGTCTACTAACTTCTCTAATTTTTAAAGTGTGATTTCAAAATGACAAATTTTATTTTGCTCGGAGAATAATGTTTTCCATTTTGAAATGCTCCTGAACTTTATGTGCAGTATGACTTTTCCTGCTTTCAGTTTCCAGCAAAAGGAAGTAGCTGTCTGGAAGCCACCATTGTCAATGATATTTGAGGTCATAGGACATTTGCTTGTGTCACCAGGTCACTAAAAAGGTACCATTCCTTCCTTCTCAGTTCACCCTGGTCCCTTCTATCCATCTTAGGGTATGTCCACACACAGAGTTTTCGTGCGTATTTTGGGGCTTAAACGCCCTGAAATACATCTGAAAAAACGGTAGCTGAACGCCTACAAACATCTGCCCATTGAATTCAAATGGGAAAAACAGTGTTACGTTCAGATGGGGTGTTTTTTACGCCGGTGTTTTAAAAAGCGGCGCATAAAAAAACACCCCGTAAAAAAGAAGCAGCATGTCACTTCTTGAGCCGTTTTTTGAGCTGGTTGTAATTGTGTCAATGGAAAAACAACTCCAAAAATGGCTCCATAAAACACCTGAAAAAACGGCTGAAAATCAGAGGCTGTTTTCTCTGAGTCAAAAACGGTTGAAAATTACGGAGCTGTTTTCAGAGTGTGAACATAGCCTTACTGTGCACAGAAATGTTTGAGTAGTTTTGATCATTTTCACTGTTTTTAAAGCCAAAATCCTACGGCACAGTTTGTACATTTTGTTTTTTAAATTCAGCCAATTTTAGATTTGTACCAATTTAGAAATGTGCGATTGTTGGAGGATATGTGAATCGAGATCTGATATCAGTGGTCAAATATTCATTCATCATGAATGTGTCAGAGAAACCAAAACCTTTACTTATGTATAGTCTATTGCAGTGGTCTCCAAGTCAGGTTACGTTGGGAGTTCTCCTTCTACAAGAGAGTTATTGAGGCTCTGTTCACATCACGTCTGTCATTTGCATTTGGTGTCAACATTGACGTATAACTGGACGTGCCTATGGACTTCATTAGCCAAACATATGCGAAAAGGGTGTATTTTTGTCAAACATTTGGGCGATATCCGTCACCATACCTTTTTTTTTTATTGCAATGAAAAGTGTAGACAACTATGATGAACAAGGGGAGTGAGAAGGAAAGTATACTGTACATTAAATGCTCTAAAACCTTGGGAGCCAACATCAGACGTAGGTTACTATAAGGGCATATGCTTCCATATGTCCGTGGGATTCGTTTGATGGCAAGTTTATGTGCAGTGCGAACTGAGCCTAATTGTAGGAATCCTGGTAAATACACAAACATTCAGTCGTCGGAGCATTTTGGTTCAGATGGACTTTGGGACAGACACGAGGAGCATGCAGGTAGCAAAATAAGTACTGGCCACAGGTCCACTCAAAGGAGCTATTAAAAATCAGGAAGCTCCACAAAAATGAAGCCTCGCTTTCAGTAATTACCATAAGGTAGATCTCTACAATTACTCAACTGATCATTTAATACTAAATGTTTCTGAATTTAGATCTTTTCTGTCTTCACTGTCCCGATCCTCCCGTCCCTTGGGGTATGGAAACTCTTTATTTTGTCTTACAGATGTAATTACTTACTTCCAGCCAAGATGCTTCTTAAAAATAACAGGTTTGGTGAAACATGTCTTAAAATACATACATATTGCAGCTCGCAGCAGTGCAGGTTTAGACAGGAAAATACTAATAACAAAATCAAATATTACATTCTTTTAATTAAATTTTGGCCCCAGGGAAAGGTTTTTAACCCTTTTTTATCCAGGTAGTTTTGCAGAACTTTAGCCTTAGAAGCAACTGGCACACAAGTCAAGGCAGCAATGACCTGAACTCCTGCACTTTGTAGAAGAATTTTAGGTCCATTTCTATTATGGAAATACATTCTTCGAAATCACCCTGAGGCATAACAATAGAAACTTTTCTAAATATGGAAATATTTCATAACTAGAGCTGTGCTTATTTTCTACCGTCTTTTCTACAGTTCATTAGAAAATGTTAATTAATCTGCAGTTTTATCTCTCTCACATCTAGACAAACTAGAGAGAGAACAAGAAAAAAAAAATAATTTTTTTTAGCAGTGTGGAAATGTCACGGTTGACACCCCCAGCTTGCAATGACAGTTACCCACATAATAAATTTCCTAATTATAAATAGTAAAATAAACTGCAAAAGGGGAATAGGGCTGCTGCTCCTACTTTTATACTTTAACCTTCTTGCAATACATGATACAGATCGTGCCACATTCCAAGGATTGACAAACGTACCCAAGAGACCCTGTTTAAGATCTGCATGTGGACCTCTTGCCCTCACATTCCTAACAGTGCACCTCTCTCATGCCCTCTATGCACTGGAGCAATGCCAGTAGGTGATAGGCAGGGAAAGAGCCAATATTCTTTGGTTGCATCTTTACCCCGCCTAATGGTTATTATGGGGAACTACAGATAATATGTTCTATATCATTTATACAGCTGGAAAACAGTGAGCATGCTCAATGCACATCTCTTCTTCTCTGTATGGACATTGTGAACGAGCGCATGCATTGTGATGAGCTGTAGGTCTGTTTCAACCATTCCCACAGTGCGCACACTTCCATTTTGGACACTCTCAGTACTCACACAGGAGCAGGCTATACTTCAGAGTTGACTCTTGTATTGCCTAAACTTTTAAGGTTCAACTCATTGTTAGCAATTCTTATAGAAAATTCTATCTGTCTTAGCTACTGCTGCTTTCTCCCATTTTTTCCATATCAGATGTCACGCGCTCATCATGCTCATTCGCTACAAAACCCTTTCCCCTCTCTTGGGCCCAACCATTGATGTAGGTATAGGTAGTTGCAGACTTAGCAGTCACATTGTGAATTGCTATTGGAAGACGTAAAAGAGCTTCTTCCATATATAAATTAATATATTAATTATATATTGTGTGCAAAACCCGTGTAACATGATGTAATCACATAAGGTCAAATGTGTATGGTGACGTGAGCCCAGGTATACATTTTACACCAGGCGTGCATCTCGAGATGACGCGAATACAGGCTCGGACGTTGAGGAATTTGTGACATATCTTGTTCGCTTGCTAGATCCCTCTGTAGTCTATAATGAAGGTGGGCTAATAAAGGAGTATGATCATTTAAAGTGTACTTATAAAGTGTACTCAAAGAGACATGTCACAGGTAGTCATTGAAGAAGGTCTGGGTGCTGAGAATCCACCATTCACAAGAAGTAAGGGTTTGAAGGGTTCTTCTAAGTGCCATGGTCTTGGCTCCAATTGGCTTTAAGTGGATCTTTCAGGTTTGCGGACATGGCTGTTTTAGTAAATACTTGAACATCTTTTCTTAGAGCTCTGCATTGTGTAGTTCCCCCTTTAATCATCCTGGGAATGTATTGGTAACTAGCCATTACCGTTCCCCTTAATAGGGTGTATCTCTGACACTATCCAATCAATGCTCAACCCTCTAACAATGTTAGGGGGTATAGGGACAAAACCCTTTGACAAGAGAAAAGGTAACCCTTTATTTTTAAATTTCCAGGAAGAATAACAGAGGGATGGCACAATGCAGAGTTCTAAAGAAAGATGACCCAGAATTGTTATTTATTGGGGAATGCAAGTATTTGCTAAAACAGACTTTAGAAGAGCAGTTTGTAAATTCTAGATCATGACTTAGAACGGTGTCGCCAACTTGTTGTTTCACAGCTGCTGCAAATCTACAACTTCTAGCATTTTTAATAAAGTATCGAATACAAATTGAAACTACTACTGCACATAAAAACTGGCAAACTTTTTTTATTTTTAAGCAGCAGCAATGGGAAACTGATGTGCATTTTACACATTGATTTTCCCATTGACGTCAATAGGACAAAAACACCACACAAAAAAGAAAGCTTATGCTTCAGTTTGGACAGATCACAGATTGTCTAGAACCCACGGGGCTCTGTCATTTCTAATTATCCTTGTTACCTACAATGCAATATTGCTGTGCTAAATTACTGTGGTTGCCACGATTTGGTAAAACTGCTAATACGCTTATTTAATAAAATGGCCAAGCCTCATGAATTTATTTATTTTTTTACAGAAAATTCCATTAGTCCAGATTACAGCATTACTGGCACTTAAAAACATACCGGATTATAAAATATTCTGGATTATCAGACGTTCAGGAACATCTGTAAAGCTTGCAAAAGCAAAGGTTGTGCCGAGGCCAGTTTAAAATAAAATGCTTAGATGAAATAAGAAATCTTCTCAGGGTGGGTCTCATAATTATTTATCTTTGCTCAGCCCCGAAGACATTCCATATTCTTTTGAAACGCTGTGGCAGAAACAAGTGGCAGATCATCAGTTGTTCTGAATTATAGATTCTGGGTTAAAGATATTTAATTTAGATGTCAGGACCTCAGTGCTAGCCACTGAGCCACCATGCTGCCCATGTTAAAGAATATAATCGCTGACAATCCACAAGCATAAAGTTATGTTTCCTTATGTGGTGTAAAAAAAAAAAAAAAGTCTATGATACCACTTCGCTAAAATAGACTATTATTTGCATTTAACAGACCGGCAGCAACATTTCCTATAGACACAACAGGTTTAAAGTTCTCTTAACAGGTCTACCAGCTCTTAAAAATAGATATCAGTAAACTCTTCCATGCACGTGCAGGCCTTCATAGAAAGAGAGAGAGATAACACCTGGTTCTTCTCCGAGGGCCCATAATTTGCACTGACAAAAATTTTCATTAAGGTATGCATTGTCTGAAAACCCTCCAGGCCAAATCTCCATGTTTACATAGCTCCTGCTTTAAAAATCCAAGCAGTGTATTTTCTGGCCACGACAAGAATGTTTGCCCTAGGTGCCAGAGAGAGAGAGGGAGAGAGAAATTTCACTTCCCCGCCTGCCTCCCAGCCCGATCCTGTCAGTTTTCCGACTTGTCTTTCTTTGGCTGTAATTATTTTCCTTGAAGGAAAGTTCTACATGTTGTGTTCTGAACAGGTCTGGACAGAGATGGAGATTTTACTCACACAAGTTTGAATGTTTGCCAAGAAAGACAAAGCCAAATGCTGCGGCAATCCTAAGGAACTAAGCGAAAATATGCAAAAGAAAAAGATAACTTTGAAACTCTAACATATCAGATAAAGGTTTTCTACCTTGAGAGTCAGATCTTGATTTATTCCCAATGTATCTTCTGTAGATACATGACCAATAGTGAGAAAACAAACAACTGTATCCGCGTGTTCCCTGTAAAGCTTTATGAAGTGTGAAATGTTACTGATATTTAATATCTACTTATTATTAGACATCACAAATTGGAGACATGTATTTTGAAAACCATCCGTGGTTGCTTGTGGAGTGCGAGACACCTTCTCATACACAAAACATTAGACCAAGTATGGCCCAACTAATAACTAATAAACTGAAAGTGAACAAGTGAGCGTAGACTCAAAAATAGGAAAACTCACTTAAGAGACTCTGTCACCACATTATAAGTGCCCTATCTCCTACATAAGGAGATGGGCGCTGTAATGTAGGTGACAGCAGTGCTTTTTATTTCGAAAAACGATCTATTTTAAACCACTTTATTAGCGATTTTTCGCTTTATGCTAATGAATTTCTTAATGCCCAAGTGGGCGTGTTTTTACCTTAGACCAAGTGGGCGTTGTACAGAGGAGTGTATGACGCTGACCAATCAGTGATCAATCAGCGTCATGCACTTCTCTCCATTCATTTACACTGCACTAGCGATATAGTTATATTGTTATGTGCAGCTACATACACAAACACTAACATTACTGCAGTAATGTTAGTGTTTGTGTATGTAGCTGCACATAGTGGTATAGCTATATCGCTATGTGCTGTGTAAATGAATGGAGAGAAGTGTATGACGCTGATTGGTCACGGATTGGTCAGCGTCATACACTCCTCTGTACAACACCCACTTGGTCTAAAGTAAAAACACGCCCACTTGGGCATTAAGAAACTCATTAGCATAAAGCTAAAAATTGCTCATAAAGTGGTTTAAAATAGATAGTTTTTCTAAATAAAAAGCATTACTGTCCCCTACATTATAGCGCCGATCTTCCTCTTTAATAAATAACCCTAACACAAAAACATTTACAGAATAAAAATTAAACTTATTTCCAGCATACTTGACTATTGCCCAGGGCCTAGGTTTCCTAGGTGGCCCATAAGAACTAGAGCCCCAGGATCAACATGAGAGTGGAGAATGTCAACCTTTACTTCCCCAGACCACCAAGGACTTTACCACTAACCTCTTCACTATTTGGGCATTATATGGCAGCAGGGCTGGCCTTATATTGGATGTTGCCCTTTGCGGTACATTTTGTTTGCACCCCTTTCCCCATTTAGTGATTTATCACACAGTGTAGAAATAATTATAGCAAATTGTGCCATATATTGGGAAAAAAAATAACACTTCTATACAGTTGCCTAAATAAAAATGCTATACAGTGCAGCCATCTCCATCATATTTTGCAAAAATCATACACTGTACAGTGCCTAAGTAGCACTGCCACACATTGCCTAAGTAAATACAATCATACGTGCTCCATGGGTAATTTAATAACAGTGCTATACAATTAGTAAGATTTCTGATAGTCACAAATTCCCCCCTTCACAGGTGGTACACTCATTAGGCCAGCCATGTATAGCAGTATTAATCAGGTATTGTATGACAGTATTATTTGCACTGTATGGCAGTTTGATTTGGGTACTAAATGGTACTTTTGTGTAGGAAATATAGTGTTATTTGGGCACTATATGGATATATTTAGATACTGTATGAAGGTGTTATTAAGGCATTGTATATATTGCAGCATTGCATGGGGATTGTATGGAAGTATTGGCATAACTGGAGCATTGGTCACGCATGCGTACTACCACTCCATTCACACAGTGGACTTCGGGACCCGCATTTTTGCAATCGCTGTGGGTCCCAGTGGTTTTACCTCCAGCAATCACACACATCACCTATCCTGTGGACAGGGGATAAATGTTGTTCATAGCTGATAAGCACTTGCGACCGGGCCCCTAAGCTTGGGGGCCCCGCAGGCCCCCCCCCCGTTCATATACAGCGCGCTAATACTAAATGTGCTGTGATGCCGGCTCTTCCTGGTTACGGGCAGGGCTCCTTTAGATGTCACAGTCCCATGGTACACTCAGTGTACCATGTGAACGTGACGTCACGTGAGGGGCGTTCCAGCCACTGTGGAAGAGCCAGCGCGGAAGAGCATGGAGGACTCCAGGTGAGCTGCAGAGGGGGCCTGTAATGTATGTGTGTTGTATTGTACAGTCTGTGTTTGCAGAGGAGAGGGGAGGGCTTTAAATTACAGGCCCCCCTCTCCTTTCTCCACCACAAACACAAACTGCATGATACAATACATTACAAACTGTGGGTCGCCACCTCCTGGGGGGTAGTGTGAAGACCTCCGGGGGGTCGCGAGCCACTCACCGAGGTCCCGGTTCCAACTGTAATTGTGTCCTCAGGACACAGATACGGTTGAATTTAATGCTGGAGCAAGGAGCTGACGGCTCCTTCCTCCAGCATTCACTGTGCTGTGAGCCATTAGCGTCTCGGTGCAGACCAGAGCTATTTAGTGATGTCATCGCGCCTGTCTGTGCCGAGTCACTCATAACACTGGGCACCGAAGGAGAAGGATCTCCTCCTCCACCCGTCGTGGGAACAGGGATAGGTAGGTCATTTTATTATTTTTCTATTATGCACATATGGGGGAATTATACGGTATGGGGGGGCTGATATGGTGGCAGCTATGGGGGGGGGGCATTATACTGTATATACTGTATGGGGGCATTTACGGGGGCATTATACTGTGTTGGGCAGCTATGAGGGGCATTATACTGTAATGGGGTCTGCTATGGGGGCATTATACTGTAATGGGGGGCTGATATGGTGGTAGCTATGGTGGCATTACACTGTGGGGAGACAGCTATGGGGGCATTATATTGTGTGGAGGCAGCTAAGGGGGCATTATACTGTGTGGGGGCAGCTATGAGGGGTATTATACAGTATGGGGCTGCTATGGGGGCATTATACTGTATGGGGGCATTATACTGTGTTGGGCAGCTATGAGGAGCATAACACTGTGGGGGCAGCTAAGGGGGCATTATACTGTGTGGGGGCAGCTGTGAGGGATATTATACTGTATGGGGTCTGCTATGGGGGCATTATACTGTATGGGGCTGCTATGGGGGCATTTATGGGGACATTATACTGTATGGGTCTGCTATGAGGGGCATTATACTTTATGGGGTCTTCTTTGCAGGCATTATACTGTGATGGATAGCTATGGGGGGCATGATACGGTGTGGGGCAGCTATGGGCGGCATTATACTGTATGGGGGGCTTTTTACTGTATGGGGAGCATTATACTATGTGGGGGCAGCTATGGGAGCATTATACTGTATGGGGCAGTTATGGGGAGCATTATACTGTGTGAGGGTGACTATGGGGGGCATTATACTGTGCGGGTGGCTATGGGGTCATTATACTGTGGGGGCTGTTGGGCAAGGCGGTTGGGCATAGGCGGGCATAGGCGCGGCAGGGGACTTGTAGTGTTGGGGAGGTGTAGGGGGGCCCAAGCTGAATTTTTGCACCAGGGCCCATGAGCCTTTAGCTACGCCACTGGTTGCTAATATACAGTTTTATTATTTTACCTACCTGTATTTGTGATAGCAAAAATAAAATATTTTGCCCCTATGTCTTTCGTAGAGAGGAAAATAGACAAGCAGAATAATCAATACATAGGGGAAGGAGAGATAGATACATAGATAGACAGACAAAAAATATTTCAATGAAGCAGCACTCATGTTATAAAGTGGTGGGTGCAAAGCAACTAGAGCTTAATCCACAGCTCAAAATACCATACCACGTTTCAGTTCCACGCTTGAAAAAGTTCCATGGTGGAACTGAAACGTCGCTTGGCTCTAAACACGGCCAAATAAAACCACACAGTTTTTACTGGACCTTGCTGGAGTGCTGCAATCTTTTTTCTTGTATAGATAGACAGACAGATAGAGATCAGTGTATATACATTAATTTACCACTTAAAATTAAGTAAAAAAAAAAAAAGGCCAATGTTTAAAATAGATAATGCACGTCTTGTATATTTTCCAAGTTTTTTTCTATTTCAGCTATAAAGAAGTCTAAAGCCCCATGCACGCGACCGTGTTCGGTCCGTGACATACGGTCCGCATGTCCCGGACCGAACACAGTGCAGGGAGCTGGGCTCCGTGGAACTACTGTCCCGTACTGAAAACAGGATTACAGTCCGGGACAGTTGTCCCGCAGCGAGGCAGTGACACCTAGTGTCATAGATAACTATGATGCTCAGAGCCCGTCTCCCTGCACTGTGTTCGCTCCGGGACATGCGGACCGTATATCACGGAACGAACACGGTCGTGTGCATTGGGCCTTATTCACTGATGTTTTTCACGGCCAATTTACATCCGTGTGGGTCCCGATTTCACAGATACCTCATAGACTTTTTTTCAGGGGCTGTTCATACTGTCCGTTAAAAAACCGGCCACGTGAATAGCCCCATAGAAGTAAATTGATTTTAATGCAGCCTTGTGACAGACATTAAATAAAAAATGTCCGGCACACAAAGTTTTACATACATTTTAGGTTTTCTGATTTTATGTTACGTCGGAGTTTTATATGATCAGGTATAGGGTGAATATGATTCTTGTTTATTTGCTGAATTATCGGAAGATTACAAAAGATAAAAAGGCAAGGATTCTGATAACTACATTTTTATTAAAACCAATTGATATTTATGCCCTCCCATAAAAAAAAAATGTTGTCCACCAAAAGTGAAACAACCGTGGATTTATTTGACATTGACTTGACAGCCATTAGTAAGAAAAAATGCATCTCATTACATATATCTTATTGTTTACCTGTCAGAAAACCTTCAGACAATCTGTCGAGGAGATTTCACCCAAAAAAATAAAAAAAAAATCACATACAGACTTAACTACGTGGGGAAAAAAAGTTCACTATTGTATTCAAATGTCCACAAACAGCTATTTGACATTGCCAAGAACTGGTTTCAACATTAAATACAGATCTGCACAAGTATGATGATAGATTTCTTTTTAATACACCTATCAATTACAGATAACATGTCCTTGAAACAGTAATGGATTCTATCCATAATCTAGTACAGGAAAAAGTACTAAAGCAAATAAACAGGAGTATCATTAAAAGTCTGGTAAACCACATACACGTTTCAAAGCAAAGCTCTGCTGGGAAAACACTCTACCTCATGGAACATGAATGCTGTTGAGCAATATCACTTTTCCGATGAGGCAACCTGGGTAAAATTTAAGGACATATGTATCATAGTAACAGCCCCTGAAGGGGAAAAGGGCCCATGAAGAGGGGACTGAGATTAGTGATGCTCCAACCATTTTCCCATGAGAACATGTGCGGGGCTTTTGCTTTCCATCGGCAGTTTTAGCATAGAAGGCAGAAAATAACTGGCTGTATGGTAATTTCCTACGAGCAAGCCTCGCAATAGGTTGTTTGGTCAAAGAAGGACACTTCATGACTCAAATAAGTCGAGTCGCTTCTCCCCTTATGTAAATCTACCCTCCCAAAGCAGACACTGAAACAGAGTTGGATTTTAATGGCCACAGCAGCCGTTTATTATTTAAATAACAATAACTTTAAATACCATAATTTTTGAATCCCCAAAAAAGGGGATACATCATAACAACAAATAACCCACTGCGACCCTATCAGGGTCATAACATTATAAACCAACCAGAATGACAGGGGCAAGTCCTTGAAGCCACCGATACTTAATTTTGTCCATCTGCCCACAAATACCTTACCCCCAGCCGTAACCCGGCCCAGGAGCACCAAATTACCTTTTTGCAGATGACCACCATATATATATAAATATATATAACCCAGCTTTCAAAAGGGGTAACACCCTAAGAAGCCGACAAATTGGGGGTGCATCCCATGATGCATTCCCCCCCACCACTTTTTACGACCTACTTCAAGGACTCCCCCCCGCAGCTGCAATGACAAAATTTAACCTCCCCCAAAGACAAATGTCAATAAGCAAATAAACTTTGACGAGAAGAACCACCATCCGCAGCAACCTTTTGCCGCGGTCAACCGATCCACATCAGGGCGGGCGGGCGGGAACATGTTCCTGCTTCTGTGTCCTGGCGAAGAGAGGGAGAGCACAAACAAGAAACAGGTACATCCCCTTCAATCCCCACCCCTTCTCACTCAAGCCCTCCTGCTGTCCCCCCCCCCTTTCCTCTCATAGGCCAGCCAACTCTGTGTCCCTCCCATCTATTTTAGTCATGGAGGCCTTCCCTTATTCCTTTTTTCTTCTTTCAGTACGGCCTCTTCTTGACTCAAATAAGTCGAGTCGCTTCTCCCCTTATGTAAATCTACCCTCCCAAAGCAGACACTGAAACAGAGTTGGATTTTAATGGCCACAGCAGCCGTTTATTATTTAAATAACAATAACTTTAAATACCATAATTTTTGAATCCCCAAAAAAGGGGATACATCATAACAACAAATAACCCACTGCGACCCTATCAGGGTCATAACATTATAAACCAACCAGAATGACAGGGGCAAGTCCTTGAAGCCACCGATACTTAATTTTGGCCATCTGCCCACAAATACCTTACCCCCAGCCGTAACCCGGCCCAGGAGCACCAAATTACCTTTTTGCAGATGACCACCATATATATATAAATATATATAACCCAGCTTTCAAAAGGGGTAACACCCTAAGAAGCCGACAAATTGGGGGTGCATCCCGTGATGCATTCCCCCCCACCACTTTTTACGACCTACTTCAAGGACTCCCCCCCGCCAAAGCGAAACAGGCCTTGACCACCTCACGCCTGCGAGCTCCTCCACACTCCCACCGCTCGCTCAATTCCATCGGTCAAAGCCAGACTCCACATATCCATCCCCACCTCATTGAGGTGCACACCGTCCTCTCTCCAGTAGCTGCCTGTCCCAGCCTCCAGATCCCAGTGGCGCACCGCAACCCCACCATTACGCGTCACGAAGCTCGATATGGCCCTATTAGCCTTAATGCGAGCCTTGTTAATTTTTCCCACAGAACGGGCCATCCGCCAGTTCTTCCTAGGGACCATCTCAGACCACACCGTCACCAATTTAGGATAAGTTGCCCATAAGCAGAGCAAATCATGCTTGACGTCCCGTACCAACTCCCGGAAAGGGCGTATACCCAAATCGTTGCCTCCCACATGCAACACCAGTACCTCCGGCGCCCTGTCAAGCAGTACAAAATTGTGAAACTCGGGCAATACCCTGTTCCATGTCATTCCCCGTATACCCATCCACCTCACAACCGCCGCGTCCCGCGGAATCCTGAGCTATCGACCGTCCGGCCGTACATCCGCGCGAAGGGCACCCCAGTACACAAAAGAATGTCCCATAATCCACACCATGCATGAGTCACGGCCTGCAAAACAAATGAAGAACATACACGCACCACCTCTTGCTGCCGCGTACCATTAATACTCACGCACGCACCCGGAACATGCTATACATCAAGATATCACAACATGTTCAAGCGCACATAAGAACGGAAACGCGCCGACTCCCAACGCCCTATCCGCTGCACGCCTGCATCATCTAAACCCCATCTCACCGCCTCCGTCGCTGCCCCTATACGGAAAGAATGAGACGAGTATTGCTCTGCCTGCACCCCGCTAGCCACCAGACACTTTCTGAAAACCGAAATAAATTGATACCGCGACAGAAACGAGCCATCCTCGTGCCGCAGCAACGGCCCGTCTGAGAGATCTAAACCCGCCAAGTACTCCTTGACACACAACACTGGACAAACCGGATTCTTTGGGACCGCCAGCAAAACCACTCGACGTCCTGCCCCTCCTTGGTCCGTTTTGGACCTTCGCAACACTATCTCCACCCTGTCTTCATACAAATCGACATTATCCTGCAACAAGCCCCCCGCTCTCACCGAACTGGGGGAAACCAATTCCCCTACCCGAAAAGCACCAAAAAAGGCTAACGCAAAAGCCAACCGGAAAAGCTTGCTCTCATACTCTGAACGACACACCTGCCTCACCACCACCTCCAGGGAACACAACAATTGAAATGACACGGGACGCCTCTTATCCCTCACCACTACACCCCGTCTCAGCCCTTTCAATGCCTGGCCCACCAAAAACCGCTTCGTGATATCTGCCAACCCCCGTAACTTACAACCGAAAGCAATGGCCGCCACGAAGCGATTAACCTTAGCGACCGTGCAACCCCGGGCGAACGCATCCCCCAACCAAAACAGCAAGGCCACCATCCTATCATCATCCGAGCACACATCTCCCAAAGATCTCACCCACTCCTCCCATTGCCTCCATCCAGCCGCATACGACGACCACGTCGCACTGGCCAGTGAACGTTTAATCAATGCACCTGCCGCCTGGATACCAGCTCCCACAGATGACTGGGACAGTCCACTCCTGTTAACTCCGCGTCCGGGACCAGCTGCCGGAAACGATCCCACTGCGAGCGAGAAAGCGCGTCAGCAATACAATTCTCTACCCCGGGAACATGCACCGCCACCACCCATGCATTTAAACTCAAACAGGAAAGCACCAACTGACGCAACAAGCGAACCACTGGAGGGGACGACGCCGAAGTATTATTTATAGCCATCACCACCCCCAAATTGTCGCAATGAAAACGCACTTTTTTGTCCCGGAACCTGTCTCCCCAAATGGTGACCGCCACCACGATGGGAAACAGTTCGAGTAGGGCCAAGTTACGCGTCAGTCCCGCCTCCACCCATGCAACCGGCCATTTTCCCGCGCACCATTGACCTTTAAAGAACGCCCCGAACCCCACCGCCCCAGACGCGTCAGTGAACAATTCCAAATCGAAGCTATCTAACGCCCGGGACATCCAAAGAGAGCGCCCATTATACTGTGCCAGAAAATGGAGCCAGACCTGTAAATCTTCCCTGTGCTCTGCAGCCAGACGAATGAAATGATGGGGTTCCCGAACCCCCGCCGTCGCCGCTGCCAACCGCCGACAAAAAACCCTGCCCATCGGCATGATGCGGCAGGCAAAATTCAACTTCCCCAATAAGGACTGCAATTCACGTAGCGTAATTTTCCTAATCCGACACGCTCGCTCCACTACCAACCGCAAATCCCCCAACTTATCCTCCGGCAATCTGCACTCCATTGCTACGGAGTCGATAGTAATTCCCAAAAAACAAATGGTCGTCACCGGACCCTCAGTTTTTTCCACAGCCAAGGGTACACCGAACTCCCTTGACACCCAATTGACCGTCTCCAACAAATTTGCGCAAACCCCCGAACACGACGGGCCAACGCACAAGAAATCGTCGAGATAGTGAATAACTGATTCCACCCCCGCGACCTCCCTGACTACCCATTCCAAAAAAGAACTAAACACCTCAAAGTACGCGCACGACAACGAACAACCCATGGGAAGGCATCGATCAATGTAATAATCCCCTTCCCAATAACATCCCAACAACCTCTGGCTGTCCGGATGAACCGGCAACAAACGAAACGCCGCTTGAATATCAGTTTTTGCCATCAGAGCCCCTCTTCCGTAACCACGTACCAACGCTACCGCCGCATCAAACGACGTGTAGACCACAGAACAGAGATCCTGGTCAATGCCATCGTTAACCGACGCCCCCTTCGGGAAGGACAAATGCTGAATAAGCCGGAATTTGTTACCTTCTCGTTTTGGAACCACCCCTAACGGTGACACCACCAAACCTGGAACTGGGATCGTGCTAAAGGGGCCCGCCATTCTGCCCAGATCAATCTCCTTCCGGATTTTTTCCGAGACTACCCCCGCATGCTGATATGCCGACTTAAGGTTGCGCTGCGTGAAAGGGACCTCATGCAAAGGGGGCGGAATAACGAAACCGTAACCAAAACCTAAACTAATCAACCGCGCCCCCTCCTTATTGGGGTACCTACTTAGAAAGGGGGCCATCTTTATGAGTTTCACCGGAGTCTCCCCCATAACCAGACGCACCGCTGGCTCCCCCTTGTCGTTTACCCTTCTTAAAACATTTAGATGCTCCATGTGACTGCCCGCTGCAATGTGAACACGCATGCTTGAATTTACACGTCGCTCCAAATTTGCACTGCCCCTCATTGAACTGCCAACACGTCCCAAATTTTGAACCTGAGGCCTGACTACCCCCGCCGGAAGTTCCTGCTGCATTCCCGCTCCCGGGAAAGGACTGCCCCTGCTTATAAAGTGCCGTCACTTTCAACCATAAGGCTATGTCCTTATGGTCCCACCGTATATTCGGCCGCACCGCTTTCCTCTGCCGAAACTGCTCATCGTAACGAAGCCAGGCCTGGCCCCCATAAACCCGATGCGCCTCCCCCACCGCATCCAAATAACAAAACAAGCCGGAACAATTATCTGGCGCCTTTTCCCCAATAACGCTCGCCAAAATTGCAAAAGCCTGCATCCAATTGACGAACGTTTTTGGAATCAACCTGTACCGTCTCTTTTCTTCCTCATCCTTTTTTGTTTCATCCCGCTTCACTTTATCTAAATTAAACTTCTCCAGCGGAAGCAAGGAAAAAATCTCCACATACTCGTCCTTCCAAATCCTTTCCTTTACCTCCTGCTTTAAATGCGCCCCTAACGGGCCCTCATAACAAACATAAACCTCCCCGCGCGCACGATCATCAAGACGCACCCTATCAACCTCCTTTGGCGAGTCTGTTTGAACCGCCGCCGCCACTGCCACCGCTGCCCCGGCATTCAACCCCCCACCGTTTTGACGAACCGGAGCGCTTCCAACACTGCCCCCCCACACCGCGGCCGGCGCCACACCTGACGATTCTTGGGAAGGGGAACCACCTAGCCGCCCCACTAACACTTTTAAACATCCCACTAACTCCGCCAAACTATCCCCCGCACCCGCCTGTAGCGACGGGACCCCCGACTCTGCCGCGACGCCCACCGCCTCGACACCCTCTACACCGATACCCGACATCAATAAAGCTGGAAATGGTAACGTAGGTGTCAACTCACCAGGCTGCCCAGGGGCTGTGAACCCGTCAGCCGGACCCCAATGCCCACGTGGAGAGGCCCGCCGCTCACCGTCCTCCAATGCTCCGGACTCCCTCTGGCGCTGTCCGCATTGGCAATGTGTGCACGGGGAATTCCGATTTTCGTCTGAGTAAAGGGGGGGTGACATCGCATCATCCAATTGGCCGAGGTCCAGTTCATGCCTCATCCGTCCCGCTGAACCAGCTCCAAGCTGTTCCGTCCCTGGCACTCCAACCACCGACCTCATCCTGCGACCTCTGGTCGTTTCCACCTCGACGACACCATGAGCCGACCCTCTGGCTGGCACATCACCATGCAGGGTCGCCGTTGCCCTTCCGCCACGTGCTGAAGAAGGAGAGGATGTGACCGGAAGTGAAGGCCGCGTCCTCCTCGCCGCTGCCGCCGGGCGCTGCCGCGTTTTGGGATTCCTCCCAGGACCAGACGAAAGAGCAGCAGCAGGCCGCCCTGGGGTCTGGCCTGCAGGGTCCACTGATGGGCTCCTCTTGCGCCGCCGCGCCCGCGGGATGTCTTCAGGACTCAGCCTTGCGGGCGGGCGCGAGCGCCTCGTGCTGCGCGTCACGCCGGGAGTGCCAGCCCTGGCCTGAGTCATGGGGGAAACGGGCTCTCCTCTTCTCCTGCCCGACCCCCTGGTACGCCGGTCCTGTACCTCGGCCTGCTCCAGCAGCCCCGCGACCACCGGCATGACAGAGCGCTCCCCGCTTGCTCCAGCCGACTCTGCTCGCTCCTGGACCGGAGCGCCCGATTGTCCCTGCAGCAGCGTCGCCACTCGTGCTCCGAGCCATCCAGGACCCTGAGAGGCTGCCGCGGCCCGCAACAGCTCCATAGCCTCCTCATCAGACGCAGCAGGGGTAACAAACATGTTCCTGCTTCTGTGTCCTGGCGAAGAGAGGGAGAGCACAAACAGGAAACAGGTACATCCCCTTCAATCCCCACCCCTTCTCACTCAAGCCCTCCTGCTGTCCCCCCCCCCTTTCCTCTCATAGGCCAGCCAACTCTGTGTCCCTCCCATCTATTTTAGTCATGGAGGCCTTCCCTTATTCCTTTTTTCTTCTTTCAGTACGGCCTCTTCTTTATGAGAAGGAGCTACTTTTTCATGTAGGTCCATGTTCTCCAGTACCAAAAACAAATAGATTCCACAGCACTGGACTGCAGCTGGGTGCACGCCTCAATTGGACCTGGTCCACGGTCCTCAATATCAGGCAGACAAAAAATGGACAGAGGCAGCACTTCCAAAACGCATCAGCAGTTTATTCACCCGTGCGACGTTTCAGTCCAACAGGACTTTTTTCAAGCATGCTGGAAAAAAGTCCTGTAGGACTGAAACGTCGCACGGTGAATAAACTGCTGATGCTTTTTGGAAGTGCTGCCTCTGTCCATTTTTTGTCTGCATGTTCTCCAGTAGACATTCATTTATCGATAATTCCAAAATCAGATCAATATGAAAATGACTGGCCTTATGCTTGATGGTGCCCTTTAGTAACCTATTGTTGGTGCTGCTCCTATATGGCATATTATCAGTGTATAAGTAACCATACAGTGTGGTGCCAAAATAAACAGTGCCATAGGTTGGCCAAGAAATACTTTCATACAAGTGCCTAAATAATGCTATACAATGTCATCACCATCATACAGTACAAAACTAATATACCGTGCATTACCACGCTACGTAACTACCACTAAACTCAAATAATAGCAACATACAGTGACCAAATAATAGCCCCATAAATAAATAACTCAATAATTCATTCAGGACACAAGCAGTACCCAGTACCGTCATGGGCAATATAGTTAAGTCATTAATGTGCACCTATTGATTACTTGTAAAATTGGGATGCTGCAGAATCAAAGAGGGACAGAGGGATTTGAGCTAAAAGTAGAGAACCAAAAGAGGGACAGTTGTGAGTTAGGGTCCTTTTACCGGCCCGATATTGGCTGTGAAAATGAGCGCCCATCGAGACAGCTCGTTGATTGACGCTCGATTGCTCCTTTCACAAGGAGCAACGATCGGTGGTTATGTGTGGGGACGAGCGATCGTTAAAACGATCGTTCGTCTCCATTCATTTCCATTATGTTGGCAGCACATCTACCTGGGAGATGTGCTACCAACTAGCGACTATTTTATTCGCCGCGTAATCTAGCAGAACATCCCGTTAACGAGCGCTTGCTCATTCATCAGCAGTCGTTGCCCTGTTTACACAGGGCAATGATCGGGAATGAGCGTTCGTATAAATGCTCTTTTGGCCGGTCATTGGCCCTTGTAAAAGAGCCTTTACAGTATGTACAAGGTATAGGGAGGTGGTAAATTAGGAGGTGAGCTTTAAATGGCTTAAAGTAGAAGCAAATTAGCACAGAAACAATCATTTTTCTGCTTCCTATGGCCCACCCATGTTTCCTGTAAGTTGTATAGCATTGAGGATCAGGTTGGAGTAAGTTCTTGGCTTAAAATATTAGGAGGAATAAAGCGATATGTGGGTAAAGGGTTTGAAATTCGTTTTTACCAATACTGTATTATTTGTATTTAATGCTATTTTCTTTAAAAATTGCTGCCAGACACAAAAAAAAAATCTAATTTAGTTTTATGTATCAAGTACATTACATTCACATAGTTTATAATATCACTCCCTCAGCAATTTGGTCTCCGAGAACAGAGTGGGAATTTTTAAAAAGTCTTTGTTAAAGCCTGGAGAACCCTTTATTCAGGAGTGTAGTTATAAGTAGGTGCAGATGTCGCTGTTGCACCCATTAAATCGGTACCTGAAAGGGCCCAAAGGTCAGTATCATAAATGGCACATGGTAGTGAGGAGGGCATCTTATATATTTTTACATTGGAGCCCAGGAGCTTCAAGTTCCGCCTCTGCCCTTAATAGAACTGTATTCCCTTTTTTTTTTTTTTAACTAAAATTACAGCTCCAAGGAACCCAAAATAATTTGGGCCTTGTATTAATTTGTTGCTGTAGACCGGTATACACTGAGTGATTGATCAAAAGGCGTCAGTTGGTCTAAACTATGTCAGAAATTAATATTAGCCATTACATGCTCGAATGTTTGGAGGAAGCATTCATTGGAAAAACAAAGGGAAGATTAATGGATGGGACGAAGACCCATTCCGGATTAAAAAAAAATCATTTGTCTAATTTGTAATTAGCCTTGCCGGCTTGGGCTTGTTCTACTGTAAGCCTAAATTAATCACGCAAAGACAAAAAGGTTTAGACAGTGCCATGCAGTGCAGGAACATTCTGCAGATTTAGGCCTCCTAGAAGTTTTGTGGACTTTTAAAAGAAAGAAAACTTCTGTTTCCAACCTGCATAATGAATAAAATGATGGAATGTTTTTTATGAAGGGTGTGATTCATTAATCAATAGCTTGTTTAAGCTGAAATCAGCAATGACTTCACCCCCAGGTCTGTTTGAGTAGTGGGTCCGTGTAAGAAACAATATGCTGGCTGTACTAGCACTCCAATCAACACAGGAGTTTATTCACAGAGCAAATAGTTTTTGTTTAGAGGTATAATGGAAAAAAATAACATGTCACAGCCAGAGCAGGAAATAGTTTATTACTTACACAAGGGAGGGGGAAGAAGTCGTATTCAAGACGTTTTATGAAAAGACCATTATGTGAAGAAATATGAATTATGTTTGCAGTAGGCCAGGAAGGGTTATAGTTGGGTAAGGGGGAGAACCGTATTAAATTAACTCTTAGCTGCTAGGATAGAGTGGTCAGTATATTTTTGGGAATTATTTTTTTTTTTGCATAAAATAGTAAATCTCATGTGTAAAATTTGGCATTTTCACTGTGGATTTTTGCAACTACGTTTTTAAATTATTATTTTTTTTAAATGGCAGCTAAAAAAAAAAGCATGTACAGACGTAGCTGTCTTTACCTGGACTTTTAACACATTAAATACACAGTGGATAGATCGCTTAACTTGACTTTTTAAATGACTTTTCAATGGCTTTTGTTGTGTGATATCACGCTGCAGCAAGTTATCATAGTCAAGTTAAAGATGGCTACATCCGTATATGATTTTTTTTTTAAGAAAGGCCTTAAGTTACCTATTTACATAGGTTGAAAATAGACATCGGTCTATCAAGTTAAACCTTTCTCAATCAATTAAACGTTATTCATTGCTTGATTGATTATAACCGTCAGTGCCATTCATCAGTAAATTAACATCCAGACCTTTTTTTTTTTAATGCTAACATAGTATCTGCCATTACTACCTCTTGGGATAGGACAATCCATAGTTTGACTACTACACATGAAATTAATGCCCCCTGGTCCTTTGTAAAGTCCACGGAAAGAGCAAATCATGTGCTAGTTCTTTGTATTGACCACACATATACTTATACATGTTAATAATATCACCTCTTAAGTGTCTTTTTTCCAAGCTGAACAAGCCCAATCTTTCTATACTTTCATGGTTATAGACACCTCCCATCCCATTTAATAATCTTGTCACCCGCCTTTGAAACCTCTCCATCTCTCCTATATCCTAGTTACAATGTGAAGACCAAAACTGAATTTCATATTCAAGATGTGGCCTTAAGGGAATTATAGAGGGGTAATATAACATTTGAATCGCAGGTTTTAAATCTCTCTTTTTATACACCCTAAAATTGTATTTACTTTTGCAGCTGCTGCTTGACATTGAGTACTTCTGCTAAGCTTACTACCAGAATATTCTTGTAACCAGAATACCCAAATCCTTCTCTTGTTCTGTTATTCCCAGGTTTATTACATTTAATGTATATGCATTAATACTATTACTGTGGCCTAGGTGCATTAATTACCGTTTTATAAACATTAGAATTCATCTACCATCATTTTGCCCATGCTGACAGCTGACCTCGGTCTTTCTGTAATATCTTACAAATGAGCTCAGATTTTTATTATCCTACAAAATTTTGTATCGTCAGCAAAAACGGACACCTTACTATCAATCCCATTCACAAGGTCAATAGTAAAGAGATTATAAAGAACTGGACCTAACACAGATTCTTGTGGTACCGCGCTGCTGACTTCAACCCATTTTGAGTAAGTTTAATTTATAACAATTCTTTATTTTCTGTCCCTTAACCAATTCTTTATCCACATGGTCCCCCAGTCCCTGCCTCTGTAGATTCAGTGCAAGGTTGTTGTGTGGTACAATATCAAATACTATTGCAAAATCCAAATATATCATATCAGTCGCATGACCAACATCCAGATTTGCACTTACCTCCTCATAGAAGCCGAGCATGTTGGTTAGGCATGGCCTGTTTTTCATGAATCCACACTGGTTATCAGTAATTAGATCATTGATCGCTAAATACTTTTGTGGTTCATCTCTTAAAATACTTTACATACCACCGATGTCAAACTCACTGGACGGTAGTTACTCGGTTCCCCCTTCGTATTCTTCTTAAGCAGGCTACAGATGAGAAATAAAAATTAAACAGTTACACTATATTACACAATAGTGAGTAGTAGCACAATCACACCAAAAAGTATTTTAAAAACTACCTAATAGCCATAATAAAACATCATATAGTGTCTTCTAGAGGAGGATGGTGGATGCCCAAAGCATTTACCTCTTTTGTCCTTCCTATAATCTGTCCTTGGTTTCAAGACACCTCATGTTATCTGCACTGTACCCCACATTACAAAGAAAGAGCATCTGGTACAGGACAGTGCCGACGTTACCCCTACTCTAACAGATTGGCTTCTTGTTTTTTTTATCTTATATAATTATTTCTTACGTTTTATAATATGTTACACGAATACTTTTTGCGCCCTATTGTACTGAGGCAGGGGCACACATCAATACAGTACATGAAGGTTCACTTCTTTACATTTTCTATAAATGTTACACGTGGGGGTTTCTAAACTGGGACCACTCTAAACTGGGTTCCCGCACAGCGTAAACACTGCAGAATTTCCACAAAGTGGCTAAGATTGCGCAAACCTCAGCCACACACTGCAGAAATAAATTGCAGAAAAGTTGTGTGGAACTGAGGTGCGGCTTTGAAATTCGCAGAATTTCTATTTATTCTGTGAATTTTGTGCGACGATGCTGTTTGTTTGGCTCATAGACTTGAATAGAGTGGATAAATTCTGTACTATAAAAACGTTAAGATGTGTTGCGGGTTTGTACAGCAAATCCGCAGTAAAAACCACAGAGAATCCGCAAGAAATACGCTGCATAAATTGACATGCTGCGGATTTAGAAATCTGCAGCATCTCCTGCCTGTGTGAACATGCCTTTATTGTTTTATTATATTGTGAGATTGCATCTCAGACTTAGGATCTAGAATAGTCTGAAGGTGCCATAGACCGATATTTACTGCCAGATCTCTTAGGTTATTTACCTAAATAAAAGAGGTTTGAAAAAGTTTTATAAAAAAAGAAGCTTATTCGTTGTATGACAAAAAAAATGATACAACTGCTAATACACATTTGTGTTTCAGTTCTTTGCGAAATCTTTGCTTGCTGTCAGTTAAGCGGAACACTTGTGGGTGGCTTATTAAGTATATCAGTGTTTTTTCTTTTAATTAGCAATGCACCTCTGTCAGTTGGACATAATCACCACTGGTCTTCAGATTCTTACTGTAAATAAGAATGTTTTTATTCACTGACAGTGGGCAGTGATCTTGAATACATAGGGGGAATTTACAAAGACTGGCATTTTATAACCCAGTCTTAGGGCAGATACAGACGGACGTTGCGTTTTTGCGCGCGCAAACAACGCAGCGTTTTGCGCGCACAAAAACCATTTGACAGCTGCGTGTGTCATCCGTGTATGATGCGCGGCTGCGTGATTTTCGCGCAGCCGCCATCATAGAGATGAGGCTAGTCGACGCCCGTCACTGTCCAAGGTGCTGAAAGAGCTAACTGATCGGCAGTAACTCTTTCAGCACCCTCGACAGTGAATGCCGAACACAATATACAGCAACCTGTTTAAAAAAAAGAAAAAGTTCGTACTTACCGAGAACTTCCCGGCCGTTGCCTTGGTGACGCGTCCTTGGTGACGCGCCTCTCTTGACATCGGGCCCCACCTCCCTGGATGACGCGGCAGTCCATGTGACCGCTGCAGCCTGTGCTTGGCCTGTGATTGGCTGGAGCTGTCACTTGGACTGAATTGTCATCCCGGGAGGTCAGACTGGAGGAAGAAGCCGGGAGTTATCGGTAAGTCAGAACTTCGTTTTTTTTTTACAGGTTCATGTTTATTGGGATCGGTAGTCACTGTCCATGGTGCTGAAACAGTTTAACTCTTTCAGCACCCTGGACAGTGACTATCTCCGGATGTCGCGTACCGGAAATTTTTTTGCCGAGTTCGGCCGAACCCGGTGAAGTTCGGTTCGATTGTCCGGATTCGCTCATCTCAAAGACACTCCATTTGGATGTTTGGAAACAGAAAAGCACGTGGTGCTTTTCTGGTTACATTCATCCTTTTGACAGCTGGTGCGCTGTTTCAGTCGGTTCGCACGAAAGTGCTTCCGTGCGACCTGCGTGGCTTTCACGCACCCATTGACTTCAATGGGTGCGTGATGCGCGAAATACGCGGAGATATTGAACCTGTCGCGCTTTTTGCGCAGCTGACAAACGCTGCGCAAAAAGCACGGACTGTCTGTACTGCCCCATAGACTTGTATTGGTCTGTGCGTGGCGCATGAAAACCACGCGGCCCGCACGGACCGAATACACACTCGTGTGAATCCCCCCTTAAACATAACTCCCCTGGAGTAAGAAGTGCTACATTTATTAAAGGGGTTGTCCAGGCTGGGGGCTGTTTTTTATACTGATTAGGGGGGATCTGACATCTGGACCCCGCACCAATCAGATGTGTATAGGTCATCAGTATAAATAACAGCAGAAAATCTTCTATACGACTAAAGTGTTAACTCAGCCGGAAATATGCCGAAAGAGTGTCCTCGCTCGAGTGGTTTATGTTGGCGTACATTTTATTTCATTGTATAGAAAAGTGTATTTAACTTGACTTTTAAAAAAAAAAAAAAGAACTATATTGTATGTACTGCGGGATATACTTTTTTTTTTTTTTTACAATTAGACTCAATGGGTGATGTAGGCTAGTGTATGGCATACTGTTAGATACATTGGGACTATACATTCGGTTTATGCCACCAATATGATATGAACAGGGTCTAAGAGGCAGAAGAAAGAGTTTTGAGTACTGCCAAGACACATTGCCCCTTCTTTGCCCTAACCTCAGTGCCAATTCAGCCTTGAGCTGGAGTAATCAATAACCTGAGTAATTAACCCTTTAAAGTACTGACTTTACTGAACATCATTTTTCAATTCGGATTTGTCCGTTATCCGTGAACTTGGTCAGTCTGCAAAAATGAACCTTCTCCTACATTACATGACAGAAAAGAAGCAGGAAACTATAAAGTCTATTAAATGTGTTAAAAAATAAAGAAAACCAGTCACGCATACAAATCTATATTGTGAACAGCAGGAGCACAGGTCAAGTAGGAGAACGTACAGTAAGTCTTTGAATCGCCGTCCTTATCTATACAGGTAATACTACATTTATTGGATACATCTATGATTTCCGACTTGAGATAAGTTCACTGTTTTTTTTCCTGTGTGCCATTTCCTTTGTTTACACGTGATACAATTAAAATAATGAGTTAATCTTTAGCTGTTCATGAGTTTTTGAATGGACTGCACTGTGCATAAAGGGTGATAACATGTCCGGTGTATTTCCGTTTTGGTATCAATACAAGATCTGTTTTATTTTAGCTAAGTTTTCCTTTGGGGCACTCACCTGCATGACTATATCAGACATGTATATCTAGGGCAAGCACGCGTCCTGTTGTGTAATAATCCTACTTCCACTTTCATGATGTATGTGTCATGTACCTCATTGCCTTCAAGGGCTAATTTCCCAAATCCTTGGCTTTAAAGGCATTTTTGGATAATAAAACATTGATACGACATCAATGTTTAATCGGGAGGGGTCCAAACCCCAGGATACAAATTCTCCAATATAACCCTAGTTATCAGTAAATAACTTGCTGTCTAGACTGTCTTGACAGCAACATAAAAGATACATTTTTTCCAGTGCAGGTGGATTGGTTTTCAGAAAGTTTTACAGCATGGGTTATATTCTATAGTAATACACATTGTGATATCTGCAGCAATGTGGACCAGTTTTCAGTATTATAGACCAAGCTGTTCCTAATGTACAATTGATATTCTGACTTAGGCTTCGTTTACATCTTTGTCAGGGTTCCGTTCATAGGAAACCCATGAACGGAATCCAAACTGAAACAAACAGTTTCTGTTTACATCACCATTGATTTCAATGGTGAAGGATCCGGTGCAAATGGTTTCTGTTTGTCACCGTTGTTTAAGGGTTCCGTCAATTTGACGGAATGAGTAGCGCAGTAGACTATGGTATTGATTCCGTCAAAACTACAGAACCCTTAACCCCTTAAGGACACGGCCAATTTTGGCCTTGAGGACAGAACTATTTTTTTATATTTCCCTCTTTGCATCCCAACGCTCCTAACTTTTTTATTTTTTGTATGGCGTAGTTGTATGAGACTTTATTTTTTGCAGGATGAGTTGTACTTTATGTAGGTACAAATAAATAATCGTTTAATTTATATAAATTTTTATTTTGGCGAAAATGCAGAAAAAAAGCAGTTCCGCTGCAGTTTTAAGATTTTTTTTTTTAAAAAATGTGTTTGTGTATTTTTTTTACTTTTTATTTATTTATTAATCATTAATTTTTTTTTTACATTCATTTAACTTTTTTTTAATCCCATAAAGGGATTTTTCATTTTGATGTTAATTTTTTAAAGGGGTTGTCCCAAGTTGACTCAAATTTTTTTTTTTATACATTCTAAGCAGGAAATGAATTTTAAAACATTTGGTGTTAAAAAAAATTTAAAATTCATTTCCTAAGTGCCTTTTTTTTACACTTGATAACTCAGCAAGTGCTGGTTATCTTTTCTAAAAAGGGGCGTGAGCGGCTCGATGTCAATCAAGCCGCTCCGCTCTGCAGTGTGCGCGCTCCCGATGTTGCTAGATACTGTAGTTCTAGCAACATCGGGAGAATGTTCGTCTCAAGCGGGCATGGTAAGCCCGATTGAGACGAACTTACCGTGAATGTACTGTACACTACACTACACTACACTCACCCCGTTTCGGCAAGCCACTTTTCCCTCCCCCACCCTGTCACTACATTTTTGTACCCGCTGCATCGGTGCTGCATCAGCACCCGGCGAACAACTAAAAATATATAAAATAAAATAATAATCACCTAAGACGTTCTAACGGCGCTCTGAACGGTCCCGTCACTTGCCATCTTCCTTCTTCTTGGCGCCGCTCGCATTCATAGTAACAATGCGTTGTGGCGCAGATGACGTAATCATATCAGGCCCACGTGATTACTTCATCTGCGCCCACCGCTCTGTTATTGTGAATGGGAGAAGAAAAGTGACGGGACCGTTCAGCTCTTCGTGGGAACGTCTTAGGTGAGTTTATTTTTGTATGTATGTTGTTATGTATGTTGGTATGTATGTATGTATGTATGTGTGTATGTATGTATATGTTTTCTTGTATGTATGTTGTCATGTTTGTATGTGTATATGTGCATGTATGTGTATATGTGCATGTATGTTTTCATGTATGTATGTTTGCATGTATGTATGTTTGCTTGTATGTATGTTTGCTTGTATGTATGTTTGCTTGTATGTATGTTTGCTTGTATGTATGTTTGCTTGTATGTATGTTTGCTTGTATGTATGTTTGCATATTTGTATGTGTATATGTGCATGTATGTGTATATGTGCATGTATTTTTGCTTGTATGTATGTTTGCTTGTATGTATGTATGTATGCTTGCTTGTATGTATGTATGTATGCTTGCTTGTATGTATGTATGTATGTTTGTATGTTTGCTTGTATGTATGTTTGCTTGTATGTATGTATGTTTGCTTGTATGTATGTTTGCTTGTATGTATGTTTGCTTGTATGTATGTTTGCTTGTAGGTATGTATGTTTGCTTGTATGTATGTATGTATGTTTGCATGTATGTATGTTTGCTTGTATGTATGTTTGCTTGTATGTATGTTTGCTTGTATGTATGTTTTCATGTATGTATGTTTGCATGTATGTATGTTTGCTTGTATGTATGTTTGCTTGTATGTATGTTTGCTTGTATGTATGTTTGCATATTTGTATGTGTATATGTGCATGTATGTGTATATGTGCATGTATTTTTGCTTGTATGTATGTTTGCTTGTATGTATGTATGTATGCTTGCTTGTATGTATGTATGTATGTATGCTTGCTTGTATGTATGTATGTATGTTTGTATGTTTGCTTTTATGTATGTTTGCTTGTATGTATGTTTGCTTGTATGTATGTTTGCTTGTATGTATGTTTGCTTGTAGGTATGTATGTTTGCTTGTATGTATGTATGTATGTATGTATGTATGTTTGCATGTATGTATGTTTGCTTGTATGTATGTTTGCTTGTATGTATGTTTGCTTGTATGTATGTTTGCATGTATGTATGTTTGCTTGTATGTATGTTTGCATATTTGTATGTGTATATGTGCATGTATGTGTATATGTGTATATGTTATGTATGTTGGTATGTATGTATGTATGTATGTATGTGTGTATGTATGTATATGTTTTCTTGTATGTATGTTGTCATGTTTGTATGTGTATATGTGCATGTATGTGTATATGTGCATGTATGTTTTCATGTATGTATGTTTGCATGTATGTATGTTTGCTTGTATGTATGTTTGCTTGTATGTATGTTTGCTTGTATGTATGTTTGCTTGTATGTATGTTTGCTTGTATGTATGTTTGCTTGTATGTATGTTTGCATATTTGTATGTGTATATGTGCATGTATGTGTATATGTGCATGTATTTTTGCTTGTATGTATGTTTGCTTGTATGTATGTATGTATGCTTGCTTGTATGTATGTATGTATGCTTGCTTGTATGTATGTATGTATGTTTGTATGTTTGCTTGTATGTATGTTTGCTTGTATGTATGTATGTTTGCTTGTATGTATGTTTGCTTGTATGTATGTTTGCTTGTATGTATGTTTGCTTGTAGGTATGTATGTTTGCTTGTATGTATGTATGTATGTTTGCATGTATGTATGTTTGCTTGTATGTATGTTTGCTTGTATGTATGTTTGCTTGTATGTATGTTTGCATGTATGTATGTTTGCTTGTATGTATGTTTGCTTGTATGTATGTTTGCTTGTATGTATGTTTGCATATTTGTATGTGTATATGTGCATGTATGTGTATATGTGCATGTATTTTTGCTTGTATGTATGTTTGCTTGTATGTATGTATGTATGCATGTATGTATGTATGCTTGCTTGTATGTATGTATGTATGTTTGTATGTTTGCTTGTATGTATGTTTGCTTGTATGTATGTTTGCTTGTATGTATGTTTGCTTGTATGTATGTTTGCTTGTAGGTATGTATGTTTGCTTGTATGTATGTATGTATGTATGTATGTTTGCATGTATGTATGTTTGCTTGTATGTATGTTTGCTTGTATGTATGTTTGCTTGTATGTATGTTTGCATGTATGTATGTTTGCATATACGTATGTTTGCTTGTATGTATGTTTGCTTGTATGTATGTATGTATGTTTGCATGTTTGTATGTGTATATGTGCATGTATGTGTATATGTGCATGTATGTTTGCTTGTATGTATGTTTGCTTGTATGTATGTATGTATGTATGTATGTATGCTTGCTTGCTTGTATGTATGTATGTTTGCATGTATGTATGTTTGCTTGTATGTTTGCTTGTATGTATATTTGCTTGTATGTATGTATGTATGTATGTGCATGTATGTGTATATGTGCATGTATGTTTGCATGTATGTATGTTTTCATGTATGTATGTTTTCATGTATGTATGTTTGCATGTATGTATGTTTTCTTGTATGTATGTTTTCTTGTATGTATGTTGTCATGTTTGTGTTTTCATGTATGTGTTTTCATGTATGTATGTTGTCATGTTTGTATGTGTATATGTGCATGTATGTTTGCATTTATGTATGTTTTCATGTATGTATGTTTGCATGTATGTATGTATGTTGTCATGTTTGTATGTGTGTATGTTTTCATGTATGTGTTTTCATGTAGGTATGTTTGCATGTATGTATGTTTGTATGTATGTTTTCATGTATGTATGTTGTCATGTTTGTATGTGTATACGTGCATGTATGTTTGCATGTATGTATGTATGTTTGTTTGTATATATGTCTGTATGGCCATGTATGATACTGTCTGCTGGCACCCTGTATCTAAGCCAACTTTGCCGCAGGCTTCTATACATGGTATAACAGTCAGTATCACACATGAAAGTGAAAGTAAGCCTACGACATGTTTTATTTCATTTTTTTTTTTATATTTTTGATTTTTTACAGGTTTGGTGTTTGGACTACGTCGGTTTCGAGGACTACTTAGATGACGCTTTTTTTTTCATCAATAAAATGGTTAATGAGGGTTGTGTTGGGGGTGCTTTATTTCAATAAAATATTTTATCTATATCTTTGTCTTTTCTTTTCAAGTTTTATTACTATCACTTTAGTAATGGCCGCTGTCTGAGTGACAAGGTCCATTACTAAGGGGAGGCTTAGTGTTAGCCGGTACAGAGGCTAACACTAAACACCATTATTACCCCGGTACCCACCACCACCAGGGGTGCCGGGAAGAGCTGGGTACGATCCAGTACCCGACCATCTGTTGTGATGGTCGGGTACTGGGGCGGCCGCAGGCTGGTATTATGAGGCTGGGAAGGGCCAAAAACAGTGGACCTTCCCACCCTTGTAATGCTAGGCTGCTGCTGCTGTGTTGTATCTGGCTGGTTATAAAAATGGGGGGGACCCCACGTCATTTTTTTTTATTATTTATTTATTATTTTTATTAAAAAGACATGGGGTTCCACCCAATTTATCATAACCAGCCACATACAACACAGTGTTATTAGCCTGGGAATGTACTAAACCAGTGGCCCCTCCCACCCGTGTAATGCCAGACTGCTGCGGCCTTGTATATGGCTGGTTATTAAAAATGTGGGGGACCCAACGTCTATTGTTAAATTTTACAAAAAAACGACGTGGGGGTCCCCCCCATTTTTATAACCAGCCCGATACAACACAGCAGCAGCAGCCTAGCATTACAAGGGTGGGAAGGTCCACTGTTTTTGGCCCTTCCCAGCCTCATAATACCAGCCTACGGCCGCCCCAGTACCCGACCATCACAACAGATGGTCGGGTACTGGATCGTACCAAGCTCTTCCCGGCACCCCTGGTGGTGGTGGGTACCGGGGTAATAATGGGTGGTTAGTGCTAGCCTCTGCACTGGCTAACACTAAGTACCGCCTTAATAATGGACGCTGTCAATCAGCCAACTGTCATTATCTAGGCACTAATAAAGTTTGAAAAAAAAACACAAAGACAATTTTTTTTTATTGAAATAAGAAATCCCCAACAAAACCCTCGTTAACCATTTTATTAAAATGTGAAAAAACGTAGATCTACGCAGTAGTCCAACGAATCGAAAGACGTAGTCCAATCGGTACATCAAAATCTGCAACAACATTAAAAAAAAGTTAGCAATGTGAACAATACCGATACTTATACTCACCTACACACACACAAACAACCACACACAAACATATACACAAACACATATAAACACACACCCATATATTACACAAACACACACATACACATATACACACACACATATACACACACACATATACACACACACATATACACACACACATATACACACACACATATACACACACACATATATACAAAAACACACACACATATACACAAACACACACGTATACAAAAACACACACAAACATATACACACAAACCTATACACATATGCACAAACACACCCATATATACACAAACACACACACACATATACACACACACATATGCATACATATACACATATGCACAAACACACCCATATATACACAAACACACACATATACACACACATATACATATACAAAAACACACAAACATATACACACAAACATATGCACAAACACACCCACATACACAAACACACACACACATAAACACACACACAAACATATACACAAACACATATACACACAAACATATACACAAACACATGTACACAAACAAACCCACATATACACAAACATATACATATATACACAAACACACCCATATATACACACACACACATATACACAAACACACCCATATATACACAAACACACACACATAAACACACCAAAAAAGCACACACACATATACACACAAACATATACACACAAACATATGTACACAAACACACCCATATATACACAAACACATACACAAACCCACACATATACAAAAACACACACACACACAAACATATACACAAACACACCCATATATACACACACACAAATATACACAAACACAAAAATATACACAAACATATACACACAAATACACCCATATATACACTCACACATAAACACACACACATATACACAAACACACCCATATATACACAAACACAGACACACACACACACACACACTTACCTTTAGCGGAGCGCAGACTTCTCGCGACGGGCGCCTTACACTTCATCTCTTTGCATCTCCTGCGCATGCGCCGAGATGCGCCGAGATGCGCGTTCATGAGTAAATGACATCCTCTGCTCCGGACGCAGAGGATGTCATTACGCATGCGCGGCCACCGCTAAAGGTAAATAGCGGTGGCCGGGAACCTAGGCAACGAGCAGGATACAAAGAGGGACCGACCGCAACTTCAATCAACGATATCAAGAAAACGACATCGCTGGACGACGGACAGGTAATTAGAATTCTTCTTATTTTTACATGGGGGAGCTAACTAGCACCATTTATCAACTTGGGACAACCCCTTTAACTGTAATGTACTGGCATAGATCTATATGCCAGTACATTAGCCTGTTACTGATAGTACACAGGCAGTTGTTAGGTAATACCTCAGTATGCCCTAACAACAGGAAATATGTTCAGATAGCCCTGGGGTCCTTCAATGGACCCTGGGCTGTCTGGCCATACAAGTTATGGGCTTTGATCGCGTCACAGTTATTTTCTGTGACGCGATCAAAGTGCAGTCCCCTCTCCTTGAACGCCGCGATCAGATTTTATCACGGCATTCAAAGGGTTAACGGCGGAGAGAGGATGTTTCTCTTCTCACCGCTGTTAGAGCTGTGTATTACAGCCGTTGCCCCGCTCTGCATCACACGCAGAGACGGCTGTCACACAGGACGAGAAAGCTCGTCCTAATGCGCGAAGTACTCGCCGCTCAGGAAGAGCATTCTCGTCCTGGGTCGGCAACAGGTTAAACAACGATGACAAACAGAAACCATTTGACCCGGATCCGTCACTATTGAAATCAATGGTGATGCAAACGGAAACCTATGGTTTCCGTTTGTGTTAGTTTGGAATTTTGTTCAAGGGTTCCCCTGAGGGAAAGGTCCAATGGAACCCATGGACGGAGTCCCAACGCAGATGTGAACGAAGCCTTACAGATGTATCCTTCATTACCTTTTCTCTTATCTTAACATATCCTGAGTTGTGTGGTACAGGTGACCAGCTTTGAAAAAAACTAAAACATGATTTCATGATATTCTGTCACGAGATGTGTGTGCTGTATGTTTCTATGGGTGACCACCCAGTGGTTGTGATGTGAGTTACAGCCTGTCAAGTGTTTTGCTAGCATGTCGCGATATTTTATGGAATTGGTTTCATTAGACATTGGAGTCCTTAGATAAATTCAAGCAAAGATAAGGGTGGACACGTCTATATTAGAGAATGGAGAAATAGAAAATTAAGAAAAATGTGGGAATTTAAAACTGGCACGGTTGGTGCAGCCCAAGGAAAACGGAAATTTACCAACATATTGTAACTCACCTGATTTAAGCAATCAAGTGGCTTAGTCCCCAGCCTTAAAGCACATTTATCACCATACCAGAATTTTGTCATCATAGTATGGGGACAGGTCCGCTGTACTATTTGCCTAAATGGCACAAAAAAATATTGTGCCGTTTGGCTAATAGCAGCTAGGAGGGGTTTCTCTCCCAACCTATGATTGTTTGGTCTGTATATCCTGGCTTGCTTTACATGGTTTTGACTTCCTCATGTGTGCATATTGTGGATGCTATGTCTTCACGTATATAACTAACAGTGAGGTAGCCATCCTTTGTACTACTAGTACTTTATCATTATACAGCTATGGTGGGATTATACAATATGGGATCCGGGGTTGGGACTCATGGGTAATGTATACATAAAATATATTGTTTTACGAATAGTTGTTTTACTATGTAGTCTATGGACATTAATAAAATATATATTTATTGATTACATTTCTGTTCAATAGTTCTCTTTTTAGTTAGTAATAATAGTAGCTAGCAAAAAATATAGTGGACTCATAACTTTAAGTCTTTTAAAAAAAATGTTTACAGTACTGAAAGTTCTCTATGAAAAAACAGCAATATCATAGCACGATCCTGCTGGCAGCTCTCTTACACTGGGACGCCAGTATTCTTGAAGAACAAGTAATACATCCAATATTGCATATTTATAATTAAATGGCATTCTCCCCTCCAAAACTAAAAACATTCCTATTAAATGTTACACATCATAGAACAGTAGCCTTTTGTCAAGTTGGAAAATTTTCTGTTCATCAAGTTTTTAGGTATATTTGTTTTTGGGAAATCTGTCTGGCAACCAATATGGCTGCCATTACAGCCCCATGACTCCCATCAGCTTGATAGAAGACGACAACTTAAAAGCTTATATTCACTTTATTTTTGCATTTGGATAAATTATTTTTAGTGAAGAGTAGGTAAATTTGATATTTTAACCATAGAGCAAAATATTCAAAGGAAGATACAATAACGGCTGATAATAAAATATCACTAATATCATTTTTAAAGTGGATACAAAGTGGATTTACATTAACTAAACCATTTTAGAGCACTAGTGTGGGCTTATGAGACTGGTTCAAAAACGTGTACAGATGTAGAAGTCTTTAAAGGAGTTTCCCATAATCATTATTCACAATCCACAGGATTGGTGATAAATATATGATCAGTGGGGGAATAAATATCTAATCGGTAAATATCTTACCGCTGGACCGCCACCTATCACAAGAACAGGCTAACTTGGCGTTCCTGGGGGCCCCATAGGAATGGAGCGGTAGTGCGCAGGCTCGACCACCGCTCCATTCATTTCTATGGGGCTGCCGAGCACTATCTTCTGCAGCCCCATAGAAATTAATGGAGCGGTGGTCGAACATGCGCACTACTGCTCCATTCCTATGTGGCTCCTAGAAACTGCAAGGTAAGCCCGTTCTCGTGATCGCTGGGGGTCTGAGAGGTCAGACCGCCACCAATCACATATTTATCACCTATCCTGTGGATAAGTGATAAATATGGATTATGGGAAAACCGTTTTAACTTGACCCTTATAACTTGCTGCAGTGTGATAACTTATTACTTAACACAATAAAAGCTAATGAAAAAATTAAGTTAACGTTTTGTGCCACAGTGTATTTAACGTGTTAAGTGTCAAGTTGCATATTGCTACATCTGTACTATTTTTCACATGATATATTATAGTAAACGTAATATCTTATTGTAACGATTATTAATTTCAAGTTTGACATATGGACATAGCTATCGTCGTACAGAAGCAATAATCACAAGCTGGGTGCCAACTCCCGGGGCCCATAGGCCACAAAAGAACAGTTGTACCATGAGTAGGTTGAGCAGACGTATGATATAGTATGCGGTCTGTAGGACAATGTTATCATGCTAGATGGAGCCATCTCTCTATACACATACATACTTCATTTCTACAGTGTATATAGATCCTATACAATATCACATATACAAAGAATGGAAAATTATAGGAAGTTATGTCGTGGGACCGAGTGTTTCCTTTACAATGAGGCTTAGGAGCTTCAAGTCACTTTGGAGAAATGTTATCATCAGAGGGAATACTGTAATTTACATGAAAGTATTTACCTGTAGAATGGCAAAATTGTTAATTCAGACCTTTGGTATAGTTGACACATAGATGGGGATTATCCCTTATGCAAAGTGTTATGTAATATGCTCTATTGCCGACTAAAATGATGGGGGCTTTTATTTCCTAAAAATACTTTTGCCATAACTTAATGCAATTAATGTCACTTGCAGCTTCATTTTTCATTGCTACCAACAAAAAATACTTTCCATGAATACCAATTCAGCAGCAACATAGGTTGTAATGAAGCCAAGATCTATTTATAAATATTACTGCCTGAGCTGAACGATTAAAATAAGTTTATTTAGATAAATCTTTAAAAATGGGCCCTTGAAGCCAAAATAACAGGCTCAATCATATGGTCAGCAGCAGAGACCTAGCCTAAGAGGCAAAGGATACTAACTACCCACAGACCAGTCTCTCCTATTATTATATATAAGCTGAATCCTAATGATTGATTAGTAATAGCGCCGTACCACGCTACACCTTGCGCTATGTTGCGCTAGTCCGGCTCTTAAAGCCACGTATAGTGATGTGGTCAGCAATAGGGTCAAGACCTCCAATGTTCGGTAGCAAGCCCCCTGTTGCAAGATCACTGACCAGTATTCACTAAAAGTTAAATTGTTAGTTGTAATGCTATATCGTTAATCCTACGCGTTTCAGAACCACCGTTACTGGTGGAACATCATCAGGGATTATAAGTGTTAAACGATAATCTTTAATATGGATGCCGGATCGCACGGTTGTGTGCATTAATGAACCTCCCGGCTCGTGCACGATCAAGATATAATGGTCGCACACGAGCCGCCGAGGTGCCGGTCTTTTAAACAGCTAGGGCCCTCCCCCCATACTGACATGCCCCCGGCGTGCCACCAATCCACATCCGACACGTCACTCTGGACCTGTCAGGACTGTGGCACGCCTCCCATTTTTGGCAGCCAATAGGGTATAGGTAGGACGACTAGCGTCCCTCGTAACGCTGGAGATCCGAGAAGCGGATCTAGTACTCAAATGGGGAATGATATACTCAAAGTGGGAGCAATGCCCTGTGCAGAGGACAATGTGCCGAACATCCAGCACAAATCCCCGCTATTGCCAGAACGCAGAGTTCACCAAGTGCACGGCACTAGATCGTCTGAATGACACCAAAGTTGCGTCTCGTTGTTATGACGACCAGCCGGGCGCATACATATCCATGGGCAGGTTACAAGCATGTAACGCTGCTCCTCGTCGATATAAAGATGTTAAAATTCCAAAGACATCTAGTAACTATGGATTAGATGTAGACCTTCACATTATTCAATGCTGTCATCAATACCTCACACCTTCTAGAGTGTACTCGTTACTCTATCAGAGTGGTACACATCTATAGTGAGAAGTTATTAGACAGCTACCATGACTTTCAAGGATTATAGGACATCAATCATGTATCCTTTCAATATTATACCTATACAAGGACTTAGATTAGCCTCATACCGTATATAATGAACGGGACATGCTAAACCAACTTGTAATTCAAGGGTACATAGGTTTCTAGATGTTAGAGTTCTGGATGACACAGCGGTGTCATAGGAAACAGGCATAAGAAATTTGTTCGTTCAGGCCCAGGGGAGCAATGGTGCGCAGTCGAAAAATCCACTGTGCTTCCTTTTGAAGGATAATTTTATTCATATCACCTCCTCTCATAGTGGGTCTCACATATTCAATGCCTTGGAATCTAAGAGAGGAACTATACCCATTATGAAATTCCCATATGTGACGAGATATCGGGGTATCCTCCTTCCTTCTGCAATCCCCTATATGATCCCGGATCCTCCTCCTGAACTCTCTAATGGTTTTGCCGATATATTGTTTTTCGCATATACAGGTAATCATATACACAATGCCCTTTATTCGACAATTGATATAGGTCCTGTTCTCAAAAGTTCTTCCCGTACTCATGCTCTTGAAAGTCGTGCCACATTGAATAGAGGCACACGCCTTACACGATCCACATCTATATGTCCCTTTGAGGTTACTATTAAGCCATGTAGTGGAAGAGTCCTGTCTACCCATATGGCTATGTACCACATGATCCTTGACATTCCTACCCCTCCTGAACGTAATAAGGGGAGAATGTCCCACCAGCTTTCCAATATCCGGATCAGCCTCTAGAATCCCCCAATAGCATTGGAGGATTTCTCTTACCTCCGAACTAGCTGAGTCAAACGTGCCAATGACTCTGATAATATTGTCATCGCTTTGCTTTGGTCTGGGATTCAATAAATCATCACGGTTACATCCTAGGGCGTTCTGATAAGCCCCTCTTAAAATATGCCTCGGGTATCCTCTATTAATAAATCTGTTTTCCAGTTCACGTGCTGATATTTTAAAGTCAGATACAGTGGAGCAGTTTCGTCGTGCCCTCAAGTATTGACCCTTTGGTATTCCCCGTTTTAAATTCATAGGGTGACAGCTCTCCCACCTAAGCAAACTATTTGTGGCCGTCTCTTTGCGAAACATGTTGGTATGAATATTGCCTCCCGCGGTCTTAGGTATCACTATATCCAGAAATGTAATTTTATTCACACTGATCTCTGATGTGAAAAACAGACCTTTATCATTTACATTAAGTATAGCAACGAATTCCTCAAACTCCACCTGGGTCCCTTTCCATAGTATTAAAATGTCATCAATGAATCTTATCCATAGTATGATATGCGATACCCATTGTTCCATTTTGTTCACAAAAAACACATAACTCTTCCCACCAACCCAGGTATAAGTTCGCATACGTGGGTGCACACGGGCTCCCCATTGCCACTCCCCTGAGTTGGTGGTAATATTTCTGGTCAAATAGGAAGAAATTGTGCTCAAGAACAAATTTAAGAAGAGAGATAACAAATTCATTATGAGCTTCATGTTGATTGATTTTCCCCAAATTGCTACCTTTTATGGTTTGCCAAAAATCCATAAAGGACTGGAACCATTAAAGGGTAGACCAATTGTCTCTGGCATCAATAGTCTATCGCAAAATGCCAGCCTGTACATTGACAGGATCCTAAGACCATTTGTGGTGTCACTCCCATCATACATCAGGGATACGATGGATGCTCTAAGGAAGTTGGATGGCATTAGATGTGAACAGGACGTTCTACTGGCCTCCCTAGATGTTGAGGCACTGTATAGCTCTATCCCACATGATCAGGGATGTCTAGCAATTCAACATTTCCTTAGGGGGAAAGGAACTCAATTTGCAGCTCATAATGAATTTGTTATCTCTCTTCTTAAATTTGTTCTTGAGCACAATTTCTTCCTATTTGACCAGAAATATTACCACCAACTCAGGGGAGTGGCGATGGGGAGCCCGTGTGCACCCACGTATGCGAACTTATACCTGGGTTGGTGGGAAGAGTTATGTGTTTTTTGTGAACAAAATGGAACAATGGGTATCGCATATCATACTATGGATAAGATTCATTGATGACATTTTAATACTATGGAAAGGGACCCAGGTGGAGTTTGAGGAATTCGTTGCTATACTTAATGTAAATGATAAAGGTCTGTTTTTCACATCAGAGATCAGTGTGAATAAAATTACATTTCTGGATATAGTGATATCTAAGACCGCGGGTGGCAATATTCATACCAACATGTTTCGCAAAGAGATGACCACAAATAGTTTGCTTAGGTGGGAGAGCTGTCACCCTATGAATTTAAAACGGGGAATACCAAAGGGTCAATACTTGAGGGCACGACGAAACTGCTCCACTGTATCTGACTTTAAAATATCAGCACGTGAACTGGAAAACAGATTTATTAATAGAGGATACCCGAGGCATATTTTAAGAGGGGCTTATCAGAACGCCCTAGGATGTAACCGTGATGACTTATTGAATCCCAGACCAAAGCAAAGCGATGACAATATTATCAGAGTCATTGGCACGTTTGACTCAGCTAGTTCGGAGGTAAGAGAAATCCTCCAATGCTATTGGGGGATTCTAGAGGCTGATCCGGATATTGGAAAGCTGGTGGGACATTCTCCCCTTATTACGTTCAGGAGGGGTAGGAATGTCAAGGATCATGTGGTACATAGCCATATGGGTAGACAGGACTCTTCCACTACATGGCTTAATAGTAACCTCAAAGGGACATATAGATGTGGATCGTGTAAGGCGTGTGCCTCTATTCAATGTGGCACGACTTTCAAGAGCATGAGTACGGGAAGAACTTTTGAGAACAGGACCTATATCAATTGTCGAACAAAGGGCATTGTGTATATGATTACCTGTATATGCGAAAAACAATATATCGGCAAAACCATTAGAGAGTTCAGGAGGAGGATCTGGGATCATATAGGGGATTTCAGAAGGAAGGAGGATACCCCGATATCTCGTCACATATGGGAATTTCATAATGGGGATAGTTCCTCTCTTAGATTCCAAGGCATTGAATATGTGAGACCCACTATGAGAGGAGGTGATATGAATAAAATTATCCTTCAAAAGGAAGCACAGTGGATTTTTCGACTGCGCACCATTGCTCCCCTGGGCCTGAACGAACAAATTTCTTATGCCTGTTTCCTATGACACCGCTGTGTCATCCAGAACTCTAACATCTAGAAACCTATGTACCCTTGAATTACAAGTTGGTTTAGCATGTCCCGTTCATTATATACGGTATGAGGCCAATCTAAGTCCTTGTATAGGTATAATATTGAAAGGATACATGATTGATGTCCTATAATCCTTGAAAGTCATGGTAGCTGTCTAATAACTTCTCACTATAGATGTGTACCACTCTGATAGAGTAACGAGTACACTCTAGAAGGTGTGAGGTATTGATGACAGCATTGAATAATGTGAAGGTCTACATCTAATCCATAGTTACTAGATGTCTTTGGAATTTTAACATCTTTATATCGACGAGGAGCAGCGTTACATGCTTGTAACCTGCCCATGGATATGTATGCGCCCGGCTGGTCGTCATAACAACGAGACGCAACTTTGGTGTCATTCAGACGATCTAGTGCCGTGCACTTGGTGAACTCTGCGTTCTGGCAATAGCGGGGATTTGTGCTGGATGTTCGGCACATTGTCCTCTGCACAGGGCATTGCTCCCACTTTGAGTATATCATTCCCCATTTGAGTACTAGATCCGCTTCTCGGATCTCCAGCGTTACGAGGGACGCTAGTCGTCCTACCTATACCCTATTGGCTGCCGAAAATGGGAGGCGTGCCACAGTCCTGACAGGTCCAGAGTGACGTGTCGGATGTGGATTGGTGGCACGCCGGGGGCATGTCAGTATGGGGGGAGGGCCCTAGCTGTTTAAAAGACCGGCACCTCGCCGGCTCGTGTGCGACCATTATATCTTGATCGTGCACGAGCCGGGAGGTTCATTAATGCACACAACCGTGCGATCCGGCATCCATATTAAAGATTATCGTTTAACACTTATAATACCTGATGATGTTCCACCAGTAACGGTGGTTCTGAAACGCGTAGGATTAACGATATAGCATTACAACTAACAATTTAACTTTTAGTGAATACTGGTCAGTGATCTTGCAACAGGGGGCTTGCTACCGAACATTGGAGGTCTTGACCCTATTGCTGACCACATCACTATACGTGGCTTTAAGAGCCGGACTAGCGCAACATAGCGCAAGGTGTAGCGTGGTACGGCGCTATTACTAATCAATCATTAGGATTCAGCTTATATATAATAATAGGAGAGACTGGTCTGTGGGTAGTTAGTATCCTTTGCCTCTTAGGCTAGGTCTCTGCTGCTGACCATATGATTGAGCCTGTTATTTTGGCTTCAAGGGCCCATTTTTAAAGATTTATCTAAATAAACTTATTTTAATCGTTCAGCTCAGGCAGTAATATTTACAATTTAACGGAATGAAAACCTAGTTATCAGAGGGATAATATTATATCAAGATCTATTTATATCTTATGTCCTAAAAAGTTCACATTTATACATGTACTGGCTTAAGACTGAATTTTGGCCAGAAAACATCCCTGCTTGTATGAAGTTCCTAGACCCGGGGAGGCTGAATGCTTAAAGAGGTTGTCAAGGATAAAATAAATGGGTCTGCATTTTTTCTACAGCGCCTCTCTTGTCCAGAGACTTTGTATGGAATTGCAGCTGATCCCTATTCAAGTAGAGCATACCCGCAATACCAGGCACAACCCATGGACAGGTGTGATGCTAGTTTTTGTTGTTGGACATAAAGGAGCTCCGTACCGCAGTACCATAGGGACTTCATGCAGCAATTTACAGGCTTTGTATGATTTGCCCCTACCCATGATCTGATAATTTCAGCTTAAAATATGGAATATTTCTGGTTACTATCCAATCAACAAACTTTGCATAAATAAATAGTACAAATATTAGAAACTTTGTTACATATTTTATTAGAGAAAAATTTCTCTTTCTCCACTTATCAGACGAGACAGACTATCAGCACACTGAGGGATCAGGTTACATGCTGCCCATAAAAGTCTGTGGAGAGCAGAGGAAGGATCTGCTAGAGGGAGAAAGAGGCAGAGAGACATACAGCTACTCTGCTCATCACTGCTATGAAGTCTATGCTGCTGCAGTTATATATATATATATATATATATATATATATATATATATATATATACATACACACATGTACACACAAAGAATGTCAACTGCACAGTCCAGGTCTCATAAAAATGAGGATGCAAGCCCGCCAGGGATACGGCCACAGTCTCACAAGGTATATATTTTTCAAAAAACAGGCAGCACTCAAAAAGTTGTAGCAAAATTAGAAAAGGTGCTTTATTCCATCAATCCAATACAGCAACGTTTCAGCTCTTCAATAGAGCCTTTTTTCAAGCCCTGAAAAAGGCTCTATGGAAGAGCTGAAACGTTGCTGTATTGGATTGATGGAATAAAGCACCTTTTCTAATTTTGCTACAACTTTTTGAGTGCTGCCTGTTTTTTTAAATATATATATATATATATATATATATATATATATATATATAGCAAACAAGAAGGCAGCAGCACTCACATAAGAATGATCGACCAGGTGCCCAGCAAAACGTCCCGATCCTCGGACGTGTAATAATATATAGAAGAAGAAAATTTGCAGCACTCCAACATGAAAAAAGTGGTGGTTTATTCAATCCAAAACAACAGCAACGTTTCAATCCTACAATAGGATCTTTATCAAGCCTAGTGACAAATCTACTCAGCAAACTTATATATGGTTGAGACTCTTTTACATAATTGGCCTCATTATAAAACAATAAAGTGCAAAGTGTATGAAAGCATACATAATACATTGTGTACGGTATCATCATAAAAATAAACATGATACAGAAAATACAGAAGTGTGTATGTGACATCGTGAGTAACAGTACATAATAACAAAAACATTAAAAACAACTGATTACATCATAATCATTTATGCAGCAGTGGTGTAAAATCTATCGTCATATCGTCACTCACCAATCAGAACTTCAGATTTAACTAGTCAGTCATTGGTATATATATTCGTAAGAGTGTATTGCAGCAATCAGCTGCAGCCCTCGTGGTAATTGAAATTTGACACATCCGTGTAATCCCCCGAGGCGGAAGTGTATCATCATTCAGCAGCAGAGAGCATCGATCGCATCCATATGATGTAATGCGTGTCAATGCGTTCCACTGAACTGACCCGTATGTAACGGCATCATAGGTTGCTAAGCAACTGTTGTAACTCTGTTATGGATACCTATTGACAAGGCTATGTCAGTCAAGAAGTCAATAACTGTAAAAAATACAGGTATATTAGTCAATGCTCCTCATGGTAAGTGATGGAGATATTGAGGATATCTAAAAGTAACTTCATATCGGCTTTTTAAAGACGATCTACACGTGGGTTCAAAGATCTCTGTTCACAATCAAGTATCCAGAACGATCTTGTTCCCAGAGTTATGGGACCACATAGCCACGTCTTCACGTGTCTAGGATGTCCCATTACCCTCCTGCGTGTAACGGACCCATATTGTCACATCAGTGACATAATATCTCATAGAGCATAAGTCATAAAAAATATATGAGAATCCTTCTCACTTTTCTTACAAAGACTTATAATATCTCTCTATCACTTTGAAACCTAATAGGAGACTAGAAACAATTCAACAAATAATAAACATATTTTATTGATACAATAAGACTTAATGAATTGAACACAGCCCCGTCAAATATCGTAGCACAGTAACATTGCTATTTGAAAAAAATCAATCAAAGAAGTTCCGAAATTCTGTTGGGAGTGGTATTCCAATCTAAAAAAATACAAAACATAAAATTTTTAGTATTTATCAAACATTGACAGTAAATACGAAATATAGATATTGATGTTAATGTGTCAACGATCATCATACCGAAGAGGACATCTAAAGAACCCAAGGAAAAAGAGCATGAGGACATCATAAGACTATTCTATCTACAACGAATTCTACATTAAGCCCACAAGGTTTTAAGGTGTTCAATTAAAATATCCATCTCAATTCTTTTTTGTGTAAAGCCAGATGGCGATCACCGCCAAATTGTGATGCAGGAACATGGTCCAGAATCATGAATGTTAGATCCCTTTCATTGTGACCATGTTCCGAAAAATGTTTAGCTACAGGTAAGTCAAGTTTCTTTTTACGTATAGAGAAACGATGATTGTTTAGACGAGTTTTAAAGGCACAGGTGGTTTCACCCACATATAGGAGGCCACAGGGACACCACTTATAAATATATACACACACACACACAAAGAATAGGCAGCACTTCATGTAGTTTCCAAGTAAAAAAAGTGTTTTATTCACTCATATTAATGCAAAGTTTCAGCCCCCCATCATGGGCGTTTTTTGAGAGAGACCGAGAGAGAGAGAAAGAGAGAGAGAGAAAGAGAGAGACAGAGACTGACAAAGAGAGACAGAGAGAGAGACAGACAAAGAGAGACAGAGAGAGAGAGAGACAGAGCGAGAGAAAGAGAGAACGCTCAGGGGAAACGGATAATTAGAGAGATACAGCCTGCAGAGGGGAAAACTGCTAAAAAAAAAAATGCAGCGTACAAATCATATAGTGGCCAGAAATAGTGTTACTCCTTATGTAAACACATATGACCGCTTATTCTGAACGGCACGCTTTAAAGAGGCTCTGTCACCAGATTCTCAAACCCCTATCTCCTATTGCATGTGATCGGCACTGCAATGTAAATAACAGTAAAGTTTTGTTTGTTTTTTAAAAAACGTTCATTTTTGGCCAAGTTATGAGCTATTTTATATATATGCAAATGAGGTTTGAAATGGACAACTGGGCGTTTTTTTTTCGTTATGTCCAACTGTGCGTGTATTGTGTTTTTAACTGGGCGTGTTTACGTGTATGACGCTGACCAATCAGTGACCAGTCAGCATCATACACTCCTCTCCATTCATTTACACAGCAGCGATGTGCAGCCACATAAACAGAGATTAACGTTACTGCAGTGTCCTGATAATGAATACATATGATCATCCAGCCTGGACGTCATGTGTATTCATTATCAGGACACTTCTGAATCTTTTCTGTGAGATTTGAAGCAAGGGAAACGAAATCTCGTTTACCTCCGTAATCTCGCGAGATTTAGTTTCCCTTGCTAGAAATCTCAAAGAAAAGTGTCAGGATTCTGAATACACATGACGTCCAGGCTGGATGATCATGTGTATTCATTATCAGGACACTTGATTAACGTTAATCTCTGTTTATGTGGCTGCACATCGCTGCTGTGTAAATGAATGTAGAGGAGTGTATGACGCTGACTGGTCACTGATTGGTCAGCGTCATACACGTAAACACGCCCAGTTAAAAACACAATACACGCCCAGTTGGACATAACGAAACAAAAACGCCCAGTTGTTCATTTCAAACCTCATTTGCATATATATATAAAATAGCTCATAACTTGGCCAAATATGAACGTTTTAAAAAAAACAACAAAAAACGTTACTGTTATCTACATTGCAGCGCCGATCACATGCAATAGGAGATAGGGTTTTCAGAATCTGGTGACAGAGCCTCTTTAAGAATTATTGCAAACTCCAAATTTCTGGCCCTATTATACATTAACCACTCTTGCCCTAACACACTAAAAAAATATATACAGATATAGCCAAGTTTATCTGGACTTAAAGGGGTTTTTCCATCAGGTACATTTAGGACATAGCCACAGAATATGTCATAAGTGTCAGATAGATGCAGGTCCCACGTCTGGGACCCACACCTGTCTCTAGAACGGGCCCCCCTATACCCCGTTCTACCTCTCTGTTCTCCCGCTGACTCGTGTGATTTCTGACCATGAAAAAGGAAACAGCGCAGCTCACTGAGCTACGCTGTTTCCGTAAGTCCCATAGAACTGAATGGTAGTTATGGAGCTACGCTGTTTTCGTAACTCCCGCCCATATAGTCAGGAAGTGGCAGGGAGCAGAAAGAGGTAGAACGGGGTTTAGGGGGCCCTGTTGTAGAGATAGGTGTAGGTCCCAAGGGTGGGAACCACATCTACCTGACATTTATGGCATATCCTGTGGATATGTCGTAAATGTCCCTGATGGGAAAACCGCCTTAAGTTTTTTGCCACTGTGTATTTCATGCGTTAAACGTCAAGATAAAGATGGCTACATCTGTATCTTTACTAGTATTGGTGCATATGAATGGGACCAGTAGCTCTTATATAAATACGCTACAGTATATGTAATAAAAACATAGCCATTGGAATGTATTATGACAGATGTGCATTCTAGGATCCTATTCATTGCTTCTGGTAGAGTAGGTGCAGGTAAGTTGAACTTACAATTGATCTTTGTTTTCTGCTTCACATCATAAAAGTAAATGTTTAATCACCCAAACTGTCTCATTCTACGAGGAAGTGTCAGGCTTTCCAAGACTGGTGTGACTGTAGAAGCAGATGTCTGCTGAAGGTCGTCAGTGCTGTAAATTGCAGACTTCATGACAGGTTTGATAGAATACTTGGAGATAGGTTTACACTAGTTGGTTCATAGAGGTCTCAGCTAACCATATAAGCTTTCAAACCTATCATAAAAAAATCACTGTATCAACCTTATCATCATTCTCAGCAATAATATATCATGATATGATAAAGTGCTGCTCGTACAGTGACTTTTACTGTTTGTGAAATATGGTGGAGGCGGTTTATTGGAACGTACACCTGGTCAGCCAGTGATGCAATTTCCCTGTTTTGTCATTTTGCTTTAAATGTGTTTCTGGAAGTAGAATTTATGGTGTAAAAAAAATAAATAATCACACCTGCCCTGAACATTTCTGTAGCCTCCCATCCACATTGAACAGATGAAATTAGTGGAGCTTTTGTAATGGATTGAAGATGTCCACGCCAACCAATTGTTACGCCAACACATTTATATCAAATAGTAAATTCACAGGGTTTCTAAGAGAGTTCTACCTTCATATGGATAAATAAAGAAGATTCTACTGTGGAACACTTGGGGTTTCAATTCAAACAAATTGAACCCTATTTCCCATCATGAACTGGATAGATGTTTTAGCTGGATAATAATAATGACAGCTGAGAACACGCAAGGACAACCTGTAATTTTCCCTAAAACTAAGGCAGATTTCCCATGACCATAATAAAGCCTCAGTTTTGAGTTTGCATTACAACCCTATAATGATAGTTTAGTAGAACCCCCTGGGGGTTTGGGAGGGGGCACAAAGGAAACGGTGTAATGATTGTGGTCGCAGTGGAGTGAAACCGCGACCGGAGGGGGAAGGGGGACCACCTCGAGTCCTCCTCAGGCTGCTACATCACACGCCAGCGAAAGGTCAGCGATGCGGTGCATACAAGCTACTGACGCGGGGCAGCACCAGGACTCTTGTATGCGAGAGCAGCACACAATGTCCAGCGTTAGGATGCTGTGTGCTGCGTCGCATAAAACGTCCTGTCACTGCCCAGCATCAGGACATTGTATGTGCCATGGTGCTGACTTTTGCTGGCGCCTGATGTGGCAGTCTCAGAGGTAACCCCGGGGCGGGTCCCCTGCCGAGAAGAGAAGAAGGGCGAGTAAATTTTTTTTTATATGTACAATCAATCTGGAGGGAGGGGGGTCTGATTGGGAATGAGGCCTGATTAGAAAGGGGGGGGGGGGGTTGTTGAGGCCCAGATCTATAGTGTTACAACCCTGCGCAGAGGTGACCTGCTGTCAACATGGGTGTTGCCATTTCAACATGTGTATGACATGTGCTAAATGTGTAAACGAGACATAGTTGGGGGCTGGCAGAGTAGGAATCGCAGAGTGGGAATCGGCACAAAATTCAAAAGGTAACTAAATAACTTTTTGTTATTTTAACACGTTTGGTGCCTGTCGGAAAATATTTTTAGGGGCTGGAAAACACCTTTTACAATTTTGAATTGCCTAATTAACACAAAAAACGAATCACACTCGATATTGAACATGTTTCTTAATCATCATCATCTGTCAAAAAGAATTTATCTGACCTACTTTTCTTTCAGTCATCATTATTTCTATGAATTGTACCGTGTAAACATTGTTCTCAGAGAAAATCCCATTACATTTTTCCTGTAAAATTGTTCACATCCTAAGAAAACATCCGTGTGCAAACGGTCAGGTCAGATCAACCATCCTGATCTGCACATTGGTCTCATTGGGGTCCAAAATCTGTGCGTTCATATCCAGCCTTAGAGATATGACCCATCTTTTTCACTGCATCAAATCATCAACTTTCCACAATGAGGAATTTTCACAGCCATAATTATCTTGCAGGACGATACAAGTAGACACCTAATCCCTAGTCATTTCTAGATTCCTTCCCATAATAGTATAGTATTACAAAAATATAACCAGTCCTATAGCACCATAATTTATATATATTTATTTTCGTCCCCAGGCCTAGGAGTTGCTAATCCTCTACTAGTCCATGACAATGCCACACTTTAGGGTAAGTTCTCACAATGGAAAATGAAGATAACTTTGAGACTAACCATCATTTTCATTGCTTATATAGCATGAACATATTTTGAAGCCCTGTACAAAGAAACCCCTATCCCCAGTGGGGCTCACAATGGGAAGCCAATTAACCCATTGGTATGCGTTTTCTCCAACATAATACGCTAAATGACTATACCCAATTGGTTGGTTAAAGTTCATTCTTACGCACTGTTCAGATCACGTTTACTGCAGACATATGCAGCTATATTTAAGTACAAGAGAATCAGTTGGCACCGCTGGGACTAGTAGTCCTTCTGGACATTCGGCAGTTCACTGCCTACGGGGGTGCAACAGGGGCTGCGGTATAAGTCTAGGGAGGTGCTGGGCTTTGTAGGCAAGACCATATGTATCACAATGCAAGTAGAGAGAAAAAAGCAGTACTCTACCGATCTGACGTAGAAAATTATTTAATGCTTGTAAAAAGGTGTGTGGGGGGGGGGAAGACGTAGACAATGTCAGGCAACAGCCATTTTGCGTACAACGATTTCTCAATCCCTTTCCCTTGCGGGCTTGAGAAAGCATAGTACGCGAAACGGCTGTTGCCTGACACTGTCTTCATCTTCCCCCCACACCTTTTTACAAGCATTAAATAATTTTTTACGTCAGACCGGGTGAGTGCGGCTTTTTTCTCTCTACTTGCATTGTGTTACATATGCAGCTGTACGTCATACAGTCACATACATCACCTATAGCTTCCCATTGCAAATAAACGTATACCGCAGGACCTGTTTGCATTGAAAAGCATCGTCAACTATGTTTTTCAATACTGTGAAAGTAAAAGTATGCAGACACATATCACCCAAACGTATGCTGAAAGAATACTCTGTTGGCATTCTTCGGGTCAATAAAAGTATGCTATGGAGCATTGTGAATATAGTCAAATTTCTAAAAACGTTCCATCTACATTTATTGTGCAATCCACTATCTTTAACAGCAGCACAAGTAGTGTAGCTAGTGAGGGGGCAGGGGGCGGTGGCCCTGGGCCCACCACGACTGCCCACACCATAACCACTGCTCCCGCTGCCCCCTCCGCATGCCACGCCACACAGGGCGGTCTGCTGTCTAAGGGGGTGGCAGCGCAACTGAAACCAGCCGCTGCCCTCCTTCACTAATTGTACCTGCGTCTATATAACACAGATACAATTACATGCAACAGCACTGAAAACGTTCCGTGCCCGATCATTCAGCACCTAACAATGATGCTGTTTGGCAGGGCAGAATGACTTGCCCCGCCAATCAGCGCCTTTCAACGGCGCTATCATTTCCATTGTTGAAAGGCGCTGATGGGCCGTGCAAGTCATTCTGCCCTGCCAATCAGCGCCTTTCAACAACGCTAGCGGCATCACGCCGCTTCCGTTGTTGAAAGGCGCTGATTGACAGGGGAAGTCATTCTGCCCTGACGATTCGCACCCTTCAACGATGCAAGCGTCATTCACCCCCAGCAGACCTGCTCAGATGAGAGCAGGCCTGCATTGACACAAAACGGCGCGGGGATGGGACCATGTGAGTATGTAACTTTTTTTTCTTTTCACTTAAACGGTCTGGACTGGATGGAGAAGAAAAGAGAAAAACAACTGGAATCTGAGAAGACGTCACCGGTAAGTCACTTAATGTAAATGTTTATTCTGCCTCTAATAAGTACTGTAGTCATTGTATGATTTGTAGCGAGATGATTGGTGGTATGATTATTTTTATTTAAACTGCAACTCTCAGCATATCCTTACCATTGTTCGGGTCATGATAAAAGCACTAGTTTTACGCCGTACAAACCTATACGGCAGAGGTAGCCTGGCTGGTACATACAGGAATGATGGTTCTTATATACAGGGATTATGGTTGTTATATACAGTTATTATGGTTGTTATATACACAGGGATGATGGGTAGTCCAACCATCATCCCTGCATTCAGCTACAAGCTGAAGGGAAGGACCTCCAATGTTGTATTCTCAGGAATACTGGCTGTGCCATGCGCATCACAGGAAAGACAGCGGGAGCTCAGGGAGTTAAATGCATGGCTTAAGTCTTGGTTTAGAGGAGAAGGCTTTGGGTTCCTAGAGCACTGGGCTGACTTTTCCTTGGGGTACAAACTGTATTCTGCAGATGATTTGCACCTAAATGGAAGGGGGTCCACTGTGCTGGGGGAGAGAATTCTAGCTGGGATGGCGGAGTATTTAAAGAGGCTCTGTCACCAGATTTTGCAACCCCTATCTGCTATTGCAGCAGATAGGCGCTGCAATGTAGATTACAGTAACGTTTTTATTTTTAAAAAACGAGCATTTTTGGCCAAGTTATGACCATTTTCGTATTTATGCAAATGAGGCTTGCAAAAGTACAACTGGGCGTGTTGAAAAGTAAAAGTACAACTGGGCGTGTATTATGTGTGTACATCGGGGCGTGTTTACTACTTTTACTAGCTGGGCGTTGTGTATAGAAGTGTCATCCACTTCTCTTCACAACGCCCAGCTTCTGGCAGTGCAGACACAGCCGTGTTCTCCAGAGATCACACTGTGACGTCACTCACAGGTCCTGCATCGTGTCAGCACCAGAGGCTACAGATGATTCTGCAGCAGCATCGGCGTTTGCAGGTAAGTCGATGTAGCTACTTACCTGCAAATGCTGATGCTGCTGCAGAATCAACTGTAGCCTCTGGTGCCGACACGATGCAGGACCTGTGAGTGACGTCACAGATCTGCACTGCCAGAAGCTGGGCGTTGTGAAGAGAAGTGGATGATACTTCTCATCAGAACGCCCAGCTAGTAAAAGTAGTAAACACGCCCCGATGTACGCACATAATACACGCCCAGTTGTACTTTTACTTTTCAACACGCCCAGTTGTACTTTTGCAAGCCTCATTTGCATAAATACGAAAATGGTCATAACTTGGCCAAAAATGCTCGTTTTTTAAAAATAAAAACGTTACTGTAATCTACATTGCAGCGCCTATCTGCTGCAATAGCAGATAGGGGCTGCAAAATCTGGTGACAGAGCCTCTTTAAACTAGGGCTGACGAGGGAGGTCCATGTAGAAAATAAAGGGGTAGTCAGGTTAGAGAGGGGTCAGACTATATTGGTGGGGGGAGAAACAGACTGTGGGGAAAGGACTAAACAACAGGATAGGGAGATCCTTTTGTTACAAAACAGCAATGAAAATGAAAATAAAAATACCCAAATAATGTCAAATAATCACATTTCTGATAATGAAAGTGAAAAACTGAAAGGCAAGTTAAAGTGTATGTTCACAAATGCCGGAAGTCTAGCAAACAACATGGGGGAGCTGGAGGCCTTGATACTGTAAGAAAATACAGATATAGGAAAGGTGGTGGTGTATGTCTGTATGTGAGAAGTGATATGAAGGCGGTGGTGTATGTCTGTATGTGAGAAGTGATATGAAGGCGAGTGTGAACGAGACATTAGAGGGTAAAGATTGTGAGGAGGTTGAAACCTTGTGGGTGGAACTAGAAATGGAGGTAATCACAGAATAAATTACTTTTGGTGTAATCTATAGCCCCCCCAATATAACTGAGGAGATGGAAGTTCTGCTATATAAACAGATGGAGCAAGCTGCACAGGCGGGTACTGTAGTGATAATGGGAGATTTTAATTACTGGGATATTAATTGGCATCATGGTTCGGCTTCAACTGCAAAGGGGAGACATTTCCTCAACCTGTTGCAGGAAAATTTTATGGGCCAGTTTGTGGAAGACCTGAGGTGAAGCTCTGTTGGATCTGGTCATTTCGAATAATGCAGAGCTTGTTGAGAATGTCAATATAGTTATATTTTACATATACTGTAAAAAACAAACACAGGCTGGGAGGGCAAAAACACTTAATTTTAAGAAGGCCAATTTCCCCAGGATAAGGACTGCAATTCAGGATATAGACTGGGAAGAACTAATGTCAAATAATGGTACAAATGATAAATGGGAGATTTTCAAATCTACTTTGGGTAATTGTAGTGAAAAATGTATCCCTACAGGTAACAAGTATAAAATTAAACCCCACATGGCTTACATCTTCTGTAAAAAGTGCAATACATGACAAAAAAAGGGCATTTGAAAAATACAAATCCGAGGGTACATCTGTAGCCTTTTTAAATTATAAAGAGCTTAATAAAATCTGTAAAAATGTAATAAAATTAGCAAAAATACAAAATGAAAGGCAGGTGGCCAAGGATAGTAAAACAAATCCCAAAGAATTCTTCAAGTATATAAATGCAAAAAAGCCAAGGTCTGAACATGTAGGACCCCTAGATAATGGTAATGGGGAGTTGGTCACAGGGGATCGAGAGAAGGCAGAGTTACTAAATGGGTTCTTTAGCTCTGTATATACAACAGAAGAAAGAGCAGCTGATGTAGCCGGTGCCAGTGCTGTTAATATATCAGTTGATATACTGAATTGGATGAATGTAGATATGGTCCAAGCTAAACTAAATAAAATAAATGTGCACAAGGCCCCAGGATCAGATGGGTTACACCCTAGAGTTCTTAACCCCTTCAGGACTGAGCCTGTTTTGGCCTTCAGGACGAAGCCGATTTTTCAAATCTGACATGTGTCACTTTATGTGGTAATAACTCCGGAATGCTTTTACCTATCCAAGCGATTCTGAGATTGTTTTCTCGTGACATATTCTACTTTATGTTAGTGAAAAAATTTGGTTGATAAATTCAATATTTATTTGTAAAAAACACCAAGATTTGGAGAAAATTTGCAAAAATTTGCATTTTTCTCAATTTAAATGTATCTGCTTGTAAAACAGATAGTAATACCACACAAAATAGTTACTAGTTAACATCACCCATATGTCAACTTTATGTTTGCATCGTTTTTTGAACATTCTTTTATTTTTCTAGGACGTTACAAGACTTAGAACTTTAGCAGCGATTTCTCATATTTTCAAGAAAATTTCAAAAGGCGATTTTTACAAGGACCAATTCAGTTCTGAAGTGGCTTTGATGGCCTTATATATTAGAAAGTCCCCATAAATCACCCCATTTTAAAAACTGCACCCCTCAAAGTATTCAAAACAGCATTCAGAAAGTGTATTAACCCTTTAGGCGTTTTGCAGGAATTAAAGCAAAGTAGAGGTGAAAGTTTAAAATGTCATTTTTTTTTTACAAAATTCATTTGTAATACATTTTTTTCTATACCACAGAAGGTTTTACCCGAGAAATGTAACTTTTTATTTATTGCCCAGATTCTGAAGTTTTTAGAAATACCCCACATGTGGCCCTAGTGCGGTCATGGACTGAAACACAGGCCTCAGAAGCAAAGGAGCACCTAGTGGATTTTGGGGCCTCCTTTTTTTTAGCATATATTTTAGGTACCATGTCAGGTTTGAAGAGGTCTTGTGGGGCCAAAACAATAAAGACCCCCAAAAGTGACCTCATTTTGGAAACTACACCCCTCAGGGAATTTATCTAGGGGTATAATTAGCATTTTGAACCCACAGTTTTTTTGCTAAATTTATTTGAATTAGTTTGTGAAGGTGAAAATCTACTTTTTTTCTGAAAAAACTTAGAAATTTGTAATTTTTTCAAGGAATAAAAGAGAAAAAACACCCCAACATATGTAAAGCAATTTCTCCTGATTATAGCAATACCCTATATGTGGTAATAAACTGCTGTTTGGACCCACAGCAGGCCTCAGAAGAGAAGGAGCACCATTTGGATTTTGAAATTCTGATTTTGCTGGTATAGTTTTCAGTGCCATGTCGCGTTTGAATTGCACTGGAGGGAACAAAATAGTGGAATCCCCCGGAAAGTGACCCCATTTTGGAAACTACACTCATTAAGGAATTTTTCTAGGGGTAAAGTTAGCATTTTGACCCCACGGTTGTTTTGCTGAATTCATTGGAATTATTCTGTAAAGGTAAAAATCGATTTTTTCAATTTTACAAAGGATAAAGGGGGTAAAAGCTGCCCAACATTTGTAAAGCAATTTCTCCCGAGTACGGCTATACCCCACGTGTGGTCATAAATGGTTTTTCATTAGAAAGTAATTAACCCTTTCTGGACTGATCCATTTTTTTCTTTTCCTATTTAGTTTTTTCCTCCCCGCGTTCCAAGAGCCACAACTTTTTTATTTTTCAGTCAATAGAGCGGTATGAGGGCTTATTTATTGAGGCACGAGCGGTCGTTTTTATTGGTACCATTTTTTGGTACATACAACTTTTAGAGCACTTTTTATTACATTTTTAGCTAGAGCCAAGGTGACCAAAAAAACAGCGATTTTGCCGTTTTAAATTCTTTATTTTTCACGTGAGACGCTCCATACATCACCCCCCACACTAAGACATGCTATGTTGTGGTGCGCGAAGGGGTTAATGTGCAGCGCATGGTGCGGAGTGAAAATTACAATTTTCCATTCATATGCCATTTTAGTGCACTACATGTTATGCCCAGTTTGTGCCACTGAAGACAAATACCTCATAAAATATTAACCGGGTTCTCCCGGGTATGGCGATGCCATATCTGTGGACGTAAACTGGTGTTTAGGCACGCTGCAGGGCTCAGAAGGGAGGGACGCCATTTGGCTTTTGGGGCGCAGATGTAGCTTGGTAGTTGTTCTGTTTGGGGTTTTACTGGTGTTTCAGTTTGTAATGTGGGGGCATATGTAATCTGTGCGGTGTACATCAGGGTATAATAAGAGGGTATAATAATGCAGTAAATAAATAATAATCCGCAGATGTGTGGCCGGTGTCGCACTGGTAAATGGCGCCCAATCTTATCCGCTTTTGGAACACTCTGCACATTTTGCATCGCCATATTCTGGGAGCCAGAACTTTTTTATTTTTTCACCACCGGAGCTGTGTGTGGGTTTATTCTTTGCAGGACAGTCTGTAGGTTTTCATTGGTACCATTTTGGGGTACCAGAAATTTTTTTGATCACGTTTTATTCCATTTTTTGGCAAGCAAGGTGACCAAAAACCATCAATTCTGACAATGTTTTTTATTCGTTTTTTTATGGCCTTCACCCTGGGCTATAAATGACCATTATACTTTATTCTGCGGGTCGATACGATTACAGCGATACCAGATGTATATAATTTTGTTATGTTTTGCAGCGTTTGTGCAATAAAATCACTTATTTATAAAATAAATACATTTTTGTGTCACCGTATTCTGAGAGCCATAACGTTTTTATTTTTCAGTCAAAAAAGCGCTGTAAGGGCTTGTTTTTTGCGGGACGGGATGTAGTTTGTATTGGTACCATTTTGGCGTACGTGCGACTTTTTGATCACTTTTTATTGTATATTTTGGGAGGGTTGGTAACCAAAAAATTGTGATTCGGGCACTGTTTTTTGTTTATTTTTTTTTGCGGTGTTCACCGTGCGGGAAAAATAATATTACAGTTTTATAGTTGGGGTCGTTACGAATGCGGCGATACCAAATATGTGTACTTTTTTTATCGTGTTAATTTTTTTCCTATAATAAGAGACTTATTATAGGAAAAAAAGCATTCTTTGTTTATGTCACTTATAACTTTTATTTTTACACTTTTTATAAACATTTTTATTATCTTTTTTTTACTTTTTTTACTTGTCCCACTAGGGGACACTTAGACTTGCAGCTCTGATCGCTGCTGGAACACATTACACTACACACGTAGTGTAATGTGTTCTAACTGTCATTGTGACGTAACTGTCACACTGACAGGAAGCATCGGAGGACCGGCCAGAGGCTGATCCTCCGAGGCTTCCATACATGGCAACCCGGAGGTCATTGTCTGGCCTCTGGTTGCCATGATAAGGATCGCCAGCCCCCGCAAATACATGTGGGGGGCTGCCGATCCGCTGTAAACCTCTTCGATGTGGTGATCGCAATCGACCACCGCATCGAAGGTGTTAATTGCCGATTTCAGCGGTGACAGGCCGCTGATCGGCAACGGGGAGAGCAGGGCTGACACCCTGCACAGTTAACCGCCGCTGCGGTGTAGCGCCGTGCGGCGGTTTACTGTTAAAGCGCGGACGTAACTGTACGCCCAGGTGCGCGAAGTTACTGCTCACCTGGACGTACAGTTACGTCCAGGTGCGGGAAGGGGTTAAAGAGCTTAGTTCAGATATTTCAGTCCCCCTCTTCATAATATTCAGAGATTCTCTAGTGACTGGTATAGTGCCAAGGGACTGGCGCAGGGCAAATGTGGTGCCCATTTTCAAAAAGGGCTCTAGGTCTTCCCCGGGTAATTATAGACCAGTAAGCTTAACATCCATCGTGGGGAAAACGTTTGCGGTGCTATTGAGGGACTATATACAGAATTGTGTGACAAATAGTATTATGTATGTTAATTAACTTTGTCAATAGGTAATGTCTGATATTGTTTGTTTCATGTTCCCTCTAAATTGTAAAGTGCTGCGTAATATGTTGGCGCTATATAAATAAAGATTATTATTATTATTATAAGTGACAGCCAACACAGTTTTACTAAGGACAGAAGTTGTCAAACCAACCTGATTTGTTTTTATGAAGAGGTGAGCAGAAGCTTAGACACAGGGGCCGCTGTGGATATAGTGTTTTTGGACTTTGCAAAGGCATTTGACACTGTCCCTCATAGACGTCTAATGGGTAAATTAAGGACTATAGGTTTAGATAGTATAGTTTATAATTGGATTGAGAATTGGCTCAAGGACCGTATCCAGAGAGTTGTTGTCTACTCTGAATGGTCGCCGGTTATAAGTGGTGTACCCCAGGGTTCAGTGCTGGGATCACTATTAATCAACTTATTTATTAATGATATAGAGGATGGGATTAATAGCACTATTTCTATTTTTGCAGATGACACCAAGCTATGTAGTAATGTTCAATCTATGGAAGATGTTCGTGAACTGCAAGCGGACACAAACAAACTAAGTGTTTGGACATCCATTTGGCAAATGAAGTTTAATGTAGATAAATGTTAAGTTATGCATCTCGGTACCAACAACCTGCATGCATCATATGTCCTAGGGGGAGCTACACTGGGGGAGTCACTTGTTGAGAAGGATCTGGGTGTACTTGTAGATCATAAACTAAATAACAGCATGCAATGTCAATCAGCTGCTTCAAAGGCCAGCAAGATATTGTTGTGTATTAAAAGAGACATGGACTCGCGGGACAGGGATATAATGTTACTAATTTACAAAGCATTAGTAAGGCCTCATCTAGAATATGCAGTTCAGTTCTGGGCTCCAGTTCATAGAAAGGATGCCCTGGAGTTAGAAAAAATACAAAGAAGAGCAACGAAGCTAATAAGGGGCATGGAAAATCTAAATTATGATGAAAGATTAAAAGAATTAAACCTATTTAGCCTTGAATAAAGACGACTAAGGGGGGACATGATTAATTTATATAAATATATTAATGGCACATACAAAAAATATGGTGAAATCCTGTTCCATTTAAAACCCCCTCAAAACACAAGGGGGCACTCCCTCCGTCTGGAGAAAAAAAGGTTCAACCTGCAGAGGAGACAAGCCTTCTTTACTGTGAGAACTGTGAATCTATGGAATAGTCACCGCAGGAGCTGTCACAGCAGGGACAGTAGATGGCTTTAAAAAAGACTTAGATCATTTCCTAGAACAAAAAAATATTAGCTCCTATGTGTAGAAATTTTTCCCTTCCCTTGGTTGAACTTGATGGACATGTGTCTTTTTTCAACCGTACTAACTATGTAACCCCCATCATCCCTGTGTATACCAGCCATCATCCCTTTATATAACCCCCCATCATCCCTGTATATACCAGCCATCATCCCTGTTTATTACCCCCATTTTACCTGTATATACTAGCCAGGCTGGTATATACAGAGATTATAGGGATTATATACAGGCATGAGGGCTGGTATATACAGGGATGATGGGGGTTATATACAGGGATGATGGCTGGTATATTCAGGGATGATGGGGGTTATATACAGGGATGATGGCTGGTATATAATTAGAATGCGCATCTTCAGTTGTTAACATGCATTAGAGTGGGGGCCCACTGGGTTGGGTCCCACTCAGATATGTTTTGCCTCCCCCTGTGCTAAACCCCTATCTATGCCTTTGAGCAGCACTAAAAATTCAAAAATGTAAAATGCCTGTGACAAGTTTCAATGTTCTTTTATAATAAAGATATTTTGTGGATCCTTCCAAGCTACTGGAAGCAATAAAGAAAAATCTGCTCAGATCTTGTGTTTTCCTATGAAACTGAAAACATGCCGTGCGGTCTATAGGGGGTAAACTGGTCAATTGAGTAAATTGTTACCGGCAGAGGTTCCCTCTTTGTCTTGTCAATAGATACTCCAAGACTCGTAATTGCATTATTTAATCTGGTTTAATAACACAATATAGTTAACGTATATTGTGCCCATATGTTGGTGAAAGGTTTCTATTACAAATGATGTCATACAATTCATGATATAAGGTCTTCAGAAGAAAGGCTAGCCAGTCTTTAAGTAAAGAGGGTTTTACACAGGACGATTATCGGGCAGATGAGCGTTCATAGAACGCTCGTTGCCGATAATTGCCCTGTGTAAACAGGGGAACGATCAGCAGATGAACGAGCAAACAGTCGATCATCTGCTGGTCATATAGTTTAAAAAAGTGAATTATCATTGTCGGCAGCACATCTCCCGGTGTAAACAGGGAGACATGCTGCCGACATGATAATAATGTATGGGGACGAGGGATCAGAGTAATGACCGCTCGTCCCCATCCATAGTGCCATGTGAAAGGAGCAAACAAGCGCCGATCAACGATGTCTCGTTGATCGGCGCTCTCTGCAACCGCCGCTTATCGGCCAGTGTAAAAGGGCCCTTAGCCAATTTGCATGCCGTAAAAGAAAAGTTAGAAAACATTGGAGGTGAACATTAAAAAAAATAAAATTATAAAAGATCTCAGCTCCTCCAGTCATAATATTAGACCCGAGAGCCACTAACTTATTTTCATTCCCCAGACTCCCCAACTTAATTTCCAACCCCAGATAAGACAAAAATAAATATTAATCTCCCAGACTATATACTAAAATGTCTTTGTTCCCGGCTCTTGTTCAGCTCCGGGTACCACTGCTCTGGGTCCTGACATTGTCCAGAGCTGAAGAAGAACTGTAACCGAAAAAGAGTAAGTATATAATAATCCAGTAGATCATGGCTTTTTTTTTTTTTTTTTAATGTGTAGGGTGCCCAGGCTGCACCACCTTTACATTTTGCGCTGGGTCAAGTGCCCAGGTAGCCCTCCCTAGCATCGCCCCTGATTTGTTAAATAAATGTCCTTGAAAACTGAGCAAGTAAAGAACTTTAGTACAGTTTTCTTTTAATTATACATATCTTATTACAGGCCAGGATTTACTAATGCAAGATGTAACTAGTTAAGATGCGGGGGGGGGGGGGGGCTTTGACAACTGCATTTATTTTTATGAAAAATAGTTACTTACAGGACACTACAGGAAAAAACTGATCCAATGTGTTAGACCAAGTGCAGGACCCGAGGAGGTGGCACATGACTTCTATCTTTACAGTTCTATGAACCTTCGAGTTGTGTGACCACCCCTCAGGCACTGTACTTGGCCTAATGCAGCGTTTGACTTTTTCCTGGAGTGTTCCTTTAAGGGACCGTGCACACTGATTTGATGTACACCTTCTTTAGTACATAGCAGTACAGCCTCCCGGCACTGATGCACAGGTTTCCCTATTCTCCCCTAGAAGCAATGTGGAGTTCGATGGAACATACCACCATTTTTTTCTGTCGGATTTATATGGAATCTGCCAGAAAAACCTCTCAATTCTCCTGTATAAAAATCAGAGGCATACGGAGGTACAGAAGAAGACTCATGAAGCCCTATGGAAGCCATATTAGCCCCAACACTGAAATACATTGATGATGGGGGGGGGGGGTGTTATTATTTAATGACATAAATCCCTATGGCTTCTTCCTAATCCTTCTACATGTGTAATAGAAGACTACAAGTAATTCTGCTTCTGAACTTCCCACATAGTATTGACTATAACAATTTCATAACGCAGATCATTTACTAGAGGTGCGAGTCTGCAATAAACTACAATAATTAGTTATCAATGAGCTTGTGTGAGTTTTATGTAAGACAGACCATAAAGATTTATGTCATCTAGACAAAACAGCAGATGTACGATCAGTTGTTCTGGATTTGCACCTTTGAGCAATAATAGTAAATAACCCCCTGTGTGTCCTTGTGAGAGCAGCTGCACTGCTGGTATGTCAAACCTACTATCTTTACAGCGCCATAAAGTGGTTATCACGTGCGCCTTTCCAAGCATCTTTACCCTGAGATGTATGCACAAGTCCTGATTATATGAATCTCACCAAGTGCCACGTGATCGCAATAAAGAACTCCAGGTGTTTACTATTATCGCCGCCTTTCTGTCATTAAAAGGGCATTAACATGGTGGGCTCAATCATTTCTCACCTAGACTAAACTGTCCCCTCCAGGAACAGTCATTACACCCAAAATGTAAACGATTGTCGAGCGCATTTCACGTAAATGTAAAGGAAATGGTCTGAATGAGTCACTTTCTCTTTTTTACCATGTTTTCAACACATTTTATACTATGCCTCTCCATCACAACCTTCCATAATGAATCCTTTCTTCATGTGGAGAGAATATTCCGTCCTTATAAATTTAACGTCCCTAAATTTGGTCAAGTACAACGTTTTACAACTGTATTCACATGTGCATTTTTTTTTTTTTTATAAATTCTTTTATTTTAATTTTGTAATATAAAGATAAACAGACAATCAGGCAAAAATCTTCAGAACCCACACCAACGTGGTATTGACATCGGCCTCAGGCCCGTTACATACATTGCATAACACATGTGCATTTTTTAACCTATTTTTAATGGGTTTTTCTTTTTGAACCAAAGTAAGGCGGCGTTCATACTGTACGTTTTTGATGCATTTTTAGCGAGCGTTTTGTTAGATAAAGTCCCATGCCTCTAAATGGGTGTTCATCAACTTAACCCCTTAATGACCGGGTCTGAAAAGACCTTAATGACCAGCTAAATTTTTCTGTTTTTGCCTCTCTGCCTTTCAGCAGCCATAACTTTTTTATTTTTTCATTGACGTGGCTGGGGTCCGAATATTTGCCAACCCCATATCCTGTGGATATGTCATAAATGTCCCTTGTGGGAAAACCCCTTTAAGCCTAAAGCGGACTTTCAAAGTGCTATTTCTGCTTTTTTACAGTGCATTTTAATGAAATTTTACTTAAATTTAAAAAGAAGGAAAAAATAAATCAATAAAAAAAAAGACAGCAAAAGGGCACGTGGAACAGCCTTAAAGCTCATGCACGTGGCCATATCACGGTTCCATACAACCTCAGAGTTGTATGGAATCATAATAGGACACACTAAGGCTACATGCACACGTTGCGTATTTTACTGCGGGAAAATACGCACCAAAACTATAGTATAGTTTACTAGACTTCTCAATACAAGGGGAGACTGAAAAAACATACACTGCATGGTATACTTTTTTTAAATAATTGGAGTCAATGGCAGAGGTATGCAACTGTGTAGGCAAACCGTTGCATACGTCCGTGGCATATGTTTTACGGCGCTCTTCAAATGTGAATGCTGAGCGCAATGCCCGATTGCAGTGTGAATAGAGCCTAAGTCATGTGGTTATACGTTCATCATGGTCTACACATACAACCAGCCTGAGCTGTAAATGTAACTAAGAACTATATCATGTCGAAGAGAACCTGCACACCCTGTTGTATTTAACCTTGTGAATGTTGAGAAACATTGTTATACACTAAATATATTTGCTTGACCTGTACTTTTAAACCCCCCCCCCCCCCCCACCAGCAAAGTCTGCTCAGACTTGTGTTTTGGGACATGAGGATGGAAAGTTGGGGCCCTCCGAAGAATCATGTTTACTCTCTTGAGTATTACAAAATGTGCAACAGGATGAAACGAAAAAATATACAAACTCCTAAATCATTTCCGCATGCAGCAATAAACTGCTAGGAAAGTAGGAGTGAGGGGGAAGAATGCATTACCTTCAAGTATCCATTAGATTTTTTTAAGTTCTACAAAAGTAAATATGCGACGGAGCCTATCTTCGGTTATTTGTACAGTGAATTTATACAGAAAGGGTGGAAAGATTTATGCTGGCGGCTTCCTGTCAAATGCTTAATGCGGTACTAAGTGCCAGGTAGTTATAGTGAGATTTATCTTTGCTCCTTCAACACATAGGATACACAATTGCAGAAATGCCATGTAGGTACACTACACACAATACACAGATCAGTGTTGCTGAAAAGTGCTTACATAATAGTGCCATATATTGAACACATAGTACCATACAGTAGCCAAATAATACCAGCATACAGTTACAGTGCCCGCATAACACCACACAGCTGAGACATACGTTTAGTCAAGCCGGTATAAAAGTATAGAGGCGGCAGCATGTAGAAGTGTAAGCCCCTAAGTAGTGGACGTGCCAGGCCATTGCCCCCCTTGCCCATTATATGATCTGGTCCTGGGCTTTAATACATTACATTGACAGCCCATTGATTCCAATTAAAACTGTGCAATGCAACGCTTGATACCAGGTTCCCAAACACATTACAGAAAATCTCTGGGGTCACAGCTGCAGGCAGGGGCGTAACTAGGAAAGACTGGGCCCCATAGCAAACTTTTGACTGGGGCCCCCCCTCCCCTCGGTGTCACACAACCCCCCCCCTTGTAGATAGTGCCTTTTTTATAGCCCCCCCCTGTAGATAACGCCATACAGCCCCCCCTGTAGAGAACACCATACAGACCCCCTGTAGAGAACACCATACAGACCCCCCCCCTGTAGATAACGCCATACCGCTACGGCTGATAACTTCTTTTATCATTGTATAATAAATAAAAAAACTATGCAATTTTTTCAAATATATTTTGAGTTTTAATTCCTCACCATTTTAAGATTTCTGCTTGCTGTAAGTGAATAGAATGAGTCTTGTTTACATTCAGATGCTGAAAATCTATGTAGGTCTAGTTCTGGTCACAGCTGATAGTTTGTATCAAGTCTAGACAGTCCTCTATGAACTAAACTCATCAGCAAAACACATCTCTCTTCTGTACTAAGGATTTGCTACAATGTATCAGAGGAAGTAAAAGATACCAGCTTGGTGTCCAGGCTATCTCAAGACATGAAAAAAATGTGTGTCGCTAGTGCGTTTTCTCACAGAGCGTTGCATAGACTGAATACCAGTGCATCAAACACTCACTAACAGCAAGCAGAGCTCTTGAAAGTGTAATCAATTTATATTAAAAGAAATAACTAATGTTACATTATACAATGATTAAGTGTTACATAAGGCTGATTGATGCCTGAAGTCCAATCATCCTACACAACCAGTATAGGGCTATTAAAGGGTTAAAGGGCTTGCAAAATAAATGCAAACCCCTACAAGTGCTATGATGGCAATTTACGACAGCATTCTGGCATCTTCTGTACCTTATTGGCATAAAACACACAGCTAGATAGGTTTCTTATTTGACATGAACGGTTTCTGAGATTTCAATCTAGGGACTTGTCCCCCTTAATGACCTCATACAACAGAGGACCCAGTTCTATTTTTCCCCATGTTTAGTGATCGCATTTATGACTTATTCGTGCTGTGTTCAAGAGTCGTTCATGACATTGTGGTAAAGAAAAACATATTCCCTGTTCAGAAAAACGCAACATTTCCAAATTAAATCTCCCACAACACAATAACATACGTGATGAGAAGCTAATTACTAATACATCGCCGTAAAAATATCAAAACCATTATGTAATGCAGCCTTCGGCATATAAGCGAGAGTACGCACCCACATTCTCAGGTATTAGGCAATGCACTGGAGCCCTGAACAGGTAATGACTTCTTATCGGCCGTATTCTTTCAACAGAAAATTAAGACCGCAATTATTTCTATTATGATTAACACATTTTCCTCAATGTGCAGATTGTGTCATTCTTAAAACAGATGGGGAAAAAAAATAAAAATAAAACGAGCATGACTGTAGGGTGGATGTAAAAATGCGTACAATAGTACACATATGGTTGCTGAAAGGGTTTTTTTCGGTATTGGGATGAGAACACAGGGAGCGTCAGCCGCATGTGGCCAAAACCAAACCCACACGTGATGCTGAATAGCCGCACTATTTTGCCAGTCATTCCAATGTTTGACCGGCAAAGTTTTACGGTCATTCGTCAACGCATGTGCTGCTCGCACCCTTAGAAAATAAAAAGTCTCCTTTTTTTTTTTTCATAGAAGCACAGTCACTGCATGACAATGGGTTGTAAAGGATCTGCCAGGCACAGCTTCGGGGTTAACTCCCAGAACTAATCAGTCAGCACCTGAGAATACATCCCTGAGACTGACTCCTGCTTCCACCATTCAGGCTGGCAGGCTTAGGAGTGGGAGAACCTATCGTAACCTGGCCAGACTCAGCTAGCTCCCGCCCTCGGTCTATTTAAGCCTGCACTTCCTGTCCCTCGGTGCTTGTGATTCTTTCCTTGTGGTTTCCTGGCCCAGCTACAGCTCCTGCTATTTTTGATCCTGCTCCATACAGACCCTGGCTTACCGACTACTCTTCTGCTTTTCGTTTTGTACCTCGCACACTCCTGGCTTGACTCGGCTCGTTCACCACTCTGGTTGCTCACGGTGTTGCCGTGGGCAACGGCCCCTTTTTCTTGCTTGTGTTCCTTTGTATGTTTGTCGTGTTTGTCGTGCACTTACTGAGCGCAGAGACCGCCGCCCAGTTGTACCCCGTCGCCTAGGGCGGGTCGTTGCAAGTAGGCAGGGACAGAGTGGCGGGTAGATTAGGGCTCACTTGTCCGTCTCCCTACCCCCTGCCATTACATGGGTTGTGCCGAGAATTGCAGATCAATCTCATTTAAGTGAATGGTGGGGGGGGGGGGGAAAGCAGACCTTTATTTTCGAATCCTTGACAACTACTTTAAAACAGGAGCATGGGCAAAAGGGATATACATTGTAGAGGTAGGGCTCAACAGCAAAATAAAAATGACATCCCATTCACTTCCTGCAACTCAAACTTGCCTGGACCAGACCAACAAACACACCATTAGCCATAAGCCCCCCATCACTCTGCTCTTAGCCGGGCTTGCAACATCCGAACATGCTGCACCAACAGCGCTGCTTCAGATCAGTAGAATAGTGGGGGTTGTGCGGTGCTACGCTAATTTCCATATTTGAGTTCCTGAGGGGAGGTGAAGGAAAGCGTCCAGACTATTATCTTTCTGAAACCTAGAACAGTGACGAAGCATGACCTGCTTCTATGATATCATAGAGGGCACCAACCATGCTCTTTCAACCAGCACCACTTAGAAATCTATTTACTCACAAATAAAGTGTAAAAATTTGGACTAATAGGACATAAACTGAAAATGCTCTGAATTCTATTTTGTAGAAAATTACAAAAAACTAATATGCATATGGACACCATAGAAAGCAGTGGAGATCAAATGGAAACTAGTAGCACAAATCACATATTGCAGCACGACTGATCAGGGTCGTTAAAAAGTAAATGAGAACATAAAAAACACAACGGCCTACATAAGGATCCATAATGCCGCACTGGGTCATGGCTGTCTTGGTTTCCTCTCCCTAGTAGCCAGAAAACCTAGGTGATGGTGGCACACAAAAATACACACCACCAGTCCTTTTAGCAAATGTGAGTGACAACGTCATTATCTCAACAAGCGTGACAATTTGGTGGTGCAATAATCATACGAACATCCTTGGGCCCAAATGCCCAATAAAACAGAAAAATGAATAGCCCCAGAATGAAGATATGGCTAGGACAAGAGGGGTAGGGGGAAAGTTATTTTGCTACTCAGCTAAAAGCGCCAATCATTGGAAAGTTAAGAGAAGGTGGGCCGAGAAAAGCCTCTAAATTTTCAGGGGGATATAATATGGCACACAGCAAAAGTTGTACATAGAGTACAAATCATTCCAACATGACCCTCAAGACTTTTTGGTGGACCCAAATAATCAATAAAGGAAGGAGAAGAGTCCAAAACATAGACCGTGAACACAGTCTCCAACGTGTCATGATAAACAAAGAGGCAGAAAGCCATCATAGATTTCAGCCTTCAGGAGATAGACCGATAAATCTTTTGGTGGCCTGTGTTTTGCTTCCCAATGGTAACTCACAAACAGAAGAGGAACATCTATCTGTAGGAAATTCTGTTTATTATACAGTCCCTGGTTTGAGGACTGACTATTGTTGATATGTTTACCTCTTAAGGTCTTCGAGAAGGTTAAATACATATATATTCATACTCCCACAGGTCTGCAAGGCCTTAGTGGTTGGCAAATTGACCTTTCTTTGAAGCGAAGAAGGTACCGTATATATCAGGCCTGCTGCAGGTGATCAGCAGGGATTAGAGATTTCCATTGGGGGTTTCCTAAAGGCTACACTTACACTGCCATCCTATACCCTGCCCAATCAATGAGAGATGGCAATGTACACAGAATACAAAGTAGGTTATTGCTTCGATAACTTATTCATACATTTATGTTTAATACTTTTTTTTTTAGCAACTTCTGCAAAATTTTAAACAAATTCTACACCATTGCACTTTGTCCAATCCATTTTCTTTCAAACATTTTTGTCTATAGAATTATACTCGAATTCTGTCACATCCCCCGACTTGTAGAATTCCTGCAGTTTCAGGGTTGACCTAGCAACCAGAATGCAATGTTCTTGCCTCCATCACTTGGTGCATTGTTGTATGTGTCACGCTGACCAGACTTCCCCACCCTTCTGGAACAAATCTGCCTTGGCAGTATTCAATCTTTATTTACATGTGTTAGGAACATTTTAAACAATTTCCAGGGACACTTTGCTGCTAAGCCGTCATATCGAGTAGATCATGATGTACTGATTACTGAAGGTTATTCTAAAAATGCTCTTTAATACGTATCAACCTAAAGGCCATTGAGAACAGGAACTGAAGGATATTTTTGTGTAGATGGTAAATACTATGAAACAGACACATATCAGCAAATATTTCCCATGGGCATGAAGTAACTTTGCAAATACAATGCTGTGGTCTGTATTGCTAAAACTGAATGTTTGTGATTTTACAACAGGAGATGCACCTCATGAACGAAGCTTCAGAAGATTTCAGATGAGCAAAACAACTTTTTTTGTTAGTATTGTGTAAGGCAACATATAGTAAAGCTACAGGGTCAGCTCCTGGTGTATGTGGACCCTTGGACGATGAAGTCACAATAGGTCCCCTGACTACCCCACCCTTATTTGACAAGCACAGAGCATGCTTAACCAGATTACCATGGAAACCCAAGCCCATTGTGCCCAGGCATTTCCTTTGGATTGGCTGGTGCTGATGCCAAATGCTCAAATTGAATGGATCCATTGGATGCAGGATCATCAAAAATAGATGAAACTAGCTGGCATAAAGAGGTACAAAAGGAGCCACCATAGAAATGGAGGAGTAACCATTACAGCATATGATTGAATACAAAAATCATAATACCTTATCATGTAAATAGCCCAAAATGTCCAATAATTTTTATTTCTATTTCAATCAAAGACTTATTTTATTTTGATAGGAACCATTTTTCATTATCTCTTCCTTGCAAAATATACTTTTAAAGCCAGCTCACGACGACAGCCCAACTATTAATACTTTGGTTGACCATCCGTGCATGTAAATCACTACATTAGTATTAGTTAACTGTATGCAAACTGCACTACCTGTAACTTTTCTGTGCTTACCTAACATAATAATAATAATAATATTGATGCTTAAAATAATAAAAAAGGTGTTTTGTTTTTGACACAGTCATGAAAGGGTTAAAGGGGTATTCCAGTTACAAAAAGTTACCCCCTATCCGTAGGGTAAGGGGTAACTTGCTGATCAGTGGGTATCCAACAGCTCGGACCCCTACCGTTTACGAGAACCACGAAGTTGCCCGAACCCCTTGTTTGAACCGAGCCGCAGGTCGCTCATGCGCACTGCCACTCCATTCATTCTCTATGGCAGTGCCGGGAAAAGCCGAACACTGCACTCAGCTATCTCCGGCGCTCCCAAAGAAAATAAATGGAGCCCAGTGCGCATGAGCGACCTACAGCTTGGTTCAAACGAGGCATTCGGGCAACTTCGGGGTCCCCGTTCTTTTAAACGGTGGGGGTTCCCAGCTGTCGGACACACACCGATCAGCAAGTTACCCCTTACCCTATGGATAGGGGGGGGTAACTTCTTGTAACTGGAATACCCCTTTAACCCCCCAAAAAAACTCCCCGTGAAAGGAACACATAGAATAAACTTTCATCCACTTCCTCACAACGGAAGAGAAGAAAATAAATGATTTTAGAAGCACAAGGTCTAATAATTACAGTTATCTGGACTCTAATATATTTATACTCCAGGAAACGAGTAATATTAAAGAACATATGAAAGAGGGCCCCTCGCCTGGGAAGAGGTGATTTACTTAGTGAAGCATCACATCCGATGTAGAGAACTTTGTTGACTGCACAGGTTATAGCAGAAACGTCACTGGGCTTCTCATATGATTTTCTCATGTACGGAGGGGGTAGTGTGGGGGGGTTTAACTGCAACCTTGGACCTTTGCTGCTGCCATGGGACAATCAATGCGTAGCTTTACAAATAAATTGCTGACCCCCTCTGGCAATGAAAGCATTAAATAACATTTCTTTCTGCGGTAGCATCAGTGGGGGTCTCCATTAGGCAACTGAAAATGAAAACGATGTCAGTTGTCAATATAGTTAAGTACTACAAACTGAAAAACGATCTTGTGCGATATATAGGATGAAAGGCAAATAGCTTAGAAGTTGTACATTTATGTATACAAGTCTTCTTGCCGCTAACAGTATATGGGTATTTTATATAAGTGCAACCTCTGGCGGACATGTCCTCTCAGATTAGCCTGAGTTTAAGTTTTGTCACATGTATTTATTTGTATCCTCTTTATAAAAGGTTTTTTGATGTACTAAATGTTTTATTGTAGTACCAATTTCGGCACTAACGAAACTTTCTAGCGATGACAAAACTAGTCTTCCTTTCATATGTGCCAAAGATTCAGTTTGGGGTCATCCCCAAATAAGAAATGTTTTTATTTTTTTATCTACAAGTCAATACAGTATAAGGGTGTGCGCACACACAGTGTTTTCAGAAGTTTTTCGGGCCGTGAACGTCCCATAAAATGGCTGAAAAATCGGAAGCAGAATGACTCCAAACATCTGCCCATTGATTTCAATGGGAAAAACTGCGTTCTGTTCCAATGGCCGCGAAAAAGAAATGCATGTCACTTCTTCAGCCGTTTTTCATAGACTCTATAGAAAAACAGCTCCAAAAACGGCCGTAAAAAAACGCGGCGAAAATCGCGAATGGCTTAAAAAACGTCTGAAAGTCAGGAGCCGTTTTCCCTTGAAAACAGCTCTGTATTTTGAGACGTTTTTTATTTTGTGCGTGCACATACCCTAAAAAGACCCTCAAAGAATTTACTGGCCAAGAAATAGTACTAACCATATGCGAGTGCTCACAGAGTAGCACCAGCTCTAGTAGTGATATCATCATGCCAGCTAGATTTCAGTGCCCAAGCATGGTACTATACTAGTGCCCAGATAAATAGTGCCATACAGGGCCCAGAAAAATGCTGCAATCATTGATAAAATAGTGGTGTACACTGCATAGAAAATAAATAGTGAATAGAGTGCCCAAACTAAAAAAAGACCATGCAGAGTACAGATAATAGTAGTACATATATTTATCAAAAAGCATAGTGCCCAATACCCTGACTTGTCTCTTCTGGTGCCACAATAGAGAGCAGGGATCAGTCAGGCAGCTTACCTCCAGGGCATGTGTGCTTATCTCCATGGCCATCCAATTATATACAATCCTTATATGCAGTTGAGTGGCTAAATCATCAACCCATCCTGCCCTTGCAATATATATCTGCAAGGTTGTGGCCTCGTTCCACTACTTTATAATTAGCGGTTGCCGCTGAAGCCTGTGGTGCCCCCCTGCACCCAACAACCAGGGCACATGCGCTGCCAAATCCCCCCTAGCTGCATCCCTGCAGTCTGCAATAAAATGTCAGCAAACGGTTACCATATACCATATAGTGGTTGTGTTTCTCTACAAGTGGCCTGTAGTGGTGAAGCCGCACGCATGAGATTAATGGCATAATAAAACCCCAACTCCACTACGGCTGCAGGTCTTCTTGTAAACCCACCTTAGTGTGCGTTTTATAGTCTGTAGATTTCAGGTTGCCTAGAAACTACTTGACTTTCACAATTTTTAAGATCCTTTTTTTTTTTTTTTGCAGTTTGTATATGTTAATATTTCTGTTTTACATTCGGAGGCTGAATACCTGTTCTGACCTAGTACTGTTCATAACTGAGAGTTTGTTATAATGTATCAGAGTGGTCAATTCTTTGTGAGTTAAAAATAGCAGCAGTAGAAATATATCTCTGTCTAGGATTCCAGGGTGGTAGCTCTTAGGGCCCATGCACACTACCGTAAAAAGTGTCCGCAATTACGGACACATTCACTTCTATTGTATTTGGTTACGGGAAGGTGTCCGGGCCGTAGAAGTGTAAACGCAAAAGATAGTACATGTTCCATCTTTTGCTTTTTATGATCCATGCTCCCATACATTGTATGGGAGCACGGGCCGAAAATGTGGGCGGCTTCACGCAGCCGTCCGTGCCTGCAATTAATTGCGGGTACTAATTATTGGCACAGCCATGTGCATGAGGCCTTAGGCCCCATGCACACGATCATATTTTTCATCCGTAATTACGGACCGTTATTACAGACAGTAATTACGGACCCATTCATTTTTATGGGCTATGGACACCTTTCTGTATTTTTACTGATGGGTGTCCGTGCCATAGAAATTATAGAACATATCCTTTTTTTGTCCGTAATTACAGCATGGACTTGTGCATCAGTAGCCGTCTGTAGTTACGGAAGCGTTGCTATGCGACGCCAGGGGATTCGTCAAGATTTCTCCCTGTTTTTTTGTGGATCCGTAAATACCAAAATCTTGAAAATGACAAAGATTGACCTTAAATTTTTCTCTCTCTACAATGTACTTTGCAAACACTTTATTTTGGAAAAATAACTGTAGGAATCTTCTTGAAACAGTTAAGTAATATTATTTTCTCAATATTGGCCAGCCTCATATTTGGTTGAGCTCTCATGTTTTACATATGTTCCTGTGGTTTTTCATATAACACATTGCTAGAGTATTTCATGTGACATTTTAGGAAATGTTTTGCTTATAGACAATCTGCATATAAATAGAACTGATTCAATTAGTCTCAAAGTTTAATTTATTATGTCATTTTTCTTTACTCTTAAGGAATAACACAGCGGGGTACCATGCCCTGGATCCTGTAGAAGGCATGCTGCTTTCATTAATACAGAAGTTAATAAAAAAAGACAACAGTATGAGATAACACAAGAAACAAAAAGAACAGAGTAATAGTTATCCCACCACTTAAAAATGTATCACCGTTTTTACACTAATTAAATATCTATACTGAAACAATCTTTATTTTAACCTATTTTTATTTTCTGATTGTATGTTTTTTATTTTATTCTCTTTACAGGATTATAAAGGCAGCCATCTTGCCTGAGCATTTCTAGAGATTTGTTTTACAATAGGCACGTGGACATAAACAAAAGACTTCTGTTGTGGGCATGCTCTGTGACATGTGTAGAGCAGGGCCGTATTTGCCACTAGGGGGTGCAGTGACTAGGGCATCCAGCAGAGGAGGGCAGCTGCAGAATACTGTCTTTTTTTGTATTTTTAATTGAACTTGTGACCTGACCGACCAGCGGGGCAGTGGGAAAAGGGGTGCGTTTCACCAGCGCTCCTCAGACAGTAAGACACACCCTTTGTTATTGGATTGGCTAGAACTGCTCACGTGAGCAGCTGTGGCCAATCCAAGAACAGTGGGCATGTCTTAGACTCAGTCTGAGAAGCGCTGTGGGGAACGGTCGGCATAGCAGGAGGGCGCCCCACCAGGTGCAGGGCAGTTATGTATAAATCATGTACGGTCTAATGCAGTGGTTCCCAAACGGGGTGCCGTGACACTCCTCTGAACCACTGCCACGGCCACACTTTCTCTCCTCCTCACAGCGCGAAGTCCTTGTAGATAGCACGCCTCCTTTCTGTACATAGCGCCCCCTCCTTCCTGTACATAGCACCACTGTAGATCCCAGAAGGAGCAGAATCCCCCTGTGGCTGGGGATTCTGCTCATGGACGGAGCACTTGATATCTCTGTCCATATATGGAATCCCTGGTAACAGCGTCGGCAACGCTGTGGACAGGGATTCCACTTCATCAAGAGCGACCGAGACATCAAGCGCTCCGACCAGGAGCGGAATCCCCGGCCACAGGGGGATTCCACTCCTTCAGGGAGCTACAGTGGAGCTATGTAAAGGGAGGGGGCGCTATGTACAGGAAGGGGGGGTGCTATCTACAAGGGGGCTGTGTGGCCCTACCTACAAGGGGGCTGTGTGGCACTAGCTACAGGGGGCATCTGTGAGTGGGGGGCTGATGGTCATTTTACTTTGAGTGGCGGGCTGATGGTCTTCAAGTGATTTCCACCGCTGATGTATAATTAATAGGAGGCAGAAAATACCTGCGGCGCTCGTTTGGAGTGCTTTTTTGCCATACGCAAAAAAATCCTGTCAAGTAACGCCTCAAAATTCCTGAAATCAATGGGAGGCGGAGGCTTATTTCTCCCACGAGCGGGAAAAAGAAGATTCATCCCTTTCTTCAGGCATTACCGTCTCTGACCACTTTTGGCAGAGAAAGTGGTTTTCGCTGCGTTTTTTGCCTGTGGCGCTCAATGGCCGTGGCCGAAAAAAACGCGGCAAAGAATGCAGGCAGGTCAAAATCTGCCTCAAAATTCCTGACGGAAATTTTTCTGCCTACACAAAACTCTGTGCGAACATTTTTTTTTGTGTTTTACGTCGGATTCGTGGACTACTTAGATGACAGCGTATTTATTTTCAATAAATTGGTTAACGAGGGGAATAATTTCAATAAAATATTTTTTCTGTGTGTCTGTTTTTTTTAACTTTATCACTACTGCCTTAGTAATGGCCGGCTGTCTGATAGACAGCGTCCATTATTAACGTGGGGCTCAGTGTTAGCTGGTAAAGAGGCCAACACTAACCCCCTATTAATACCCATCCAATCCAGTACCTGACCATCTGAAGCGATGGTCGGGCACGGGGGCAGCCGCAAGCTGGTATTATTAGGCTGGGAACGCCCAAAAACAATGGGCCTTCTCACCCTGGTGATGCTAGGCTGCGGTTGCTTTTATTGTATCTGGCTGGTTATGAAGAGTGGGGGGGGACGCTATGCGGTTTTAAAAAAAATACAAATAATCGATCATAACCAGTTTGTATCTTCCTGAAATATAATCATTACTGGCGAATCACCTTTGGAGTCCTTGAAAACCTCTGTTAGTATAATCTATAAAGTGGTCTTATCTCTAATTGTACTATTGTGAGTTACAAGTAGTAAAGAAACGTAAAAAGTTCTATGCACCCCACAATGTTATAATAATTTAATAAATTTTATTTTCATTGCGCATCTAGTGCCGACATATTCCAGAGTGCTGTACAGAGACGGTCATTCACATCAGTCCCTGTTGTCTAATGGGACTGTAATTTCCCTATCATGCACACGGAAGGCTTAAAGAGGCTCTGTGACCACATTATAAGTGCCCTATCTCCTACATAATGTGATCGGCGCTGTAATGTAGATTACAGCAGTGGTTTTTATTTAGAAAAACTATAAATTTTGACTGAGTTATGACCTATTTTAGATTTATGTTAATGACTTTCTTAATAGACAACTGGGTGTGTTTTTACGTTTTGACCAAGTGGGCGTTGTAAAGAGAAGTGTATGACGCTGACCAATCAGGGTCATACATTTCTCTCCATTCATGTACTCAGACATCGTGATCTCGCGAGATCATGATGTGCTGCCACTTACACATTAACGTTACTGAAGTGCCTTGAGAGTGAATAGACATCGCTTCCAGCCAGGACGCGATGCCTATTCACAATCCCGACACTTCGGTAACGTTTGTGTGGGACTTCGCGATCACGCTGTGCTGTCATTTACAGCGTGATCTCGCGAGATCACGCTTGCTGTCATTCAGTCCTACACAAACGTTACCGAAGTGTCGGGATTGTGAATAGACATCGCCTCCTGGCTGGAAACAATGTTCATTCACTCTCAAAGCACTTCAGTAACATTAATGTGTGAGTAAGTGACAGCACATCATGATCTCGCGAGATCACTATGTGCTGAGTAAATGAATGGAGAGAAGTGTATGATGATGATTGGTCAGCGTCATCCACTTCATTCAACAACGCCCATGTAAAGGATCTGCCAGACACAGCTTCTGTGTCGACGCCCGTTGGTAATCAGTCTGCACCTGCTCCTAAGTCTGGTAGAAGATAGTGTCACTCTCTCAGTCAGGCTGGGAGGCTGAGGAGTGGGAGAGCCTATCACAGCCTGGCCAGACGGAGCTAGCTCCCGCCCTCTGTCTATTTATACCTGCATTTCCTGCTCCTCCTTTGCCTGTGATTCTTTTCTGTTTCCTGGCTCTGCTGCTCCTGCTATGATTATTGACCTTGCTTCATTTTTGACCCTGGCTTTACTGACTACGCTCCTGCTCTGCGATTTGTACCTCGTGCACTCCTGGTTTGACTCGGCTCATTCACTACTCTTGTTGCTCACTGTGTTGCCGTGGGCAACTGCCCCATTTCCCTTAGCTTCTGTGTACCTTTGTCTGTTTGTCTGTCGTGCACTTATCGAGCGTAGGGACCGTCGCCCAGTTGTACGCCGTCGCCTATGACAGGCCGTTGCAAGTAGGCAGGGACTGAGTGGCGGGTAGATTAGGGCTCACCTGTCTGTCTCCCTACCCCGTCATTACAGCCCACTTGGTCAAAAAGTAAAAACACGCCCCGTTGTCTATTAAGAAAGTCATTAGCATAAATCTAAAATAGGTCATAGCTCCGTCAAAATTGATCGTTTTTCGAAATAACCACTGCTGTGATCTACATTACAGCGCCGATCACATTATGTAGGAGATAGGGCACTTATAACGTGGTGACAGAGCCTCTTTAATTTCATAGTAAGCCAATTAACCGATCAGTTTGTCTTTGTATAGCCAGGAAGAAATCCAAGCAAACACAGGGAGAACATAAAAAATCCATGCATATGTTGTCGGATTTTAACCCAGGTCCCCTGTGATGCAAGACAACAATGCTAACCACTAAACCACCATTGTTCGTTAATTGTAAAATGTTCAGCTTGCAAATGAACTAAAATAAAAAAAAGATCAGCACAGCAAGCCGACACAAATAAATATCTTCATCGGAGGTCAATGTATGTCTTAAAAAAAATAAATAAAAAAAAAGACGTTAGAAATGATATGGGATTATGCCATATAGCTGTAAGTAGCCTGTACACCAGATTGCTACCAAATGAGGTTTTTCATAGGGCTGTGTTTTGGCCTTTGTTAAGGGACAACTTAGCTGTAGGCCCCAGTCTCCTGTGTGGTCCCGGGAGGGAGCATGTAGGGTCTCTGTTTATAACACTGCACTCTGATTACAACGTTTGTGTATACTCTGAGAGCTGGATCGGAGGAGGGAATAGAGGGGAAATATGAAGAGTGATTAATTGTTTAGATCTTTTCTCTCTAAAACACATTGACCCAGTGTAAACAGCTCCAAGAATAACTTGCTGTCAGCCACGCCGTGGTTTTCTCTTTGAATAAGGACCGTAGGCTGTACCTTGACAGTGCTTTTGAGTAGGCCAAGGACACCTGGTAATTGATTGGAAGGTTCTGACTTATCTCCTCTAACTACTGTAGTTGCAAAGTTTTCAAGATATAAATTCTATAGTATGCCTAGCAATAGAAAAGTAATATTATAGGGCTTCTTTTTACATATAGTAGTATGTCAAAGAAATGAACAAGACAAGTTTCATTGATAGGGCATGTTAGATCATGAACATTCAGGACAATATCTCAGGACTGCTAAGGTAACCAAATAAAGTTGTGATCTGGAGTCTAAAGCCTTGGGGCATGTATTTTCCATTCCTCAGAAATATATAGTGCTGTTAGATGGAAAAATAACTCTTGTATGCTCTAATGTAACTTAAACATTATAAGTCTAGTGCGCTCCATCTATTGATGATGTTTCAATACATAGATGAATGGTATGAGGACGATATCAATTGATTCTATCATTGTATTGATTCAAGGTATATGTTTGCTGGATTATTTCTCTGGGTTTCCATGAAAAGGTATCACTAAACATCTTAAGAAATAAGCTACATTTACACAAATCGATCATAATGGGTATAGTCAGTATTATATATACAGTGGGGTAGCCAGGCATTCTTCCACATAACCAACCAGTCGTCAACCCCTCCAGCACTACCAGTTACCCATCTTGTAAATTAATAACTTATCTCACTCTCTAAGTGCTTAAAGGCATGCCCAAAATGCTAAAGTTATTTTTTGGCATTATGCACTATGTATAAGGGTCCTGTAGTCATCCATTTGTGGCCTGTGATGCCTTCGGTCGCGGACCGCTGCCATTCCACTCTTACCGGCAGCCGTGACTGCAGGACTGTGAAACTAGGCCGACGTCTCAGTTTCCTGCTCGCTGCCTCCTCCCCCGCACCGTGCCCCCAGGGGGCGCGCACGCTGGTGCTTGTTTTAAAGGGCTAGTGCACGCACCAGTAAAGTGTCCCCAGCCTATCCCTGGACACCCTGGACTATTTATAGAACCCTGCCCACTAGCCCAGTGCCTGAGCAACGTTAGTGCTAACCCAGAGTAAGGCCCCATGCACACGACCGTAAAAATTCTCCGACCCATTTGCTTCTATTGGCCATGGACACATTTCCATATCACTACGGATAGGTGCCTGTGCCATAGAAGTGTACCGCAAATATAGGACACATCCTATCTTTTGCTTTTTACGGGCCGTGCTCCCATACTTTGTATGGGAGCACGGGCCGAAAATGCGGGATTGCGGGCTGTGATTACGGACACGGCCGTGTGCATGAGGCCTTAGTCTGCGAAGGTTCCGTATCCAGTTCCCTGAAACCGGTTTCTGTAACTATCCTGTATCCGTGTCCAGAGTCCGCGCCGACGCCAGTGTCCATGACCCCTCCAGTGTCCGTGACCAGTTCAACTTCCGAGAACTCGGCACAAGCCATGAAGGTACCATTGACTATTATATACTTGTCTGGCCAGCAGCTGCTTCGTTACACGGAGTAGCCCGGTGGGTCCAGATTCCCCCGTGAGCGTAACTGTTTGCTCAGGCCATGGATCCCGCTGGTCAACTCAAGACGGCAGTTCAAGCCATGCAAGCAGACTTGCGAGATCTCCGATCACGCCAGGATCAGCTTCTGCAAGCAGTCAATTCCATTGCCACACGCCTGGACTTTTCTTCTGTTGATGCCCTGACAACCTCTCAAGTTGCTGCTCCATCTATTTCTCAATCCGTCATAACTCCAGTCAGGTCTGGGGCAGGAATTTCATTGCCACTTCCACCAGAATGGAGATACAAGAACCTGTCGAGGCTTCCTCAACCAGTCCAAAATCCATTTCAAGCTGAATGCACATCTGATCAGACCAACGTCGCCTTCATTGTCTCTCTACTGTCTGGCAAAGCTCTGGCATGGGCGACTCCTATCTGGGAACGTGAGGGGCCGGAGTCTTCTCCAGTGGGGATCCGGATGTCTACACTGCTGTCTGCCTCAGGTTCATCCCGTCCAATCTTCGGTGCCTCAGTCACTTCCTGGTCTGCCTCCGCAGGTTGCCTGTTCTGCGGATGTCTTCAGAAAGAAGGAGGCTGAGATAGTGCCTCCTCATCGTCCTTACGACTGTCCGATTGAGTTGCTTCCTGAGACTTCACCTCCTCGTGGACAGGTATATCCTCTCTTTCTGCCTGAAACCCAAGACATGTCGACATATGTCAAGAAAAACCTAGAGAGGGGGTTGATCCGGAAATCTACTTCCCCAGCCGGACCCAGATTCTTCTTTGTGGAAAAGGAAGATGGATCTCTCCGGCCCTGCATCGATTATCGTGGTCTAAGCTGGATCTTCAAGGGGTTTATAATTTGATATGCATCTGAAAGGGTGACCAGAGGAAAACCGCATTCAACACTGGAGACGGTCACTATGAGTATCTCATGATGCCCTTTGGACTATGTAATGTTCCAGCTGTGTTCCAGGAATTTGTGAATGATATATTCCGGGATCTGTTGTACGTGTGCGTGGTGGTGTACCTGGACGACATCTTGGTTTACTCACCTGATCTTACAACACACCGGAAGCATGTTCGCCAAGTCCTATAGTGATTAAGAGGGAACAACCTGTATGCCAAATTTGAATAATGTATTTTTGAAAATAAATCCTTACCCTTCCAGGTTATATTGTTTTTGACCAAAGACTCTACATGGATACGGAAAAAGTCAAATCTGTCTTAGACTGACCTCGACCAAGGTCTTTGTGTCTTACAGAGGTTTTTGGGTTTCGCGAATTTCTGCAGTCAATTTATCCCTAACTTCTCTTCGCTTATTGCTCCCATCTCAGCCCTCACGAAAAAGGGAGCAAATGCCAAGAATGGGACCCCTGAAGCCAAAACAGTTCTCGTTGGAGGTTGATGCCTTCTCCATTAGCGCTGGAGCACTTCTTTTCCAAAGGAACTCTAAGGGGAAAGCTCTCTCCTGTGGTTTCTTCTCCAACCTCTTCGAAGCTGCAGAAAGAAACTATTCCATTGGAGATTAGGAGCTCCTGGCTATTAAATTGGCCCTAGAAGAGTGGAGACATCTGTTGGAGGGCGCTGCACACCCTGTTGTCATCTTTACGGGCCATAAAAACCTCACACAAGCCGCCTGACCGCTTCCGCTCTGGTCGAGAGCGGAGTCACTGGAGGGAAGGGCAGCAGCACAGTATGCTTCTCACAGCCTCCATCTAGCCTGCTCCTTCCCATCGCTCTCATGCTTCCTCCGTTCATCCCACAGGCGGTGGAGGCTTAATGCTGGTCAGCAGCAGTCAGTGCTCGGGTACACAACCATAGCGCTTTTGGCAGCACATCTGACAGGGACATGGCTTGTCTATAGTACTGGAATTCTATTTGCCCTGCTACACCTACATTAGGTCAATACTAAACTTCAGTTTTAATTGCAGATGCTAAGTCACTTCACTACCACTCTTTGTGACACATCATTATATATATAATCCAACCACAATTTGTGATAAATACATCGACATAGGCAAGGCACATGTAGCAATTAGAGTGCTCACTAGTATTGACATAGAAGGTCCTGTCCCAACCCAGGTGTGGACATAAGCCACCCTTACAATCTATCTCTACAGGCACCTCTCATATGCACAGCCAACATCAATAGATGACTTTAGTATAGCAAGGTTGGGCACATATTAGTAACCAGGGTTATTTGTCCCCTTTAGATGCAAAAAAAAAAAAAAAATAGGGGTCTCTGCAATCATGCAATTTAAGCCTACTGTTGATTTTTTAAAACAATACTAATAAAGAATTCATTTTATAAGTCACATTAATTCTCCCAAACACTTTTCCATTCTTCCCCTTTCCCTCTAATTTACCTTACACAAAATATAGAAATGTCTGCTTTATTAGAGAGACATTAAAAATGTTATATGATCGCTTGTGTGTTTCTGTAAGCTTATACATTTAAATATAACTAGACTAGGTAAAATCCAGTTTTACTTTTCCTCCTATTTTCTGGAGGTCTGTCCGCAAACAATATATAAATGAGATGTGGTATATCAACCAAATTATGTTTGGCATATACAAGAAAACTATTGCCAAATGTATCTAAATATATTATTAGAATGCAATTGAGGCTTGTAATGTATATAATTAGAAAATAACAGTTATTATGTATAATGTCTAGTTAGTCGTGTCCTTTCTGCTTATAGTCCAAAATTTGTAACAAAAACAGGGACCACATTAACCACCTTATCTGGGAAACAGTTAAACAAATGCAGAGGCAAAGCTTGTTAATAAAGAACCCAAGGACCGTGACCATATTTATTCATAATGTCCAAAAAACTAAATATACAAAATTCAGTCAACTTAATAAATTTGCACTCATATCTCCATTGACCTTACTGGACATTGCATATTGTCTATATGCAAAATTAGGGCATATTGAAGTCATAGATATTCATCTATTAGTGAAGATTTACCAGGACACTTGGAAGGTCCAGCGGACATTTGAGCTCTCACTAGCGTACAGAGCAGGAGGTTTTTTTACGTTAATTTTATAAAGTACACTACCGTTCAAAAGTTTGGGGTCACCCAGACAATTTTGCGTTTTCCATGAAAACTCACACATTGACAAGGTTAGAAATAATGATTTTTATTTGAAATAATAATTTTCTCCTTCAAACTTTGCTTTCGTCAAAGAATGCTCCATTTGCAGCAATTACAGCATTGCAGACCTTTGGCATTCTAGCTGTTAATTTGCTGAGGTAATCGGGAGAAATTTCACCCCATGCTTCCAGAAGCCCCTCCCACAAGTTGGATTGGCTTGATGGGCACTTCTTGCATACCATACGGTCAAGCTGCTCCCACAACAGCTCTATGGGGTTGAGATCTGGTGACTCCGCTGGCCACTCCATTACAGATAGAATACCAGCTGCCTGCTTCTTCCCTAAATAGTACTTGCATAATTTGGAGGTGTGCTTTGGGTCATTGTCCTGTTGTAGGATGAAATTGGCTCCAATCAAGCGCTGTCCACAGGTTATGGCAAGGTGTTGCAAAATGGAGTGATAGCTTTCCTTATTCAAAATCCCTTTTACCTTGTAGAAATCTCCCACTTTACCAGCACCAAAGCAACCCCAGACCATCACATTACCTCCACCATGCTTGACAGATGGCGTCAGGCACTCTTCCAGCATCTTTTCAGTTGTTCTGCGTCTCACAAATGTTCTTCTCTGTGATCCAAACACCTCAAACTTCGATTCGTCTGTCCATAACACTTTTTTCCAATCTTCCTCTGTCCAATGTCTGTGTGCTTTTGCCCATATTAATCTTTTCCTTTTATTAGCCAGTCTCAGATATGGCTTTTTCTTTGCCACTCTGCCCTGAAGGCCAGCATCCCGGAGTCGCCTCTTCACTGTAGACGTTGACACTGGCGTTTTGCGGGTACTATTTAATGAAGCTGCCAGTTGAGGACCTGTGAGGCGTCTATTTCTCAAACTAGAGACTCTAATGTACTAGTCTTGTTGCTCAGTTGTGCAGCGGCATTTCATAACTAAAGTTTATGCAAAGACTCAATATTTACAGTGTTGATTCTTCTTTGTCAAGACTTCTGAAATTCGCCATGGCATCCTGGATTTCAGCTTCTGGGTCAAGTCCTGACTAATGGCAGCCCATTCTTGCCTAATGAGTGCTTGGAGTTTATCACAATTTCTGTATTTTTTATTGAGCACCTGCTTTTTGAGGATTGACCACAGGTTCTCAATAGGTTTCAGATCTGGGGAGTTTCCTGGCCATGGACCCATAATTTCAATGTTTTGTTCACTGAGTCACTTTTGCCTTGTGACATGGTGCTCCATCATGCTGGAAAAAGCATTGTTTTTCACGAAATTGCTTGTGGATTGTGGAGAGAAGTTGCTCTCGGAGGATGTTTAGAAACAATTCTTTATTCATGGAAGTGTTCTTAGGCAAAATTGTGAGTGAGCCCTTGGATGAAAAGCAACCCCACACATGAATGGTCTCAGGATGCTTTACTGTTGGCATAACACAGGACTCATGTACTTCCCGGCCCAACCGCGGTACAGGTGAATGGGACTCCTGGCATCATAGACATTATATGACGCTAGGAGTCTCTGCCTCCCCACTGAACTTCTGTTCCGTACTGAACAAAGTGATACAATACGGACCAGCAGATCCGCGGGGAGACTCCTAGCATCATAAAATGTCTGTGATGCCAGGAGTCCCATTCACCTGTACCGCGGTCGGGCCGTGAAATGCGGCAGACACACGGACCGTTTTTCACGGCTCGAACTCGGTCGTGTGCATGAGAACTTAATTTGGTAAATGTGCTCTGCATAGAAACTGCATTTCGTATTGGAGGAAGCAATTCAAACCACTGATTGTTTGTCATGGGAAAAGTCCGGGCTGCCCAATACCTGAATGTAACTCTACCGAAACGTTGGATCAGCCGCGACGGAAACAACGATTCATCAATGTTGCTATGGCCTCCACGATCGCCAGATCTAACACCCTGCAAATTCTTTCAAGGACACAGTGTATCTGCCCCCCCCCCCCAGCATGAACAACCAGAGAGAACGCATCACTGAAACAGGGGAATCCATATCCGAAGATTTGCTGGCACGAGCCTGGACATAACTGGGCTACCGCCTAGACATCTGCCGTGTCACTAATTGAAATCACTTTGAACATTTGTAGTGTATAGAAACTTGGATAGATAGTGTGTCTTTTCAGGTTAATAAATTTGTGTTATGTTCTCTCAGTTATTAATACTGAGGCTATAATTTTGCACCATGCTTTTTGAATCACCATATATATACACTAATCCTTCTCATGAATTAGAATATCAAAAAGTTCATTTATTTCAGTAATTTAATTCAAAAAGTGAACCTCATATTACATAATTGATTACACACAGAGTGATCGATTTCCAGATTTTTTTTCTTTTAATGTTGATGATTATGGTAACAGTTCATGAAAACCCAAAATTGTGTGTCAGAAAATGTGAGTATTATATAAGCCCAATTTCAAAAAGGATTTTTAATACCGAAATGTTGGTCTACTGAAAAGTATGTCCAGTATATGCCCTCAATGCTTGGTCAGGGCTCCTTTTGCATGAATTACTGCATCAATGCGGCGTGGCATGGAGGAGATCAGCCTGTGGCACCGCTGAGGTGTTATGGAAGCCCAGGTTGCTTTGATAGTGGCCTTCAGCTCGTCTGCATTGTTGGGTCTGGTGTTTCTCATCTTCCTCTTGACAATACCCCATAGATTCTGTTTGGGGGTTTAGGTCAGGCGAGTTTGAGTTTGCTGGCCAAACAAGTGCAGTAATACTGGGGTTATTAAACCAGGTATTGGTACTTTTGGTAGTGTGGGCAGGTGCCAAGTCCTGCTGGAAAATAAAATCAGCACCTCCATAAAGCTTGTCAGCAGAGGGAAGCATGAAGTGCTCGAAAGTGCAGCCGTCAAGCAGGAAATGGACTCTGGACTTGATATAACACAGTGGAACACCACCAGCAGATGACATGGCCCCCAAACCATCACTGACTGTGGAAACTTCACACTGGACCACAAGCAACTTGGATTGACTCCTCTCCACTCTTCCTCCAGACTCTGGGACCTTCATTTCCAAATGAAGTGCAAAGTTTACTTTCATCTGATAACAGGACTTTGGACCAGTGAGCAACAGTGCTGGTCCACTGTGTTATATCAAGTCCAGAGTCAACGCAGCCGTCTACCGTGAAATTTTCGAGAACTTCATGCTTCCCTTTGCTGACAAGCATTATGGAGATGCTGATTTCATTTTCCAGCAGCACATGGCACCTGCCCACACTGCCAAAAGTGCCAATACCTGGTTTAAAGAGGCTCTGTCACCACATTATAAGTGCCCTATCTCCTATTAAGGATCTGCCATGCACAGCTTCTGTATCCACGCCCATAGGTAATCAGTCTGCACCTGCTTCTATGTCTGTGAGACTGACTCCATCTTCCACCACTCAGGATGGCAGGCTTAGGTGTGGGAGAGCCTATCACAGCCTGGCCAGACGGAGCTAGCTCCCGCCCTCTGTCTATTTATACCTGCCTTTCCTGTTCCTCCTTGCTTGTGATTCTTCTCTGTTTGTTTCCTGGCCCTGCTGCAGCTTCTTGAACGACTTATCCCAGCTTCGTATTGACCCTGGCTTACTGACTACTCTTCTGCTCTGTGTTTGGTACCTCGTACACTCCTGGTTTGACTCGGCTTGTTCACTACTCTCCTGCTCTGCGTTTGGCACCTCGTACTCTCCTGGTTTGACTCGGCTCGTTTACTACTCTTGTTGCTCACGGTGTTGCCGTGGGCAACTGCCCCGTTTCCCTTTGTTCTGTGTTTCCTTGTCTGGTTGTCTGTCGTGCACTTACTGAGTGTAGGGACCGTCGCCCAGTTGTACCCCGTCGCCTAGGGCGGGTCATTGCAAGTAGGCAGAGACTGAGTGGCGGGTAGATTAGGGCTCACTTGTCTGTTTCCCTATCCCTGTCATTACACCTATATAAGGAGATGGGCGCTGTAACGTAGGTGACAGTAATGCTTTTTATTTAAAAAAACGATCTATTTTCACAACGTTAGGAGCGATTTTGGTTTATGCTAATGAGCTTTCTTAATGCCCAAGTGGGCGTATTTTTACTTTTGACCAAGTGGGCGTTGTACAGAGGAGTGTATGATGCTGACCAATCGGCATCATGCACTCCTCTCAATTAATTTACACTGCACTAGCGATATAGTTATATCACTATGTGCAGCTACATACACAAACCCTAACATTACTACAGTGTCCTGATAATGAATACACATGACCATCCAGCCTGGACGTCATGTGTACTCAGAATCCTGACACTTCTGAATCTTTTTTGTGAGATTCCGGCAAGTAAACTTTTTGATAAAAATTGTAATTCATTGAGGACTATGAGATTATATATATATATATATATATATATATATATATATATATATATATATATATATATACACATATACAGTGAAGGAAATAAGTATTTGATCCCTTGCTGATTTTGTAAGTTTGCCCACTGTCAAAGACATGAACAGTCTAGAATTTTTAGGCTAGGTTAATTTTACCAGTGAGAGATAGATTATATTTAAAAAAAAACTGAAATTCACATTGGCAAAATGATATATATTTATTTGCATTGTGCACAGAGAAATAAGTATTTGATCCCTTTGGCAAACAAGACTTAATACTTGGTGGCAAAACTCTTGTTGGCAAGCACAGCAGTCAGACGTTTTTTGTAGTTGATGATGAGGTTTGCACACATGTTAGATGGAATTTTGGCCCACTCCTCTTTGCAGATCATCTGTAAATCATTAAGATTTCGAGGCTGTCGCTTGGCAACTCGGATCTTCAGCTCCCTCCATAAGTTTTCGATGGGATTAAGGTCTGGAGACTGGCCACTCCATGACCTTAATGTGCTTCTTTTTGAGCCACTCCTTTGTTGCCTTGGCTGTATGTTTCGGGTAATTGTCGTGCAGGAAGACCCAGCCACGAGCCATTTTTAATGTCCTTGTGGAGGGAAGGAGGTTTTCACTCAGGATTTGATGGTACATGGCTCCATCCATTCTCCCATTGATGCTGTGAAGTAGTCCTGTGCCCTTAGCAGAGAAACACCCCCAAAACATAATGTTTCCACCTCCATGCTTCACAGTGGGGACGGTGTTCTTTGGGTCATAGGCAGCATTTCTCTTCCTCCAAACACGGCGAGTTGAGTTATTGCCAAAGAGCTAAATTTTAGTCTCATCTGACAACAGCACCTTCTCCCAATCACTCTCAGAATCATCCAGATGTTCATTTGCAAACTTCAGATGGGCCTGTACATGTGCCTTCTTGAGCAGGGGGACCTTGCGGGCACTGCAGGATTTTAATCCATTACGGCGTAATGTGTTACCAATGGTTTTCTTGGTGACTGTGGTCCCAGCTGCCTTGAGATCATTAACAAGTTCCCCCCGTGTAGTTTTCGGCTGAGCTCTCACCTTCCTCAGGATCAAGGATACCCTACGAGGTGAGATTTTGCATGGAGCCCCAGATCGATGTCGATTGACAGTCATTTTGTATGTCTTCCATTTTCTTACTATTGCACCAACAGTTGTCTCCTTCTCACCCAGCGTCTTACTTATGGTTTTGTAGCCCATTCCAGCCTTGTGCAGGTCTATGATCTTGTCCCTGACATCCTTAGAAAGCTCTTTGGTCTTGCCCATGTTGTAGAGGTTAGAGTCAGACTGATTAATTGAGTCTGTGGACAGGAGTCTTTTATACAGGTGACCATGTAAGACAGCTGTCTTTAATGCAGGCACCAAGTTGATTTGGAGTGTGTAACTGGTCTGGAGGAGGCTGAACTCTTAATGGTTGGTAGGGGATCAAATACTTATTTCTCTGTGCCCAATGCAAATAAATATATATAATTTAGACTATGTGATTTTCAGTTGTTTTTTTTTAAATATATATATATATATATATATATATATATATATATATATATATATATATATATATATATATATATATATATAAATAATCTCTCACTGGTAAAATTAACCTAGCCTAAAAATTCTAGACTGTTCATGACTGACAGTGGGCAAACTTACAAAATTAGCAAGGGATCAAATACTTATTTCCTTCACTGTATATATATATATATATATCTTATACATATGCATTGCCTGTGTAGACAGCTTCCTTCTCTGTAGAGATATGATGGGAAAGGTCTGCTCTGGATTAAGCAGAACTACTCTATAATATGTGCTTAAATCTGCCCAGGACAGAATGTTCTGTCTTGGATTCAACTCTTGGTTGATCTCTTTTGCATTATTACGCACCATTATGCTTAGTTGACCTTAGGGGTCTGCCTATCTGGCATATTGATTTATAAAGCATAACAAGTATAGTAAGGGGCCACTGATGGGCTCGCTGTAACCAAGATGACAACGTTTTGCGTGACAGCTCCCCGCCCTAAGCTATCCGGCCACTATCGCTTCCAGAGCAGAATTTGCACCACTAATAATTATTCAGTTCAGATGTGTCGGTCATTGTAATGTATGGATAAAACATTTCACAACATTTCGAAAGACACATGCGAGATGGATAGAAATGTATAGAGCAGTTGTGAGTGGTCTTCTGTCTGTAATATACATTACGAGAAATTTTCTTTATATGTCACAAGGCCAAGGACAAAATGACGCTTCTTCATTCAAGGCAGCAATCAGAAATATCTGGCTACAGCCCTGGATCCCTATTATCATAAATCTCCATCTTGTATTCTATTGCATACATTTGGTGGAGGCGTTTATACTTCCTCTCAATCACAGTGACCCACTGATTTGGAAATGAAGGGAAATAATAGAACGTTTATGCGGTCATTTAGACCCAAACCATATTTAGTAGGTCTATGGGTAAGGGAGAACAGAACACTTATTGAGGTGCTGTGGGGCACCATGTTGGGAACGGAGTTTGCACATCATTGCTCAGTTCTGTTGGCTCAGTTCACATCTGCATTGTAGCTTCCATTTATAATGGAAGCCACAACACAGTGCTGCATACCAGCAGCACCCAAGAGACCCTATTGACTTTAAATAGGGTTAGTCAGATTCTGCCAAGGTGTCTGTCGCTTTGGCAGGAAAAATAATGTTGCATGCAGTTCTATTTTTCCTGTCAACCTGAAGGCCAAGGCTACAATAAAACTTTTTGTAGTGCTACTGATTGATGTTAACTATTGAGCTACAGCTGCACTCCAAATGAACACATTGAGTTGCATGCAATCTTGTGGACTGCAGCTGTCACTCAATAGTTAAAATCAATCAATAGCACTCCAAAAAGTCTTAGTGTAGCCCTGGTCTTGTGGAATCTGTGATGGAGGCGCCAAACATAGCCTTTGTAGCGTCCATGGCTGCGGACCGTCAGGATTACTCACCCCCCGGCGGCTGCAGCCTTGGATCTGTAAGCGCTGGCCCGCATCTCCTCCCCAGCACTCACTTCCGCTCCGGTCTGCTGTGTCCCGTAGGCATGCGCTTGCACGCTCGTGCCCAGCCTTAAAGGGCCAGCGTGCGCACATGGGAATTATCACTAATTAGCCCATGATCACCCTGGATTTTAAGAAGGGCCCTGCCCCTTTGCTCATTGCATAAGCATTGTTGTGTTTTCCTATGTTAGTCTAGCAAATGGTCACTTAGTGTTATCCAGTTACCGTTGTTCCCGTGCCCTGCTACCTGTAGCCTGTATCCCGTGCTATTTGTTCCTGTTGGAGTCGTGTTGTGCCACCAGTTCCACCTGCTGTGTTACACAACGTCTTGTGTCTGCTGTCAAGGTCCTATCTGTGCCTAGCCGTTGCTACTGTCTGAACCACTATAGGTACCCTTGTGCTTGGACTATTTATATATTACTTGGTACTCTGTAGGCCAGCTGCTATCTCACTATGGCGGTACGGCCCAGTGGGTCCACATACCCACAGATCGTGACAGCCTTATTAACTACGGCCTTTTCATTTATTAAGTGAAACTTCGTAAGACCATTTTGGCAACTAGTTGAGTACAACCATAATAAATATCAACCTCAACATGGGTACATTTATACTGCAACGTTTTTTTTTTGGGCAATTGCAGAAATTCAACATATGATAACCAAACTTCATCTGTATTCCCACAGATGATCCTCCCCACAATCCAATTGTATTAATGTTTTGTATCCCTAATTGATCTACCAATTTACGGTCCGTGTGCCCAAGTAATGAATGACCAGAGCATCTTCAGTGTAGTAATTGGTCCTTAATAACAGAAATGGAAGTAAGCCGGGAGTGAAGGATATTAGTACAATGAGAAGTTAATTGAATTACTGTGTGGACTTACTTGTTCATACTGTGAAAGAGACACTTTCTAGAACGTGCCAAAACCACTTTTGGATTGGACAATTATTCATGTTCTATTCCTGGTTATGTCCTTAAGTGGGAATCTGCCTGTGATGGCTGAATGGCTGTAGCACAGGCCTAATGTTTTCACTAACCTGGGATATTAATGTAAATTTTATTTTTACTCAGAAGCAATTAAAAGAAGATAATGTTTGCCGTATATGGGTGTAGAACGTACAGCGTCTCCTTGATCCGCTGATCTTGGCAGATGTCTGAAAGTGTAAAATATATACAATATCTGGATGGGTGTGGTGTTGCATCAGGACTGCAACGTAAATGTTTTTAAGACAATTGGAATAAACCTGTTTAGATATATATGACTTCAGCTAGCCAAGACATGTAAGGCATTTGAGTTTGTGCCTAAAAAAATGCCCAGATTTTGGCACTGTTCTGGGGTTTGTCTTGTTTCATGTATGCATATTGAAAACTATTTCCTATGTTCTAATGTAAACTATTGTTATTTCTTTCTCCCTGTAGGCATTTACACAAGAAATGACAAATACATTACAAATACTTTTCTTACACATACTTGTAAAAATGTACTGAAAAATGTTAAAGAGCACCTGCCACTATAATGCCCCATAGGCTGGTTTCACACGGCCATAATTTATCCCCCGTATTACGGCCACAACACCTGAACCTACACCCCTGCAGTTCTACTAAACTTAGATACCATATAACCCTATAGTGATCTAAGTTTAGTTATGTAGAAGCGCAGGAATTCAGGTGTTGCAGCTGCAGTACGGACGCTAGATTATGGCCTAAATGATGGCCGTGTGAAAAAAGTTTAGGTCAAGAATAAGGTCAAGCATGTTCAGGCAAAAATCTGAATTTTTGATATAGCGAAATGGTACAAATGCCTGAGGGTTGAGCAAATAAGTCTTGAACACAATCAGGAGTTTAACTATAAGGGTGCAGAGGTAGCAGTCACACCTGGTCCAGGTGTCTAAAGGAGCACATTGCCCTTCTACATCATTGGGGGACACACGTTACGGATTTATTTATCGGGGTCTAGGAGCTTCAAATTATGCCTCTGAGCGTTATTTAACATGCTGTATAGAGAATCGTACATATTCATTATGTGAAATGTGTGCAGCCTCCATCCATATGATGCACAATCTGAAGGTGCAATACAAGAAGTGATTTAGAGTTGCCGTTGTTGTAATATACTTTAATATAGTTAGGTTTTCCATGTAATTACACGTCATGCACTTGAGGGACAACTGGAATGAATTCATTCTGATACAGCCCACAGTTGAAGCCCATTATCTGGCAGACGTTCAAATTGCTGTTTGTACCTTTAAATGTTTATCATGTAGCTATCCAAACCGGTGAATCATAATGTGAGTAGTCTGTGTGCAATAATCAAATTATTTGGGGAATTCCACACTGCTGAGTGTTACCATAAGTGTATCTTAGAGAATGACATCATAACTTAACTGAATTTTAAACCATCACATTCTATTGCAGAGATAAACATAAACAGCACATCAATTACATTATGGTGGAACCAAATGTGCCAGAACAGTGAGTACCCTCATCTTGCTGTAACTGGACCAGAAAAGTTCATAAACCTTCATTTAGGTAAGTTAGGTAAGAGTCAATGAGGGTCCAATGACTGATAATGGATGGCAATAAAGCACCAAACGAACGGACTGAAATTATAGTTATATAGTTAGTTTGGTTGAAAAATAAAATAGTTCATCTCTATCAAATTTAGCGCGAAAAAGAAAGAAAAGTAAGTAAAAGAATCGTATTTCAGAAAAAATAAAAATAAAAACACCACACTATCAGACACGGGCAAGAATTCATTTTTGACCGCTAGGGGTGGCCCCTTTGTGCGTAATGCTCAAGTATCATCAAAATATATTATATTCACAATCTACTCCCTAAACTTCTACCTAGAGCATTCATAAAAATAGTTTATATGTGTTTGACAACTGGCTAGAAGTATACTATGTTCTCTTGAATGCGGTCTACAGTCTCCAACTTATATCATTATTTATCACCTATCCACATGATAGATGATAAATATCTGATCGGTGGGTGTCCAACCACTGGGACCCCCACTGTTCCCGAGAACGGGCTTAGCTTGCCATTCCTGGGAGCCCCATTCATTTCTATAGGGCTGCTGAGCTCTATCTTCAGCAGTCCCAATTAAATGAATGGAGCCAAGCGTGCACACTATCGCTCCATTCCTATGAGGCTCCCAGGAACGGCAAGGTAAGCTCATTCTCGTGATCGGTGGGGTTCCCTGGGTAAATAGGTGATAAATATTGATTTTAGGAAAACCCCTTTAAGGTCTATAATAACAATGAAATGACCGTCATCACCTTCTATATAAAAGCGCCATATTTGCTTCGCGTACCAGTTATTATTGGGTAAAAATCAAAGTATAAACACAGAAACAAGATTCTTGACATAATAGGGAAACTAAAACATAATACTACGGTTTTGACATCAGAATCACCACCAATACAGTCCAATCCATCAGAGATGTGTATTCCATGCAGTGTCAAGTATCCAAAAAAATAAAAGATAAAGAAACATGGCTAGAAATGCTTTAAAATGCACATTTTTCCAACCTATTGAATAATTGCTTTGTGGCGGAGTTTGACAGCGTTTTATTGAAAGTGAAAAAGAAGACCCCCACAATCCTAGTAGTGCCCAGGACTATGCGGACAAGAATATGACTCACAAACTATAAACGACACCAAAAGATCTTCTAGTATGTATTCTGTTTTACAGCAACAGAGTGATTTACAGTAACAATTTACGCTTTCTGAATACTACATGCTCAGCTTGTCATAAGTTGGCGAAGATTCATTCCAGACTCATTCTTCGTAACCTACGCTATTGGATGGCTTGCTCCGTAGGGTTAATTGCAACTGAATAAGTCAAGTGTTTCAAGTCAAGGGAACTTGAAAATGAAATATGATTAGCTGCTTTCTTTGCATGAGTTATTAGTACATGAAATATTGGTAAGTAATGGGTTAAAGACTTGACTCTGTGCCAGGTGCACTCTTGTTCTCATCAAATTCATGTGACCTGGAAGCTGGGACCTGCATGACTCACAGGTGTAACAGAGCCAGTCAGGTCCAAGGAATGAGTCTGTTCAGATTTTGGCTAGGGACCCTCAGCTCTCCCTCCCCCTTTGCCAAGCACCACGGGGTCATTAAACCCATTTTCCGCTTGGCTGACTCGATGTCTTCAGTTTCCACTTAATGTGAAATAGCTTTTCTGTAATCTGACTCTCAGGCTTCAGAATGTGCCAGTTGTGCTCCATGCTCCCTGGATCCTCAGATAATAGGCAGAACACAGTTACAGAGTTACACACGCCAAAGCGGAAACAAAGCAGTATATATTGCATGTCTCAAGGGAGCCTGTAAAGCCCAGCAGTTAATTCAGCGAGTGGTCCTCAAGAGTCATCTCTTCGAAGAGACAGCAGATCACTCGCTCCTCACAAAACATCAAAGATGAATCTACGATGGAAATAGGAGACCCATCACCACAGTATTATATCATTCTATTGGGCCAAATAAATTTCACTAGGATCTGTATTTACTAATCCACTTATGTGGCCTCTATAAAATGATGTCAAAAGGGGAATATAATGTTACAAGATAATTACAATTTTTATTACAAAAAAAACAAATAAAAAAAATCTACACCCACCTAACTTAAAGATGACGTCACTTCTCCGGACAAATCTGCTTTAGTAAATACTTCTATTGCCCTTCCCCATGAAATAATTCTGGAGCACCTTTTCTTAGTACGCTACGTTGTGCCGTTCCTCTGTTATTCCTGCTGGAAATTTATAAATAAATTGAGAACTTGGTGTTACCATTCCTCTTGTCAAAGGGGCGTGTCCCTACACAGTCTCACTCGGTCAGCACTGATTGGACAGGGTCAGTGTGTGCATGGACACACTCCCAACTGGTAACACCCAGTTGTCAATTTATTCATAAATTTCTAGGAGGAATAACAGAGGAACAGCACAACGTAGAGTTTTAAGGAACGATGCTCCAGAATTGTTATTTTATGGGGAATACAAGTATTTACTAAAGCAGACATTTTAGGAGAGGTGACAGATCCGCTTTAAAGCGGGAGGCTAACCCATCCATTTTTTTATTTTTATTTTTAGGTTTATGATTATATTCAATTGATAATGAGCATTTCCATTTAGTCTACAAAAATTGCCAGAAACTAGTAAATCAGAAGATAAATGGGGTGTACGAGATTTAAAAAACAAAAAGACATTGTAGCTTTCGTCTAGAAATCGCACACATGGGTTGTACTGTATCTGGTATTGAATGGAGCAGAGCTGTAATACCATATTACCATTAACCCTATTGGAGAATTCTGAGTTAATAGGCAGAGGCCCCCCATTCAGGACTCTCATTTATTAGCAAGAATAGAGTGGATCTACAAAGTGTCTCTTGATATGGAGGACCCATCACGTCCATGAATGTTTTTTAATCTATACATTTATTTTGCTTTCTGATTTTTTCAAAGTAGTTTTTTATGAACATAAGAACCTTTCAAACCTACACTTCATAGCGGTAATATTTAGTATGGAGACTCGGAAGTATGAAATTTAATTTACAGAGTTTTGGAAGGATGGCAAATTCACTGTATTTTTGTATTGTTTTTTACATGTATCATTAATAATAGCTATAGTTATGGTTTTGGATGCTGCATATAAATAGGTTTACATGTATAGTGCTGCTTGAGTCCAGATCAGGGGCAGACATAGAGCCAGTGCAGCCGGTTTGGCTGCACAGGGGCCTGAAAGGGGTGGGAGCCCACTCAGCTGCCGTAAACGCTGTGCGAATAGATCGGCACGGCTGTGCGGCTGATGGAGGAGGAACCCTTTTCCTCCCTGTGCACTTTCGGCAACTCACAGATCAGTCCCCCTTTCTTCACATATGTTATTGATGCCATCAATAACATGTAATAGGGACGGGGGCCCGATCTGTGAGCTGCCGAAGTGAACAGGGAGGGAGGGATCCCCCTCCGTCTGCCGCGCCGATCTACTACTTAAAAAAACGTATTAGGAGGGGAGGGGCCTGGCAAGGCTTGCTCTGTCTGGTGGCCTTCGTCACCTAGTAACCAGTGTAACATCTGACAATGACGCTCACTAGGTGACCAAGGCCACCAGATAGAGCAAGCCGCACCTAGCAAGCAGCATTGCTATCTTCGGAACAGGATAGCGGCACTGCTGAAATTAAGCCCAATACTGGTTGACTGAGCCTCTCAGCCAATCAGTGTTAGGGTTCTTCTTACTCCGCCCCCCTGAGCCTGCCGGTGTGTTTTTACTGTGTGGTGTGTGCGCGGAGTGTCATGAAGGGGACTGACTAGAAATAAAAATAACTAGGAGGTAGTGGTTGCTGCCCGGTCTGTGCAAAATGTTTGGAGTGGAGTGGAGCTCAGTGGACAGTTAAAGAGGTTTGATCTTCTTTAACATTTATGGGAGTTACGGAAGCAGCGTAGCTCAGCGAGCTTTGCTGTGTTCGCAACTCCCGACCATCTAATCAAGAAGTGTCCGGGAAGCAGCAGGAGCCGAGAAAGGCAGAACGGGGTTTAGGGGCCCCTGTTCTAGAGATAGTTGCAGGTCCCAGAGGTGGGACCCGCATTTGTCTGACGTTTATGGCATATCCTGTGGATACCCCTTTAAATGTCTCACTCACTGTGTGGTCACCACAATGTGGTGGTCTCCTCAGGCACTGTATGGCGTGCCACCCCCACTTCACCATCACAAATGCACTTATTTTATTATTGGTTTATTACTTTGGTTATAGTAATTTGCTGTATAAAGAAGTTTACTTATATTAGTGTATTGGTTATTAGAATTGCAAGTATTTATTTAAAAGAATTAAAAAATTAAACTTTTGTGTCATCACTTCCTCGGTTCAGCACTATTGCATTCCTATAGGTGAAGTATCGCAAGTTAGTTCTGCTTGATAAGTGACAGTGCAATGAGCAAGATAAAGTCATTATAAGTTCGTTACATGAGTGCTTTGTGTTATACTCTGTTGTTAAATATGGAAATGATTTGCATTATTTATGTTTGTTACTTGTGTTTTAAACTAGTAATAAAACATGCAATATAGATTTGTATCGTTTTATACGCGTGCAGGCGTGGTTAGGTTATGGGAGGCCCAGGCACATTCTTTGCACAGGGGACCTCTGAAGTTGGTGTCCACCTCTGGTGCGGATATCGTGGGTTAGTTATATAATAAATGATGCTGACCTCTAATTTAGCAGAGGAACCAAAACTGCTCCTGGTACAGGACCCAGATGCAATTAAAACCCCTTATATAGAGGTCTCCTCTATTGCAGCCTCCAGAGTTGTAGCTGAAGTAACACATCGGGTTAGTTATAATAAAGATGTGGCACTAGATTACCAATGCAGATATAGACGTATCTGCACAGGACCAAGGTTGGTGGATGCCCCTAGGCAAAATCTTTAGTGGTGGCCCCCATACCAACTGACCCCATATCAAAGCCACATGCTGTATAGGAGAAGAGGCTGCTCATGCCTGAGTCTATGGGACTTATGGAGACAGCTAAGCCAGTGACCCCCTTAGATGTTAGAAGAGATAACTACATGCATGCTGTGCCACCTCTCCACCTTCATGGCTGGATAGGATTGCCGAACGCCCATCTGGCAACCACCGTTTTCCCTGAGAGATTAAGGTCCCATAGATGAGAAGTGTATACATGACCCATATAAATAGGGACACCCAGGGATGTAACTAGAAAATGGTGGGCCCTATAGCAAACATGTGAAAGCCCTGCAATTGCTGTTTCACAAGCAAAAATTGTACCTCATCACAAGAATGATGGCATTGAACTGGCCAGCATGGAAAGTGTGCTTGTAAATGGTGGAGCAGGGAGAATATGGCTCTTTTGAACAGGTCAATCAACTGGTTATCCTGATCTGGTTGTGACTTTAACAGCTGGATTAGAAGAACCAGCCTGAACAGGAAGGGTGGGTGATGGAGGCCCCAGGACACATGCCCTGTATGCCCTCCCTTTAATCTGGCCGTACACAGGATGCATCCAATTGACACCTGAGAGTCTACTTCAGAAACAGCAATCATGGAGAATCCCTTTAATTGCAGAACTAATGAGCAATTCCATCACTAATGAGCTGACGCTCTTTATAGCAACTGACAATTATCAGAACCAACTAACGGTATTACAGCAAGGGATTCCACCAATATCTTCTTATGTATATTCAATAGACACTTCTCAAAACGACATCCAAGCATTCAGTATCCTTTGCTCTCCATTGTGGGGACTTTGGTCATCACATCCTGGCAGGCTAAGAAAACAAGCGAGTAGTCCGTTTTTCCAACCTGAACCAGTGACATAGTAAAAAGATTTGAACTAAGCTGGATTAGCCTCCATCATACGTTCTCCATCTTACATTTTGCATTTTACAGTGCATTTTATAGGCCCCAATTCTGCCAGAGAAATCTGCACAATGTTTAAGAGCAAAGTCTATACGAGCCTGCAGTCTACTAGGGAAACCTGGCTGAACTCTCCAGCACTGTATGGGTTATTTCGGTCTTCCAATAAAAAGACAATGCATGATATGAAACAGAAAGAATCAGCAAATATAATAATAATATTCAACCTGGAAACCATTGGCAGAAGAAACAGGGCAAAATGATCTTTGCTTTTCCAAAAAGCTACTTGGTGCCCCTGCCAGAACCATGTACCCAAGAAGATGGAGTCAACACGTCGTGTCCGTGGGTAGAGTGTTGAAGCTGCAGCTGTTTATAATTATATACAGGGGGTCTCACATTTCTTCACAATAACAAACCTCTCTCTTGGAAAAACGTTATTTTCACTATTTTTTCTATTATTGAGAATCTGTAACTCTTTCACTGCCAGGGAGTATTGTGTCAACATATTTCTGACAGTTTCCCTTTGTGGTCCATACCTGGTTTGTTCTAGGTTAATCTCGACCTCTGCTCTTCCCCCTTGAGTAAACATATTCAACAATGAATAGAAATTCCTACAAATCCAACGATTGTATCTTCATGACAAAAAGAAAAAATACTGACACTTCTCGTTATGCCACAACACAAATGATCAGTGATCTTCCTACCACTACTGCTTATGGAGTACGAGAACTTCACGTTACGATTTCTTATGGTATTTTTTATATTGAAACTCATCTTAGTCTTAATAATACAATAGAAATAGAACATCTTTGCCAAGTCTGTTCTGTATTTCATTTGTTAAAAGCAGCAGTTTGTGCTACAGAGCTGATCTTCCTCCTCTATAGGTTTCCTTTTTGGAGGCTATGAAGAAATATCTTTGGTCCCCATGTCACCTAGGCTTTATGAATACAGATACACCCCTGCTTCCACCTACCCTCTTTCTATACATGTCAATCTTGGGTAAATTATTATACCTTTTGGATTAGTCGGTTTAGTATTTCACTTGTTATAGTAGCAGTTTGTGCTCCAGAGCTCTTTTTCCTCAACCCTCCATTTTATTACAGGTTTGGGAAACTGTCTTTAGTCATCCGGTCACCCAGCCTTTATACACACAGGTACACACCGGCTTCCATTTATTTGGGTACAAAACAAAGGCTGGTTTAAACAGCTTCTATAAATTGGACAATATATTGAATTTTGAAATAAAAAAATTCATATTTACAAGGAATTTGGAACATATACTGTATTTTTCGGACTATAAGACAACATTTTTAGCAAGAATAAATTTTGCTAAAAAGTCGCTGCGTCTTATAGTCGCCAGCGCCGGGCCCCCTGACCGCTTCTTACTTAACCCCTTCCCGACACGATGTGCCGGCACATCATGGAGCGGGGAGGGGATGTGCCGCTCCATACACTGCAGGTGTCCGCTGTGTTTTACAGCTGACACGCTGCTCCAACGGCCAGGAACAGCGATGGCGCTGTTCCTGGCTGTTTAACTTAAACAGCGTACATGGCCGAGTTACGGAAACAGCATAACTCGCTGAGCTATGCTGTTTCCGTAACTCCCATAGAACTGAATAGTAGTTAGGGAAACAGCGTTAGCACCGCGAGTTATGCTGTTTCCGTAACTCATCCATGTATTGCAGTGTATTTTACTAGCGATCTAATGATCGCTGGTTCAAGTCCCCGAAAGGAACTAATAAAATGGGTAAAAAAAAAAAAAGTTAGATACATTTTCAGGAGTGTAAAAAAATATTAAAAGTTTAAAAAAAATCAACCTCTTCCCATTTTTCCCCCAAGCACAATGTAGAAAATTTTTAAAAAAAAGAAGGAAATAAAAAGTGATAATAAGTACCAAAAAATGCCTCTCAGAATGTGGTGAAACAGGACAAATTATTTTATTAACAAATAGTTTTTGCTTTGAAAAAGTAGTAAAATATAAGATTTAATCCTATGTTCTGTTGTCTAAAACCTGGGTGCGTCTTATAGTCCGAAAAATATGCTTTCAATTCTATACCTAATAATTCTACAGATAGTGGGCTGCCAATGTAATACTAATATAATATTTACAAAGAGCTGCCAATTTAATAATATATGTTTATATAACTCCGTTCTTTGGTGCACTGATAACAATGATCTTATTTTCTTTAAATGCAGAATTTCCAGAGTAATATTTTATTTGATGTACTGCTGGGTTTATGATAATATTAACTGGTGATTTTTTTTTTACACAGTTGCCAAAGGCCTGTTAAGAAAATACACATAGACTAAAGATAAATACACAGACATTCATATTGGATTCAGAAAAAAAATGGGAAATAAATTAAGTGAGACGTCTTTCATAATAAAAAAGAGAAGACGCCCAACACCCTGATGTGGGAAATATGCAAACAGGACACACAGAAAAATTATATACACTAACAAAGGGTTACACGAGACCTGCAACCCAATCTCTCGGCCCCCTCCCTACTTTTGATTGAGCCTATTGGAAGAGGAATGATTTCTCCCACACGAGGGCACACATGCCAATAAAGTCCGGGGCTGTATATTTATATAACTTACATCTTTATGGTGCAATTGAGAGTTATGTTTTATGAATCTGTAAACAAGTATTGAAAAGTAGAGTAGAACATGATCCACACGTTAAACAAGCTGTGCTGAACATGAATGGTTTTCTACAAATGTGACATCTACTCCTTTGGAGATCTGTAAAGAGCAAATGTGGAACTCATCATGGAGTCGGAATACACAGTTACATGTTCACGCAGCTTCTCCTACACAGGCTATAAAAACACTTCTATTTTATCTTGATAAAATATACATTTTCCCAGGCCACAACGATGCTGGACGCTTATGTTTGATCCCACAGACTGGACCAAGCTGTGAGAACCAGGAACGCGGGTTCATTTGGCCACACACATCAATGAACATATTTAAAAAGATGAGATCCTGTTTTAAGGTCGGGTAGATATTCAATCTGCAAGATCAATATTTCTGAAAACCACATGAATTTTCAACCCAAAAAAAAAAAAAACACAAGCGGACACTTTATTACATATCCAAGTGGTAGGTTTGGACGGAACTCCGTGTAGTATTTTCGGTGCACATAGAGGGGCGTAAGTATACTGCAATACACAGAAATGCCAATGTATGAAATAACTTGATACATATGTCTATAACGCATTGCGGCCCATCCAAGTCAGTTGACAAAGTCCTATATCAAGTTATTTGAATAAGGAAGCAAAAAAAGCAAGTTAAGTCCAGGGATTTCTTGCATATGAAGTTGCATCAGCTGGTAGATGTTGTCCAACAATAGTTGTGAATTTGGGGACAGGTTGGAATAAGAGGCATTATGTGAAGCTCCAATGCAAAATCTGTAACAGGTACCCTACCTACCATGTGCCATTTATAATGTAGAGACTTTTTATGTGGCAGAGGGGCTTAGGGGCCAGCTCAAGCATCAGGAACCGGGCACACCCCTTGCAATGGAGTCTACAATAATCTATCCAACTACCCGAATTAGGCCATACCTATTATAGTCCCAGTCTTTAGAAATTGTTAAGATGTTATCCTTTGTCCTTGACCACAGGAGAAAAGTTTCAGCGAAGGACAATTCTCACATTAGATTTTTACATTTCAAAAGTCTCTACTGAGTGGACACCAAGTATGGTGTAATAAATATTTTTTTTTCCGGAAAAGTAGTCATAGCAATGTTTACAATACAGTCGAGAGCTGTATAGTTTATGGGGTAGCTTAAAGAGGCTCTGTCACCAGATTTTGCAACCCCTATCTGCTATTGCAGCAGATAGGCGCTGCAATGTAGATTACAGTAACGTTTTTATTTTTAAAAAACGAGCATTTTTGGCCAAGTTATGACCATTTTTGTAGTTATGCAAATGAGGCTTGCAAAAGTCCAAGTGGGTGTGTTTAAAAGTAAAAGTCCAAGTGGGCGTGTATTATGTGCGTACATCGGGGCGTTTTTAATACTTTTACTAGCTGGGCGCTCTGAAGAGAAGTATCATCCACTTCTCTTCAGAACGCCCAGCTTCTGACAGTGCAGATCTGTGACGTCACTCACAGGTCCTGCATCGTGTCGGCCACATCGGCACCAGAGGCTACAGTTGATTCTGCAGCAGCATCAGCGTTTGCAGGTAAGTCGATCTTACCTGCAAACGCTGATGCTGCTGCAGAATCAACTGTAGCCTCTGCTGCCGATGTGGCCGTCACGATGCAGGACCTGTGAGTGACGTCACAGATCTGCACTGTCAGAAGCTGGGCGTTCTGAAGAGAAGTGGATGATACTTCTCTTCAGAGTGCCCAGCTAGTAAAAGTATTAAAAACGCCCCGATGTACGCACATAATACACGCCCACTTGGACTTTTACTTTTAAACACACCCACTTGGACTTTTGCAAGCCTCATTTGCATAACTACAAAAATGGTCATAACTTGGCCAAAAATGCTCGTTTTTTAAAAATAAAAACGTTACTGTAATCTACATTGCAGCGCCTATCTGCTGCAATAGCAGATAGGGGTTGCAAAATCTGGTGACAGAGCCTCTTTAAGATGGTAGGCTAATCCATTGTTTTTCTATTTTATACCTTTGTCTTCCCAACCACCCAGTTTTCACCATGAAAATAACAATTTGGGGTAATGGGACATAAACACGTTGGAGCAACATTATCCAAAATTAGAGCATAGTCAAGTGTAGTGCCATGTGGAAACGTTACAATGTTGAGAAGTCCATTATCTGGCTTATAAAACTAGTTGTCACTTTGCAAGTCCCTCCAGCCACTGGCCTGGCAACTCCATGGAGAAAATGTATCAAAACTGATAAAAAATTGGTGGCCAATGGCTGCTTCTATATTCCAAAAGGCCTCTGAAAAACGAGAGATAGAATCTAACTGGTTCAACTTCTCCACTTTTTCTTTGCACCAGTTTTGATACATCGTTCCCATTATCTTTATTACACCAGAACTAGCCACTATAATACTGCAACCTATGGCAAAACAATAATATGGGTGGAAACAAGGTGAAAAAAGTTCACATCTGGCAGGTTCTGTGTTCTTAACTATTGAATTATAATTATATCACTGTAATTGGTCACTGCAGTAAATATTTCAGTTTATACAGACATTTTTGTACTTCTTATTTTATTTTTAGTATTTACTGGATGAATCCTAAATGACTGGTGTAAAGGTCAATTATCCACCCATAAGTTTCTACTGCACCTACAGAGCCATTTGTGATACAAAGAGTCCCTGGTCTCATTCCTCAAGGCATATTCCATCCTAACCTTTTATCTAGTGTCATTATGAATGCTGAACATTAAGCAGACATAGTTTTGCATTCTCTTTCCTGCCCATTGAAGATGTGTAGCCCAAAGCCATTCATTTTAATCACCCTAAATGGTGCTCACTTGATAGCAGAAGAAACATATTTAGCGTTTCAAAACTAACCAAACCCGAGACACTTTTTGTAAACTAACATTGAACCAGTGTCTAATTTCTAAGTTATATACACATACCTCGCACCTCAGCTGAAGCTTCTCCCTTTGGTACCAGTACTAATCAAAAATTTATTATTTCCAAATATTATGTAGTATATGTGCCAATATACCAACCCTGTTACATCACATTTGTAAAGACTTATCTGTCCTTCAATACTTTTGTACTAAACACAGACCAAGTTTATAGAATTGGTTGAAAAAAAATAAAAATTATAGTGTCGAACCTTAGAGATATGACATATTGGGTTCATCATTATGCAGTAGTAAGGTGCAGGGACTATATCTCTGGTTAGTCCTAGTACGCTTGGTTGACCTTAGCTTGTCCAAATCACGCACAGGTAGTTTTCTACATGGAGAGAGGATGGTCTAACCCTGAGAGATTTCGTTTAAAAAGAGTTCTTGATATCTGCGAGGTATGATTATTTATGTATTGCTAGTTATGTAGAGCCAACATATTCCACAGCGCTGTAGTAGATTTTTTAAGTGTGAGAGAAAATCCAAAAACTTAGAGGAAACCCATACAAACATGGGGAGAACATACAAACAGACTTGGATTCAAGCCTAGGACCCAATACTGCAAGGCAACAGTCAGAATCACTGAGACACCATGCTGCTCCCTAGTATGATAATATCCTGATGTTTTGGTACGTCACACAAGGACTGCCCTAATAATACAGATCTGCACTTTTCTCTCTGCTACTAAGCAGGTATAGGCAAAATACACGAGGTCATTCTCTGACCTAAAATTATGTGTCTGATTCAGGCATAGACATGGGTGGACCATACATTAAAGAGGCTCTGGGCTCTGTCACCAGTTTATAACTGTCCTATCTTCTACCTAATCTAATAGGCGCTTTAATGTAGATAAGTAATGTGTCTTTTTTTTTTTTTAACTTTTATTTTTTACATAGTTATGAGCATTTTAAGTGTTATGCAAATTTGTTCCTAATGCCCAACTGGGCTTTTTTTTACTCTTGACCAAGTGGGCGTAGTAAAGAGAAGTGTATGACGCTGACCAATCATCGTCATACACTTCTCTTCATTCATGTTCAGCTGTACTGGAGTGTCGGGAGAATTAAAAGACTGGCTGGAGGCGATGTCTTTTAATTCTCCCGACACTCCGGTAAAGTTACTGTGGGAGTAAGTGACAGCACAACGTGATCTCGCAAGATCATGCTGTGCTCTGTGTACAGCTGAACATGAATGAAGAGAAGTGTATGACGCTGATTGGTCACTGATTGGTCAGCGTCATACTCTTCTCTTTACTACGCCCACTTGGTCAAGAGTAAAAAAAACGCCCAGTTGGGCATTAAGAACAAATTTGCATAGCACTTAAAATGCTCATAACTTTGTCAAAAATAAAAGCTTTTCTTTTTTTTTTAAAAACACATTACTTATCTACATTAAAGCACCTATTAGATTAGGTAGAAGATAGGGCAGTTATAAACTGGTGACAGAGCCTCTTTAAGCAAAGTGAGAACTTTGACTCAGGCAACAGCCTTACTTGACAATCCATTCCTGCATTTTCCCATGTTCTTTATGGGAGGAGGGGGCTAGAAACCCCCTGAGCACAGAAAACTCGAAGTTCTAAAAAAAAAAGTGTGCATTGTGCATAATGCTGGCGAAAATGTAAGTGTTATATAAGGTAGATTAAAGTGATCCTCCACCTCACAGGCACTTTAAACATTACATTAGAGAATTGTCTTATCAGCAACGCCCTAATATTGATCTATTAAAAGCTCATTCAGAACAACGATTTTTACTTTACTGTGCTGTCCGAGTGTACAACAGACAGCACCCGGACTGGACACGGGCCCATTATATTTAATGGGACACTTCAGACATTTATTTTTCACGGACCATCCGACCGTGATGACAAAAATTGCAGCATGGTCTTTGTCAGTTTATCATGCAGAAATGGCCCATAGAAGACAATAGGTCTGTGTAAAAAAACGATACCACATTAATGTCAGTCGTTCCATTTTTTTCATCCATGGTTGCCTTGAGACACTTGAGGAAGAAAACCAAGAAGTAGAGCCAGAGCAGCGTGGTCCTGACATGGTCTGAAGCCAAATAGAACCAATGAGAAAAATCTCACAATGCTCTCTACGATATAAGCAATATAAAACGGCATTTCTGTGGTCATGTGACCATCCTGGGGGTATTTTCATTGGGTTAGGACAATTAAGGACGTTCTTTTGTTTTTTCCACAGATACAAAAAACGGGTGGCACTCTGATACCATCTGGCCAAAAAAAACTGATAAACTAAAGGCAATCCCAGAAAACTCTGTTGCAAAATTGACAGTTTTTCACAGACTGAAAGCGGACGTGTGTTTACAACGCTCGTTTTAATAAGCTCTAAGAGTCTATTCACACCATGTTAAAGGTTTACTTTTAATTCATACATCGGAAAATTGCTTAACATTAGCGCTAAGCGTAAACCACTGACATATGCAGTTGTATGCCATATAGTTGCATATGTCATGCATAGGCTGCCATGTTAAAAAAAAAATGTATACCGCGCAGTATACGTTTATTTGCAGTGACCAACTGTATAGAAAAGCGCAGCAGGGGTCTACGTACCCATTCAGCGTATGCACTGAGATTTGTGCCGATTTTAGGGCAGGTCGAAGATCTGCATTTACGTATAATGATGCAGAGTTCCCCCCCTTTGCAATGCAGAAGGTGAAATTCAGGATGAATCTACTGCAAAAACCTGCATTAAAATCCGCATATAATACAGGACATAGCCCAATAGAGCAGGAAAGAAGAGGGGAAGTGAAATCCCCGAGCCGATGAACATTAGCTTGGATATAAATATTGAGATGTGTAGACTAAACCAAGCAGTTTTTAAATACAATGTACAATTTTTGTGGCTTATGTACTTATTTATATATAACTGTACATACACACACATATGGACCGACACCAGTTACAGAATAAACAGTTAAATTCCTCCTATTCAAGCTACTGTATCTTGTTACTCTTAAAATACTTATCAGTTACTGAGGAATTTGTTACATATGCAAGTTATAGCAAAATTGCTGCAGAATCGATTACCGAAATTACACATAGAAAATTTGTTACAGTATCTAAAGGCCAAGGAATTTGCAATTACAAGGAGATTTGAAGTATCCAGTTTCTCAAACTTTTTTGTCTTCTACCGAGGCAAAAGTCAGAGTTTCTGCAATCTGCCTTTAAATGGTAAGCAGCTAGTGCAAAAGGAATGATGTGAGGGAAAATAAGTAAATGACAAATACCTTGTTTTCTAGCATGCAGTTGAAGACGATGAATCCGGTTACCCAAAAAGACAAATTTACTGGCATGGGAAATACAGGAAAACCACCAGCAGGGAGACAATGCCTCAATAACAATGTGCTTTATTGGGGCACTTTCATTAACCTCTTAGGATTATTAGCCAGAGCAGAGAGCCACTAAAAAACAGCAAATCTTACTCTGGTGTAATACTTGGCCAGACCGAGTCCATGTTTAGCCATTCATTTGAATGGTCCGCATTTAAAACATTTGAAGATGCTGCAGGGAAAATGTATGGCCGAAACTTAAATCAGCAACCAGGTGATCACCGTGGGTCCGACTTCTGAAATCTATGGCTATTTACTGAACGCCGGGCCGGCTTCATTGGCAAAAGGCATTGGCTTATTAAGATAAAACTATATAAAAAAAAAAAAGAAGCAAGAAAATAAAGACTTTTGCTGAAAACTTACACTTAAAGGCTATGTACACCTTTGAAAGACAAAATACATATTTTTTTAAATAAAAAGATGTATCAGTGTGTTCTGTGTAACTTTGTAAATACTTTCTTTTCACTTTTTTAGATACAGCTGCTCTGTTTTCTCTATACAGAGCAGCTGTATCTAGCGCTATTCACTGAATCAGTCAGTCCCGCATACCTGATGGGTTCAGTGTCAACTGGTCCTGCGCGTCTCTGACACACAGGATCCACCTGTAAACTACCAAATCTAAGTTCATAACTTAGGTGTGATAGCTTACAGGTGGATCCTGTGTGTTAGGTCGGCAAGAGTGATGGGTTCAGTGTCAGCTGGTCCTGCGTCTCTCTGATACGGGGATCTAGCTGCTATCGATCACATCTAAATTTATAACTTCGATGTGATCGATTACAGGTGGATCCTGTGTGTCAGAGACACACAGGACCAGCTGACACTGAACCAGTCTGTGTCGCTGACCTGACGAATTTAGGTCTTAGCACACGATACAGCTGCTCTATATACAGGATACAAAGCAGCTGTATCTGAAAAAGTAAAAATAATTTTTAATAAAAAGTATCTTGAAAGTTGCACCAAACACACTGATAGACATTTAAAAATATTTAAAAAGGTGTACATAGCCTTTAAGTACTGGGAGCCAAGAACCATCTTACGGTATGAAATGCAGGAGAACAGAAGTGTTGGTGGCGTATACCACTATCACACCATCGTGGCAACACTTTGCAAACATATTCTGTATTATATATTCCTATGTCAAACAGTATGGGTGTGGGTGTAAGAGGAAACCAAACTACACAGAGGATGATGAATCCTCTGATGAATATGGGATGGAGCTGCGTTGGTAACACTGGAGGGAAATTTTTAGGGTGTAACAAGTATAAGAGCAGGTTCTGGACGGGGTAGCCCCTTTCGGGACGGGTGCTCTGTATAGGTACTAGGGACTGTATCCTCCTTTAATAAAAGGGTTGAATAGGGACAGCATACACACCCTTCCTGTCTATGGATTACCAGTAAGAGCTATCGAACCCTTATTCTCTACTCGAACACACCTAGAAAGATCGTTCCAAACTTTGCTTCATGGCAAGGGCAGCATTGGTTATACCATTGTCATATATTGACTAATCTGAGAGCTGTGGAAGTGATTTATCTTTGACTCCTCCATGAGTAATTACTTTTGGTGATTACACAGTATTTCTCTATATGTTATTTGTGATATGTGCCCAATTATTTTATAAATATATTAGTAAAGTTTTCATTTAATTTTTGCCACTTATGCGGATTCTGTATATTGATTTGAGTGACGGCAATTAGCCTTCTATGCAACCGTGGACTGACCTGGGCTTTACTGCATTACTTGCTGAATACAACTCAAAGTGTAACAGAATAAGAAGGGTTAAAGGTGGTGAACAGTTCTTTTTGGCCTTTTACTTGATCACCATGACCTTGTCCTGAAATAAAACCTCTGTTGTAAATCGGACATTGTCTTTGTGCTTTACAAACCCAAACATTAGTGAACATTCTTGAATTCTTCTCATTGTAACTCCGCTATTAAACTGCTTTTAAAAGAAATGTATTCTGGGAAATACAATAGGTCGTTTTATTAACATCAATAGTGGCCATAAGCCTTTGTGAGCAACTCCAGGGAGTTCACATGGATTAAAATGAACTTATTTACGAGAAGTGCTTGTTTTCGTCTTAAATACATAAGGCCTCCTCAGATAGGCACATTGTACCGGTCTATATTCTTGATGTAGCAACCATCTCCACCCAACACCCCTGTAGTTCGAATAGGGGGGTCCATTCAGGTACCGGAACGCCATTCCTTTTTGTGGGTAAAGAGGAGGAGCTGGCTTTCTAGTCTCTGACACTTTTATGTGGATTATCTTTTGAGCAGAAGATTTACCACATAACATTATCATCTATCCTTTCACTGCTGCTCAAGTAAAAATAAGTAGGTGCTACTCTTTGCCTTAGTTCAGTTTACTGTTGGCACTGACTTTTCTATAAATATTTAAGTGCTGCAGAATATGTTGGCACTATATAAAGATTATCTTTATTATTACGGGGCTCTTTGAATTCTGGTTACTGACTTGATAGCAATTTGCAGATTTTGGATATTTTATGGATGAGATGAAATATGGAACCATGCATAAAAAGCTAATTACAAGCACAAGCATCTTCTTTCCTGTGCCTGGGCCTATATTTGCCACTAGGCACTGGGAGATGCAGTTCCTTGGGTGTCCAGTAAAGAGGGGTGGTCCTTACATACTAGTGGCACGGCTATAACCGGGCAACCGCCACATTCAATTGTATCCGGGGACTCCAGCACTGCTCCTGACATCACTGTCCATATATTGACAGTGATGTCAGGAGTTTCCCATTACTGGAGTACCCGAGCAGAGAATCAGCTAGCACTCTGCCTGAGGACACCAGCAGTTCTCCTGACCTCAGGAGCTCTCCCAGGGCCGGAAACCCAGGACAGAGTCTCTATTAGCATTCTGTCCGAGAATTCCTATTCTGGGGAAGCCCCTGACATCACCGTCCATATAGGGAAAGTGACGTCAGGAGGTTTCCCTGGACCTGAGTCCCAGCGCAGTACCTCTACTAGCTCTCTGCCCAGGGACTCCAGCACTGCTCCTGACGACGTCACTGTCCATATATGGACAGTGATGTCTCCTGTTGGTCAGATTAGAATTATATGAAAACTAGTAGATTTACAAAAGAAAGCCCCTTGCTTTATCTACATTAGCATCTTTTTTTCCTACTTATTTGCATTCCATCCTCTAGTTAAAGCACACATCATCACAGGAGAGAGCCAGCTTCCATAACGGCTCCTTTCTTCATGGGTGGAGCCTCCCTGCCCATTTCTCACAATAATGAGATCTGTTAGTAGATGGGAGTTTATGGTCGCTGAGACAGGAAGGGATATCCTTTAATAGATGCAGACATGTGGGCTTAATTTTAGACCAGAAAGTAGCATCACACATGTTAAAAGTTGTATCTGCTACACAAGTTACTTGTTTTTTAACTGAACTTAAATGGACAGTAACTTTTTAAGCAATTTATGCGAATCGAATAGTATATCTGTTATAGGTCAACTTTGTCATTTACTTACTGTTAACATTTAGTTGCTTTATCCATGCAAATTCTGTGTGAAGTTAAGGGGGTTTTACAAAGAACGATTATCGGGCAGACGAGCGTTCAAATAACACTCGTTGCCGATAATTGCCCTGTGTAAAAAGGGCAGCAATCAGCAGATGAACGAGCAAACGCTCGATCATCCGTTAGTCGTAACATTTTAAAAAAGTAAAAAGATTATCATTGTCGGCAGCATATCTCCCTGTGTAAACAGGGAGATGAGCTGCCAACATGATAATAATGTATGGGGGATGAGCGATTGGAGTAACGACCGCTCGTCCCCATCCATAGCTCCATGGGACAGGAGCAAGCGAGCACCGATCAACGATGTCTTGTTGATCGGTGCACGCTGAAGCGGCCGAGTGTCGGCCTGTGTAAAAGGGCCTTTACTGCCGCTAGGTGTCTCCCCTCCTGTAATCTGCTGTCCACCCCCTGTTAAGCAAAATCCGTCTCTAGTTACATAGCAGACAAGACTGACTGCAGAAAGTGGGGGGAGAATGTGTCTCTTCACTGCCTGCCTATAGAAGTCTATGGAGAGTGGAGGGAGGAGCAGGAGAAAACAGACACAGGCACCTTCACAAGGCCCAAAGAAAACTATGGAGAACGGGCAGAGCGAGAGAGACAAACACACACAGATATGCTGCTGCTGCGAAGAGTTATGGTCCCCCAAGTGCTGGGCTCTCAGCTACACTTCTCATAATTGCTGAATAATCTCTCCCATGTTGCTGCAGATTTCTATGTATACATTTGATGGAAGAGGAGAATCCTGCTCTCCTAGCTATGTGTGCAGGGTAAAAAAGACATGATAGCAGTTAGAATCCGCCTACTAGCTCAGAGAAAACGGAGTATTAGAGATAGAGCCTGCAGAGGGCCAAACTGCTAAACAATGCAGAATACAAGTCATATAGTGGCCAGAAATAGTGTCCTTCCTCAAGTACCCACTTATAACCTCTTATTCTAAAAAGTAATCTGAAAAATTATACACACTTTAACCCCTTAACGATGCGCTTCGAATACATTCGTCGCAAGCAGGTGTTAGTTCCCGCATAGCGACGGATATATCCGTCGCTCTGATCAGGTGGGTGCTGCCAGTGTACCCACACGTTCAGCGACGGCTGTTCTACACAGCTCCTGCCCCAACTGCCGGAATTGAAGCGCGCTCCGATTCAGGCAGTTTAATTCATTAGATGCCGCTGTCAATAGCGGCAGCGGCAACTAATGTGTATGACAGTGGAAGGGAGCTCTCTCTGTCACGCCCATCAGCACCCCCGCAAAGAAATCGCTGTTGGGTTTCCAGGTCTGCCTTCAGCAACGGCCTAATAGATTGCCTGTCAGTTTTACACTGACAGGAAATAATGCTTTGGTATACGAAGTATACCAAAGCATTATATAAGCGATCATCAGATTGCATGGTGAAGTCACCTAGTGGGACAAAAAAAATAAGTAAAAAAGGAAAAAAAAAAAAAAAAAAAACCTTAAATAAAGTTTATGGGGGAAAAAAAAAAAAAATAGATTGCAGTAAAAAGAAAAACTTTTTTTCCAAAAAAGTGGTTTTATTTAGTAAAAGTGTAAAAACAACAACAACAGGTACACATATATGGTATCGCCGCGATCGTAACAACTCAAACAATAAAGTTAAAACGCCGGGGGAACGGCGTCCAAAATAAACGCAAAAAACAATGGCAAAATTCCTTTTTTTCTCCAATTCCCATCATAAGAAATAAAATAAAAGTTAATCAATAAGTCCCATGTACCCCAAAATACTACCAATGAAAACTACACCTTGTCCCCCAAAAAACAAGCCCACATATGGCTACATCGACGGAAAAATAAAAAATATTTACGGCTCTTGGAATAAAGCAATGCAAAAAACAGTCATTTTAAAAAAAAATTTAAAGGGTTTTTATTTTGCAAACGTAGGAAATATTTGGTGTCCCCATAATCGTGCAGACCCATAGAATAAAGGTAACATGTTATTTATGCCGCATAGTGAACGGCGTAAATTTATAACGTGAAAAACAATGCTGGAATAGCTGTTTATTAATAATCATTGGTCATTAACGTGCAAAATGGCCTGGTCATTAAGGGGTTAAGCTTGATAAGAAAAAAATAAATCAGAGTTTAGATTTATTTATTTTTCAGTCTAGGATAACCAAAACGGAGAACGGTAATTTCTGCTACATGACCCATTGTATAATATACAGTACAACTTTTACAGACATATTTATGAATGTCACAAGATTCAATTTCACATTAAACGAACATATCATTTTAGAAAGTATTTCCCTTACCAAATGTTTTTACCATTATTGTGTGCCTTCTATAAGGAACATTTGACACCTTCGCAATATTTCTTTCCCATAAGGGCATCATAATTTATAGTGTTATTAAACTTCTCATTAGCTTTACACGTCCTCAACGGACATAAAAGAAAATTAAAGTGGGTAAAAAAAATAAATCTAATTCTTGAAGTTGAGAAACCTGATCCTATTCCTAGCAGAATACTTCTATATGAAAATTTCAACAGGATTATAAATAGAGTGTCATATGTTCAGACTATAGATTATGGTTCTTGACGTATTTAGCACATTTTAAAATAGATTTGCAAAAGAAATAGAATATCTATTGCCGAGTTTTATAGAGAGCCCTTCATTCTAGGTCTCTCAAGTTGTTAGGAACCTTCTCAATAGCCAGATTCTCCTAGAAGCATAATAGAGGCCAGATTGGTTGTCACCCAGCTTTCCCCTATACAGTAACGAAGCCTCAAGAACTAATATATATATATATATTGATATTTTATTTATTTTTTAGCTGGGCACAGGCCTTGGAAGAGAATGTGAGTGTCTTACATAAGACACTACACTTTAGACTACATTCACAAGAGTGTGACAGACTTACGCGTGTAAAGCTGGTCCGTGTGTGTTGCGTTATTGCATCTGTGCTTTGCGAGTGGCATGCGTTTTGCACGCAAAGCGCTTTTTTTATTTTTATGGAATTAATACGCAAATCATGCACAGCACATGGATCATGCATCTGTGTGCTGTGCATGGTTTTCACGCACCCATTGACTTTAATGGGTGCGCAGGTGCGTAAAAACGCACCAATATAGCACATGCAGTGAGTTTCACGCAGCGGACTCTCGCTGCGTGAAAACTCCTGCATGTGTGAACAGCCCCATTGAAATCAATGTGTCGGTGTGCGGTGCGTGATTTCCTTACACAGCACATGGACGAATTTTATGCTCGTCTGAATAAGCACTTAGGCCTCATGCACACAAACGTGTTTTTGTGGCCACAATTCACACGCAAATCTGTGGGTGAATTGCGGTCCCATTCATTACTATGGGCCCATGCATACGACTGTGGTTTCCACGGGAGCCTGGACCTCAAAAAGATAGGACATGTCTTATTACGGCCGCATTTTGCGGTCTGATCTCATCGAAATGAATGTACACGGCCATGTGCACGGCCCGTGATTTGCGGGCGGCCCGCAGATGACACTACTGTCATGTGCATGAGGCCTTAGGCAAATGAACCTCATCTAAAAATGGAAGCACATATCATCAAGCTCTATAACTAAACAGGACTAGAGATACATAGAGATAAGTGGATCATCCGCTATGAGCTCATGATGTGATGTCATAATGCCACAATTGACTACCGCGTTCACATTGCACCTGCTGCAGTCTCATCTTGTCGGCACATAGAAGCGTGTATGTACACGTGTCTAGATATCTCCTAAAAAAAAAAAAATGGGTCAAAGTACTATCTCATTAGGACTAAACCAGAGACAAAGCTAGGGTGAAGCTGGCGGGACATGTTCCTTGGGGACTGGGTTGCAATGGCATTCTTAAAAGACAGCCCGGCCCCTTTCCCCAACAGCGATCACTTTATTACCATGGATGCAGCTGCTGAAGGCACCAGTGGCGTTTTCCTATAGCGGCATATGGATAGGAATTTGCTGTGACAGTGCTGGTCAAACCCCAGGGAGCAGGTGACACTTAACCCCTTCGGGACTAAGCCATTTTGTGATTTTTCATTTTCGTTTTTCACTCCCCGCATTCCAAGAGCCATAACTTTTTTATTTTTCCATCAATAGAGTGGCGTGGTTTATTTTTTGCGGGAGGAGTTGTAGTTTATTTTGGTACCAATTATAGTTCCATATAATGTACTGGGAAACTAAAAAAAAATTCTTTGCGGGCTGAAAATGGAAAAAAACTGTGATTCCTCAATTGTTTCTTGGGTTTAGTTTTTACTGGTTTCACCGTGCGGTAAAAACGACAACTTATCTTTATTCTGTGGCTCAATACGATTACGGTGATACCAAATTTATATAGGTTTTTTATATTTTACTACTATTATTGATAATAAAAGTTTTGTTAAAAAAAAATGTTTTGTGTCGCCACATTCTGAGAGCCATAACTTTTTTATTTTTTCACCGATTTAGTGGTGTGAGGGCTTATTTTTTGCGGGATGAGCTGTAGTTTTTTTTTCCGGCGTTCACCGTGCACATTAAATAACACTATATTGTAATAGTTCAGACTTTTACGGACGCAGCTATACCAATTTTGTTTACTCTTTACATTACTTTAGGGGGAAAATGGGAGAAAGGGGCTTTTTGAACTTTTTTTTTTTTTTTCCACCACTAAAACCTTTTTTTTTTTTACACACTTTTTTAGTCCCCCTAGGGGACTTGAACCATCGATCGTTAGATTGCTGGTACAATATACTGCATTACTAACGTATTGCAATATATCGTCAATTTTACAGGCATCTGTTAAGCCCTGCCACAGACAGGTCTTAGCAGAGGCAGAGTGAAGGCAGCCCTGGGGGCCTTCATTAGGCCCCTAGGCTACCATAAAAACTGTCATCACCCCCCCATCTCACTCCGGGGGAGCGATGAGCTGTCAGAGGGGGCCACCCCCCTCTTTTCAACGCCTCAGATGCTTCGATCGCGATTGACCGCAGCTTTTGAGGGGTTAAACAGCCAGGAGCAGCGCGATCGCTGCTCCCGGCTGCCAGTCTCGGGTGTTCGCTGTCAAATACAGCTGACACCTGCAGCATATGGAGCGCGCTCAGTGCGTGAGAGCACTCCAAACATCACCCCCGCACCCGGACGTAATAGCACGTCTGGGTGCGCGAAGGGGTTAAAATGTTATTTTCTATGGTCTATGAAAGATCTTACAGCTGGGCTGCTAATAAATGCAAATTGTCTCCTGAAGACATCTTATTGGCTCCTAAAGTCTACAGTGTATTAATTTGCATTAAAATATTATAGAAGGCTCGTATGACTTCTCCTTAGGCAGTTAAAGGCAAAAACATTGAGGAAAACCACACCCTCAGATAAGAGTGTCATTAACTATGAGCTCATGATGTGATGTCATAATGCCACAGCGGACTACAACATTCACGGTGCACCTGCCAAGGTCTTGTCTAGTGGGAACATAGATGCGCAGCCCACCGTGGCATCTCCCGAGAACAAATCCGAAAATACATGCAAGAGTCTAGATATCTTCAGATCGACTAAGATATAGAAAGGTTAATAAAAAATAAAAAATAAAAAATATATATATATATATATATTATTGATTTGCAATCATGTAGTACAGATATCTCTTATGACTTTTCCTTAGGCGGTTGAAGGCAACTAAAACATACCGTATTTTTCAGATTTCAATGTACAATAATGAAAAAACAAGTAAAACTTATTTTTTTACAGAATACCAAAATAATGCTATTGCATCCTAGAAAAAGGGACCACCCCCCTGGGGCCCCCAGCTGTCAACTATAAACTGTTAGGAGACTTGATAGCAATTTCCCTGCAGCGACATCACAGCAAAAATTAAGCATTACACAGTTTGCATTAAAATGCATGTTCCAGGTCATCCAGAGTGAGAGACACTCTTTGTAGCTGCTTCCCGCTCCGGCTGATCGATCAGGATCTCTCCCCCCCCTTTCCTTTATGAACACAGAATTCCCTAATAGGGTATTTCAAAACCAGACAACCCCTCTAAATAACAGAAAGGGTGGTCAAAATAGATTTTAAACGTATTGACCCTCATGCATAAAAATATATATAAGAAAAGGCACCGTTGTTGCCAATCATATTTCATCTTTATTTTTTTGATGAAGTTTGGAAAATTCTGAGTGGTTGTTATGGGCAACCCTTGAACTTTTGTGTACATGGGAGAACAATTGTGACATCATATCATAGACAGATGTGATTTTGAACAACATAAATAACTAGTGTACTAGCTGGATGTACCACAAAAATACAGCTAGCAGGATAAATATATATTGTTTAGTGCAGTATAGCATATGGCCCATACACAACCACTCTTGCATAAATTAAGATATCACATTATTATATGAACGTGAAAACCACCATGTACTTTGTGATTATGTCTTTCAGATAATCACGAGGATAGGTCTCCAGGAGAATACAGAAATTAGATACTATTAAGCAAGAAACCAAAAAGTGGAGACTCACTAGACAGAAAGACATAAAGGGGTTGTACAACCGGATGACCTTTTTGAATGCAGTAGGTCCGGTGATCAGCTGACTCCACGCCTCAAACTGAAAAATGAGGGCGGCCACTACATAGTATTACATAGTCTCCATTCAAATGGATGAGATGTCTGCATCTAGGCCTTCAGAGCGGAAACCAGTCTTTCTAGCAGAACTCTGTTTTTTTTTTCACCCCATTCTATGACGTCCATATGCCCTAATAGTGTATTTTTACAGCGGTTGTCCAAATGAGACCTGGGAAGGCTGTCTTGGACAGTCACTACATACACTATGGAAGGCTGTCTTGGACAGTCACTAAAGACAGAATGGGGGAGGCTGTCTTGTACAGTCACTACAGAGCCCAGGGAACGCTGTCTTGGACAGTTACTACAGAAATTTGGGAAAGCGGTCTAGGACAGTCACTACAACATTTGAGGAGGTTACTTTAGACAAGCCCCATGTAAACTTAGGAAGCCTGTCTTGGACAGTCACTATTGAGACTTTGGAAGGCTATATTGAACAGTCACTGCATAAAGACTTTGGAAGGCTATATTGAACAGTCACTGCATAAAGACTTTGGAAGGCTATATTGAACAGTCACTGCATAAAGACTTTGGAAGGCTATATTGAACAGTCACTACATAAACTTGGAAAGGCTGTCTTGGACAGTTACAAATACAGAATGGGGAGGCTGTCTCGGACAGCTACAAATACAGAATGGAGAGGCTGTCTCGGACAGTTACAAATACAGAATGGGGAGGCTGTCTTGGACAGCCACTACAGAGACCTAGGAAGTTTGTCATGGACAGCAAATAAAGAGATTGTAGAAGGCTGTCTTTGGCAGTCGCTAAAACACAGACTCGGGAAACGGTCTTTCAACAATTAAGAAATATTTGGAAAGACTGCCTGGGAGACTCATTAAAACAAATGAAAAGAAACTGGGTAAGGGTGGCACTGATAATCAGGAGACCCACTAGACTGAATAGAGAACTAATTATTGAGGTTGTGGATAAATAATGACCAATACATGTACAATAATCTCTAGCAAAGGAAACTTTGCCTGTGACAAGACAGTAACTATTTGCTTCAATGGCCAGATGGAAGTGTAGTTCATTCAGCCATGGTTCTCTCGAGGTTTCCTCCATAGGAGGTTTTTCCTCTCCTGCATTCTGGTGGATTGCTCTTTGTGAGTCAGGGGTTGTAATGTAACTGGTCCTTCTTGAGCCATATCAAAATTGGCAAAATTCGAAATAAATAATTTCATTAAAAAAAAAAAAATCCTATCCATCAGTTGTCCGGTAGTGGGAAACCCCTTTAATAACCACCCTCTGTTTTCTATCACTGAGCTAGTTACTTACCCACTTACATCCATTTTGCCCCAGTCCCAGCCTTCTAATTTTATGTACGAACCTTTTATGTGGTACAGTATCAAATGTTTTGAAAAAATCAAGATATATGACATCCAATAATTTACACTGGTCCAGTCTAGAGGTTACCTCCTCATAGATGCTGATCATATTAGTTTGACAGTACCAATCCCTCATAAACCCATGCGGATATTGAGTTACATAATCCAGGATAGCATCTCTTAGAAACCTTCAAACATTTTATCCACAATAGAGGTTAAACTTATATTACTATAGTTTACGGTCTCACTTTTTTTACCCCTTTTTGCTATGCGTTAGCCGTGTGGAACAGACCCGGTCATTATAAAATCCTTTAATATGCAAAATAATGGTCTATCACTGTACTTAATTCCTTTAGAACTCAGAGGTGTATGCCATCTGAACCAGGCGATTTGTCTATTTTAGGCTATGTTCACACAGGGTATTTTGCCGAGTTTTTTGACGCGGAAACCGCGTCGCAAAACTCGGCAAAAACGGCCCGAGAACGCCTCCCATTGATTTCAATGGGAGGCGTCGGCGTCTTTTTCCCGCGAGCAGTAAAACTGCCTCGCGGGAAAAAGAAGCGACATGCCCTGTCTTCGGGCGCTTCCGTCTCTGACCTCCCATTGACTTCAATGGGAGGCAGGAGAAAGCGTATTTCTCGCAGCGTGTATTGTGTTCGTTACATCTGGGTGTGTTTACTTGTTTTACTAGCTGGGCGTTGTGAATGGAAGTGTATGATGCTGACGAATCAGCATCATCCCCTTCTCTTCGTTACCACCCAGCTTCTGGCAGTTCACAGACACACAGCGTGTCCTCGCTCATCCGACGCGATGAAGTTCCTGTGGGAGGAAGTGAGTGACGTCACAGCGTGATCTTGCGAGGACACGCTGTGTGTCTGTGCACTGCCAGAAGCTGGGTGGTAACGAAGAGAAGTGGATGATGCCGATTTGTCAGCAACATACACTTCTATTCACAACGCCCAGCTAGTAAAACAAGTAAACACACCCAGATGTAACTAACACAATACACACCCAGTTGGAAATAAGATTATAAACGCCCAGTTGTCCATAAGAAAGGCTCATTTGCATAAATATAAAAATGGTCATAACTTGGCCAAAAATGCTCGTTTTTGAAAAAGAAAAACGTTACTGTTATCTACATTGCAGCGCCGATCAGCTGCAATAGGAGATAGGGGTTTGAAAATCTGGTGACAAAGCCTCTTTAATGTTAATTGAAGGCACCCTTCTAATAAGTAGGGATTGTCCAAAGCAGACAACTCCTTTAAGAGATTAATATGCTTAAACCACATTCTTCAGTCCCAAGTGTAATAAAACATAAAGGAGCTTGGTTAAGTCACATTATGTAACCCTTTTGGCTGTAACCTATGGGCTTATCACAATAATAAGCTGTAATCGCTTTTGTTAGTCAATGACCACTCTACCGGTAGATCAGTGGGGATTTTTTTATACTGAGTATCTTAGTAGACTCTGCCCATGACCATAGCTGGCATTATGGGGGTGGCAACCTGGGCAACTGCAAGTAAAAGAAGCCCAAGAGAAAACTAAAACCACCCAGTATTATTTAGCGATGTATGCTATGTAGAGATTGGATTGCAGTATTATGTAGGAACTATGTGGCAGTATTATCTGGGCTCTTTAGGAGAGTATTATTTTGATACTGCATATTATTTAGGCACCATATGGTGGTATTATGTGGGTAGTATATGTAAGTATTATCTTGGCACTATATGGCTGTATTATTTGGGCTGAAATTATATAAAAAAATATGTCTAATAATGGCAAGCAGGGGGAAAAGGAGCCCTACTTTGTTTGCTGTTTGGGGCTCCATTTTATATAAAACTGGCCTTGCCCATGAGCTACCCTTCTGATAAATGACCTAGCAGACAAGTTCTCATACAAAACAAAAACTGCAAAACTTCACAATTAAAGGTTTCATGAAAACAACAAAAAGCCATGGAATAAGTTCTCCATTTTATAACAACCACCTACCCTAGTTTATTTTTATTAGGCCTGATTTACACGAGCGTGTGCGTTTTGCGCGCGCAAAAAACGCCGCGTTTTGCGCGCGTTTGTATTGCGTATGCACTGCGTATACGCAGCCTTGTTGCGTTTTAAACGCGCGCACGACTAGCGTTTGCATCGCGCGTAAAAAACGCAGAGGGGATTAGTGGGACGCCCGCCTACAAATAGGCCAGCTGGCCCAACCCCTGCTTGCTGGTAGAAATCTGTTTGCAACCTTATTTCCGCCTCTGCAGAAACCACAGTGTTTGTTTTTCCCTTCAAATTGGAATCGCTTTGACACCCAACTATTATGGCTTCGCCAGCACTGGCGCGTGTGCTTCTTCTCTGGATGATCTCACGTCGGTTTGGCCAGCGCCGACACATGCTGCAGCACCACACGCCTGGAAGAAGTCGCATTTGGGTTCATCCACTTGTGGCCCAACGTACAATAAAAGGGCATTTCCATACCCTGTTTGAGGACTTACGCCGGCATCCCGACAAATTTTGATCCTTCTGCCGCATGTCTGTGGCCACATTTGACCTTCTGCTTGAGCAAACTCGCTCTGGTCTCACCTACCAGAATACCAACATGAGACGCTGCATTTCGCCCGAGGAACGTCTGCTTGTGACCTTGAGGTATGTATGAAGCTGCTATAACTTAGTCCATGCCGCTGTCTGCTTCACCAGCCCCCCACTAACATGTGTTCTTCCTCTCTTTTTCTTTCTCTTTATTTTCTAGATTTCTGGCCACAGGCAATAGTTATCATTCGTTGCATTTTGAATTTCTTTTGGGAGTGACCACCATTTCCTTAATTGTCATATCCACCAGTGTCGTGTTGTGGCAGAGGTTAAAGAGCACGGTCATGCCTCAGCCCACGACAGAACAGTGGCTAAGTATTTCAGAGGGATTTCTTAGAGCTACTGAATTTCCAAATTGCATTGGTGCCCTTGACGGCAAACACATTCGTGTGAGAAAGCCCCCACGCAGTGGCTCGCAATACTATAACTACAAGCAGTATTTTTCTATGGTATTGTTAGCCTTGGCGGACACTAATTATTGTTTCACTATTGTTGACATTGGCTCGTATGGAAGCTCGGCAGATGCACGCATATTCCGTACATCAAGAATGGGGAAGCGACTCGTGAATAGGCGACTGGGGTTGCCGGAACCCTCCATCCTCCCGGGCTCCAGCGGGCCCCCAATCCCGTATGTAATCGTGGCAGATGAGGGGTTTGCACTCACAAGGCAAGTCATGCGTCCCTTTGCAAGAAGGGGCTTGGATGACCGTAGGCGCATGTTCAATCTCCGCCTGGGCCGAGCTCGGCGATGTGTGGAATGCGCCTTTGGCATTATGTCGAACAGGTGGCGTGTCTTTCTGTCAACAATGCAATTGTCCATGCAGAATGTCACACGTGTTATACAAGCGGGTGTAGTTCTGCATAACTTCTGCTGCATTAATGATGCAAACTTTGATACTGACTATATCCTAACACATGCAGACACCACTGACAATGTCCCGGTGATTCCTCTCGGCCGATCTGTCTCCTCCGGCCTTCGAGTTCGTGAGACTTTGGCGGCATATTTTGAGTGCCCATCTGGACCAGCACCGTGGGGGGCTGATGACCTTTGAAGGGGTGAATGTTCTTTTGAGGCTTCACTACCCACGTGAGATGTGGCCTTTTTTTGTTTTGATTATTTTGGTGGTTGGGGTTGGGGTAGGGACTCGCAAAACATGAGGACCCTTGACGCGGGTTGCGAGCTTATATCTCTCGGGGTTTGAGCAGGACTTTACACAGTTGCCGACTTACTTTCCCCATATATCCTGTTGTGCGGACTCCAGTTAGGGAAGTCCAATTGCAAGTGTACTTATTTTGCTTCGGGGCCCATGGCAGGACCTAAACTTTGCAATCCCTTTCAAGCCATGTCAAACCCCGAGAGATTAACTAAAACCTCATATCACATGGCCATGCATTGGTCCAAAAGGCCAGAAGTGTGTGAGAGTGTAGGCAAAGGAAATGTGTGGCAAACCTTGTGTTGTGTGGTCAAAATGATTAATAAAACGAAATCAAACCATTAACCATGAATATTTTTATTTTCGGATTAGGACCAATCCCAAATTTTGGGCACAAAAACTTAGACACCAACATGGTGTAACGAAATACAAAATAAAAACATGATCCCACAACAAACGTGGCCACGCCTGCACCACACACAACAGTGCCGTCCAAATATATTGGCACCAACACACTCAGAGGTGTTGGTATAGTTGTCCTGGGGAGGCATATGCCTGCATTTCAGCACCACTATGCTGGACCTGGAGCTGGGTAGGTTGTTCCTGGCCAGCATAGTGGTGCTGATGTGGTGGGTGGAATGTGGGCCCTGCGAAGTGGGGAGCCATAGGGCGCATGTATGGATGCGGCCGGCCCATCTGGTGAACAGGGTGGAATTGGCCAGGCACCTGGGCCGTGGGTGGCGGCATGTAATTATTTCGCCACTGCTCTATTGCCGTGAAACACATATGGGGATTGTGTGGCGGTCTGCAAGCGTCGATCAATGTGACGATCGACGCCTGCAGACGGCCCATAAGGTCCATCGGCACCAGGCGTATGAGGGGGACAATGCTGCGGCCGAAGGCATCATTCCCATCCTCCTCTGCGGCTCGCCTGAGATAGTCCAGTACCCGCGTATCCACCTGGGCAGATGTGGAGGGCTGTGGGGCACGAACACGCCGACTGCGGGCTCGCACGGGCCGCTCCTGGGCTGGAGAGGCAACCGGCCGTTCTGACTGGCCTGGTGCGGGCTCCTGGGGTGTCGGCTTGGGGCTGGGTGGCAGGATATTGGGAGCAGGGGGTTCGGCCACAGACTCCCCCACGTCAGTCTCCTCTGCTGTGTCCTCCAAATTGTCGGTGGTTCTACAAGGAGCAAAAAAATTATGAGTACAATATCTAACATTGCCCACAACAACACGTTGGCAGACAGGACCTTGGCAAACACACATTACACTCATGCAACGGCATAAACGCTTACGTGCGCATATCCATGATGTCCTTCAGGAACATCAGCTGCTTAGTATAAATGTAGGGCCGTTTGCGAGATGCCCCATCTCCGCTGCGTCCCTTGTCACCCATCTCTCGCCTGAATTGATCACGGCAGCTCCGCCACCGTGTCTTGATATCTTGAACTGTTGGATGTAACAAAAACATAACACGCCATCAGAACTATCACCTCTCACTTCAAAATGAAGGGCCCTGCAATGGCAATGCGGTGGGACGTGGGGAAGCACCTGCTCCACCAAAGTTTCTCGTGCTAATGAGCGCAATACACATACAGGGCCCAGGTTTTAGATAGGCATGACAGGCATTGACAGAAAATGCCAGGTACTCACCCAACCGAGTGCGGTCCCGGGTTCGGCCAGTCTCCCACTCTTGCCCAAAGAGGTTTTTGGCCACCAACTCCCATGCGTCCTCCTTCACCGTCCTGTTATGATACTCCTCACATCTGGTATCCCATATCGCTGGATGCTCCTGGACAAAAAGTATGAGGCGCTCCACATCCATCCCGCGCGGCATGGCTGTAGTATGGCTGTGAAACGCTCAAAAATATCCGCACACAACTCTCCAGGCACTGGCTAGACTTGCCCCCTCGCACTTGAAAGGCAGGCACTTCCTGGTTTGGAGTAGCTTTGTGTAGCTTTATAGACTAATTAGAATGGACATAACAGCTCTTGCGTGTTTTTCGCGCATGCAACGCAGGACCGTCCGTGTGGCATGCGTTGTTTTCACGCACCCATTGAAGTCAATGGGTGCGTGTTGCGTGAAAAACACTAGAATATAGAACATGTCGTGAGTTTTACGCAACGCACTCACGCAGCGCAAAATTCACGCATCGTCTAAACAGCCCCATAGACTATTATAGGTGCGTACGACACGCGCGTATAATACGCTCGTGTAAATGAGGCCTTAAAGTATAAACCTTTCACTATATTCATGGCATGGTGATTTACTATTAACAGCAAACACTTAATACACAGTTGGTTGAAAGACTACAGACTCATCTCCAGATCCTTAAAGTGTATGTCTACGTTTCCAGAAATAAAACAGAAATCTGTGTAATCTGTATTTATCACCCAGAAGGAGGACTACAAAAAACCAAATAAGATATAGGATTTCTTCCTGCTCATTTGGAACACTCATAATGAAGAGTGTTCTTGGTCTGGTGGTCAGTAGCACTTGAACACAACTTAATCAGAGTCTCTCTATGACCACATGCTTATCTCACAAGGAATTTCCTGCCATTTTAGAGCAACTCTGGTAGTTTAATTGGGAATAAAAGTCCATAAAGCCAAAGCTTCCAGTGAGCTAGAGACCAGGCAACCATCATCTTAAACTTGGACAGAATTTTATACGCAGATTTATTGGGGGATTAAAGGCTTAGGAGTGTACTCTGGTTTACAAAAGAGCTTCAAAAGATCCAAGTTGCCCCTGCTCAAGAGGTTTTTGTGGTGTTAATTACAGATATGGCGAAGACGGGTCTCTGCCATGACTTTTATTAGAAAACAAATATCCCTAGCCATAGCACTTAACATCAGTGAAAGATTGATATTCAGTGCTGAAAGAGGTTACAACATGGGGCACTATAATTAAAGTGGGAAACCAAATTTAAAGAGAAGTTCCAGTAAGAATAATTTGTGAAATACAAGGTCTAAGGCTTCATGCACATGTCTGTATTTGGGAACTGTATCACACAGATCTAAAATAGGGTGGGAATACATTTCAATGGGCCATGCATATGCTATTTTCCTTTTCATAGCGTGGTATTCATAGATTATTTTCTTTTGACTGTGCATATAGAAGAACATTTTCCCCACAAGCACCATTTTCAGTGTTTCTAGGAGAAAACATGGACTGTAATATAGCCCTCCCATAGAGAACTACGCAGCCAGGAATATAGTGTACATTATGGCTCCATATTCTGAACCGTATTATGGGCTGACATGTGCACGGTAATGTGCATGGGTCCTAATACTAATGAAACATTCTGCTACTTCTGACACAAAGTTTGGAAAATTTGAGAAAGCAACTTTTTTCCATCATAAAATAAACTATTATAGGTAAACGGTTACATTTTTTCCAGGTTGTTGCACTGATGACAAATCCCATTTCAGTGCCTTTCATATATGAAGTAGAAAGGATTTGGATATTCCTATTATTTTCTGGCCATTATTACATCCCAATGAAGAACTCGCAAGTTTGCGACATTTAGGCTCTAAGAACTTGTCCAAGAGCCTAAATTACAAGCAATTCCATTTTCCTGCAGACAGAGAATCCACTGAAATCCTTTATTGCCAACTTCGGCGCTTATTGCATCTGAAAAACCTCTTAAAACTTTGTTGGCATTTATCTTGTGTTATGTGAAAATCCGATCATATTCACAGCTCACAAGAGGCGGAGAGCAGAAGTTCATATTAAGGTTCCATACAAGATTTTATTACATGTTGATACAGTGGAAATGTAACCCTTCCATTGTGTAAAGGACAGGACATATACTCTACATGACTGCATGTAACTATAGATGTCATTGTAACGTATTTGTCCTTGAGTATCTACTGGTGATAAGACATTTGTGGCACTTGGCCAAGACCACTCACTCATGTTTTGTTTCTGAAAATTTAACCTTTTGTATTCCTTACTTTCATTTTTTTTTTTAATCCTGTACATCACTTTTTAGTTGCAAGATCAATTTGCTCCTCAGGGATGATATAGATGCATAGATAATATTGATGATATAAATTAGTAATCAGGGTTCTTACAGATTATCATTGTCTTTTGTAATAGAACAATCCCTGAGGAATGGAAAACTTTGGACACTACTTGTTTGTTAGAAAAGTCCTTCAATGAAATGCTGATCACAGGGTGTTCCTGCTACCAGCTGTAATCGGAGGATAAACCCAGCATAAAGTGTTCAATTCTCCTGCAACGCCACCATAGAGAAAATAAAGCATGGCATGTTTTCCATTGACATCGATAAATTGTCTATTTAATGCACTAGCGTGCTGGTCTTCCAGAGCAAGAAACTCCTTGTAGCCATTCTCAGACTAACTGAAGTGAATCCTCATTGGGGAACTCTCTCTATTAACCACTTGCCGACACAGGACGAGAATGCTCATCCTGAGCGGCGGGTAATTCGTTCGTTAGAACGAGTATTCTCGTCCTGTGTGACAGCCGTGTCCACGCTTAATCAGGAGCGGGTTGACGGCTGTGTACTAGTACACAGCCGCAGCCCCGCTCTAACGACAGAGAGCAGAGAAACCTCTTATCTCCACCGTTAACCCCTTGAATGCCACGATCAAAGCTGATCGCGGCATTCAAAGTAAATAAGAGTAGGGGGAACTGCCCTTTAATCGCGTCACAGAAAATCCGCACACAGGCTAATGTACTGGCATATTGATATATGCCAGTACATTACAGTTAGAAAATAAAAATCAAATTAAAAAAATCCCTCTATGCGATTAAAAAAAATAATTAAATTAATTTAAAATTTTCTTTATATTAAATAAAAAAAATAGTTAATTTTCAAATACAAAAGTCACAAAATTTGAAATAATAGACATATTTGGTATCACCACGACTGTAATAACCTGTACAACAAATGTATAACATTATTTATGATGATCGGTGTATGGTGTAAAAAAGAAAATAATAAAATTGCAGCGGAACTGCTTTTTTCTGCATACTCGCCAAAATAAAAATGTATGTAAAATTAAACGATAATGTATTTGTGCCAAAAAATGGTACCTACATAAAGTACAACTCGTCCCGCAAAAAACAAAGTCTCTCACAACTACGTCGTACAAAAAATAAAAAAGTTATGAGCGTCGGGATGCAAAGAGTGAAATATAAAAAAATTGGTCTGTCCTCAAGGCCAAAATTGTCGGTGTCCTTAAGGGGTTAAAGGGGTTACCCAGGATAAGGAAAACACACCTATTTACTAATTGTGTGTAGTAACTCCACCACATTAATTTCAATAGAGCTGAGCTGTAATATCAGACAAGCCATGGACAGGTGTGGCGCTGCATTTTGGAAGGAAGTAGCCATGTTTTTCTCATCCTAGACAACCCCTTTAACTCAGAATACTAAACCCTTTAAACACACTTAAATGCTATGGACACCTTTGACATAGAAAATAAATATTTTTACATATATGTTAATGGTTACCTGAAGTTAAAAAAGTTGCACAAAGTTTTAGGCCACAACATCATTCCTTTATTTATTTTTAGACCCACTGATATTCAGTGTGTAGCCTGCACATAGTTTCCGACTTTTGTCATATGCACAAGTTACTCCCAGTAATACATGCTGGATGTGGTCTGTGTGTCCAGGATGCGTCTTCCTTCACTAGCTCCCATGTATCAGCACAGCTTTATTCCTGTACGGCTTTCTCTCTACACTGAAAGCCTGTGTGATTCCACTCTACTTTCCTTCGTATCCACACTCTAAGACTGGTCAGCCTGTGTGATCTGCCCTCCCTGAAGACTTGAATGCTTTTCCCCCTCTCATCACTTTGATCTGTTCAACCTCCTAACCCTCGCTTCTGCTATCTCTTACATTAGAGAAGGGGGGGGGGGGCAGAGAGCGCAGATGAGTCAGCCACAACAGAAGCAGTGTTCTGTCGGATTTATGTCAGAAGCAGGACACCAGCTAGGTGAACAGGCTCTACAGCAGCAAAATGGTATGAAAATTCTAATGAGTACGATTTTGAAAGATTTGGTGTATAGCCTTCAAAAGGGTTGTGCTACAACCGTTTTTCACTTTGATAACATGTTTGACAGGTTATAAAATTCTAAGCACTGGGACCCCTACTATTAACAAAAATTAGGGTGTCTTCGTTCATGGTCATAGAGTTTACCATCCATGCACAGCCACTCTCCAAAATAATTATTAGACAGGGGCGGGCATACCCTTTCTGCAATCTATGCAGCCGCAAATGGGCCCAGTAGGCTTCTACACTAAAGGAGAAATATAATTGATTTCTATTGCCTACTAGGTGGCATGCAAGGTTCTTATGGCTCCCAATTACTGGTGTACTGGCACACCAGTGAGGGTTTTTATAGAGAGCCATGAGGGAGGTTTTACTTCACTCTCAGTTGGAAAGTAAGGAGCCCACATACTTTTCCAGCACAGGGACAATCTCTACTGCCTATGTCCATCCCTATTAATGGGGGCATTGGAAACAAACCACTCACATTTAGCAAATTTTTGCTCTCATTCTTATTTTTTTTCCCATAAACCAAGGGGTTTGCCTTTTAAGTTGTAAAATTGTGACATGCATAGCTTCTTAATATAGTAGCACTAAGCATGTCATGCAAGCAAAACTATTGGTACCCTGACAGTGTCCCTCCATCTATACTAAACATGTGGGCATCCACTTTAAATTTTTATTGTAATCTTTGTTATTATGTACACGCCGGTTATATAAATCAATAAGATCTGAACATTTTTTTAGTAATTGCAGTAGACCCTAGTGCCAAGTGGTTGGTGCCAAATACAAATTCAATATTTCCAGTCTTCTACTGGACCTTTGGTGCCATGTTGTATTAGGGGCCCATTATTGTGTCAAAGCCTGGGCCACTAGACGATCCGCCGTAACTCTGGTGGGCCACCCGACGCTGTACCTTTAGCTTTGGAAAAGCATTTAAAAAGACAGTATATTTTTTACAATTAAGGGCATAAATACTATAGAGGCAGCCCATGTGGCTGCCATAGGCCCCCTGGAGAGAGGACGCCGATTTCAGGTTGGTCTTCTCCACATTGTAATGACTAATAAAACAGAGGGTGGCATCGGGAACTCCCATTGAGGGGTGGTGTCAAGTAGCATTTTTATTTTTGTTATGAGCGCCCCACCTGTGTACACCACTGCCTGCAATATAACTAAAATAAGTATTTTCAATGTGTATTCAGCCCAGTTCCACTTTAAACTTTAATCCACATAGCTGATTTAAGAACGTTATTAGATTTGTAAAAATGTCTGATCATGTGACTGGTTGCCATGGGAATTTAGGAAATAGTGGCTTGGGCCCATTCCTGCAGATCTTAAAGCGTTTTAAAGCTGAAGTAGATTTAACTAATTTTACAAGGCTGACGTTACCCATGAGTAATTTCATATGTTTGGTTTTAAAAAAAAAAAAAGTTCAAGGAGAGGTTTAAATTAGCCGGTAAAGAAAAGAAAAAAAATAAATAAATCGAAAAAGATTTCCAGAGTATACTTCAGCCTTCGTCTGATGTTCAGTCTCTAGTCTTATAAATGCCATACTGTATACAGCAATAAATACATGATCAAACCGGAAAGAACATGGCAGCATTTTATGTGGAAAGTTCCATATATTTTCTTCGATTTACGTCCTTTCTATTCTATTACCGGTACACTAGGATTTTAGCAGAATGTGTACTAACAGTAATATTATAACCATAGTAAATGCTTAATGTGCTCTGGGCCAAGAGGGCAGCTGGTGTTTGGCGAAAAATGAGATTATGGGATCAGGTTGTGGTCTGAGGCTTTTGGAAAGGGAATCTTTAACACAAGATATATTAATAAAACGATCATTTCTTATTGATTTTAGTATAAGCACAAATAAAGACCTCAATATACAGTACATGTCAGCCGACACTGCATTCCGGTAAGTTTAAAGTGAATGCCCTTGTACAAATTTCTTTACTTTTTAACCATCAAATTCTGGATGCCTATAGTCACAGCTAAAAGGAGTTTAGGAGTTTACAGCATAAGTTTATACATTGACCTCAATAATAACAGTATGCGGTAAGCCCCTAAGACCTCGCTGGTGAAGGCTGCAGGCAGCCAGAATTTAATTATTTAAGTCGGTATCTTTGCAGGGGATTTTAGGCCCAGCCCCATAAAACATTCGCTCTAATCACAGGTAAAAGGTAGTGGCAAAATAGAACATTAGAATACATATAATTACAGAATGTATATTGCATTATAATTTTTTTCCCTGTATGTCTGGAAACAGCACAACTCTAGTCCAATGGCTTTTATTAGCTATTCATGTATTAAAACCAGATCTCTCTTTAGATTATGCTGCCCTAAATAAGGCAACATAGTATGATGATAGGTCCGCTGCCCCATTAGCTAAAACGACACAAAAAAATATTGTGCAGTTTGGCTAATAGGAGCATTCAAAGAATATACCAGAGTCATAGTTATGAGTCTGATGTATTCATGAAGTGAGCAACACCCCCCCCCCCCCCCCCCCGCCTCTCCTGCCTTTTTCACAGTGCTTGACTGGCTCCTGTGTATGCGGAAAAACAGCACACCCCCGTCAATCACCACCAAGAGGGGTGGCGGCGGGGTGAAGAGAGGCAGGGGAAGTACTGCCTTTATGAATACAACTACAACCATGAGTCTCTTATATTCTTGGAACGCTCCTATTAGCCAAACAGCACCATATTTTTTGAGCTAATAGGGGAACGGAGATATCCCCATACTATGGGACCCTTCTATAGGAATACCTAATGGAGAAAAAAATAAGGAACATAGAGCGCCACATAAATCCAACAGGATTATATGTGAGCGTTTAAAGATTATAAGCACTCACCGTGTCTGGTTGTACATGCTAGGTACAACACTAGTGTGTGCGTTCAGACAGTAAGTTGTCAGCTTCTGCTATCCCCGACCGCTGGGTGATGGATCACCTCTGCTTAAAATCACGAATATACTCCAACAAGGAAGCAAAGAAAAATGGGGGTTTCCAGAAAAGCACTACTGATATCCAGAGGGTTTAAGATCAGACCGGTGTTGAAACGCGTAGCCAAATCACTTGGATTTAATTATTTTTTTATTCAATTAATAATAAATAACTTTGATCTAAAACCCTTATAGAGGAAAGCACAGTCTGATGACAGGTCCACTTTAATACATGGATAGCTTATTTTAAAAAAAAAGGATACGGATACTTAACAAATGAGCATCCAAATAATCGTAAATAAAAGGACCACCCCCATAAAAGGCCATTTTTTTTTTTACAATTTTGGGTGCTTGTCTCAAAGAGGTTTCACTATATACACCTGTACATATTAATATATAATATCTATCTAATACTTTCATCATGAAAGAAGACTTTTTACCATGGGATGAAATGCATTAGCGATTTGTCAAATTTGGCTTTGTAAGTGTTGGTGCTTTCCAATGTTACTCTTTTACTTTGGAGGTTAAAATAATTGAATAATCTATAAATGTCTAAGTGACCCTAAATGCCCATTTACACTTAATAATAATTATAATGTGTAACGACCAGCAGGTTTGTGGACCCACGGGGCTACTCTGCTGGATTGGTGTTGGGCCAGATCTAAGGGTGTTGTCGAATTAGCCTCCCCGATCTTCAGACTATAACCCTTCTAAAGGGATCTGGTCTTCGCTGCGGGGAGACTGCCTGGTCACTACCTCTTGGTGGTCCCGGCGGAGTAGCTGTTAGCCAAACAGAAGCTAGGCATAGACAGGCAGGTGGTACCTTGGTAGTAGTAGACGGATTGCTGTAAGCACGCTGGTGCCGGATTGCTGGAAGCATGCTGGTGCTGGACTGCTGGAAGCACCCAGAGGGAATGGGATACTGACAGGTAACAGACTCAGGATACAGGATGCCAATAAGTAACAGTCTCAAGATACAGAATTTTCGTAGGATAACACTAGGTTTGTCCAACTTTGCTCAGGCACTGGGGAAAGGGGCAGGGTCACTTATAAGGAACAGGGTGTGCAGGGATAGGCTGGGGAAATTTTTACTGGTGCGCGCTGGCCCTTTAAGAACTGGCACGAGCATGCACCCTACGGGACAGTCCAGGAGAGGAGGCAGAGAGCAGCGGTGTCCCTGGGCAAGGGAGACACTGGCAGGGATGCACAGTCCTGTGGTCGCAGCTGCCGGTAAGAGGGGGATGCCGGCGGTCAACGGCGTTACATAATGCGTTTCCGAGCAATCGTAACGATTATTGCTTCGTGTAAATGCAATATCGCTCATTCCACATTTACAACACACATGCCGATACAATGGAACTTGCAAATACTCTAAAATGACATATATGAACAATAATTGTACCAAGATAAATACCCATCAGATACCCATTAACCCCTTCCCGACATTTGCCGTACATGTACGTCATGGAAAGTACTGACTTCCCGCATCTTGCCGTACATGTACGCCAAATGTTTGGGACCGGCTCAGAAGCTGAGCCGGTGCCATCATCACCGGATCTCAGCTGTATCTTACAGCTGACATCCGGCTGTAACGGCGGGGACCGAAATTAGCTTCGATCCCCGCCATTAACTCCTTAAGTGCAGCGCTCAAACGCGATCGCTGCACTTAAGGTGTTTGCAGCTCATCGGAACCCCAGTAATGAAATTGCCGGGGTTCCGGTGGCTGCAATGGCAACCGGAGGCCTAATACTGGCCTCCCGGTCTGCCTAGCACCGAAGCCGGTCAAGATCCGCCCGGCGGCGGAGCCTGATCGGCTTCCGTAGCTGCCGGCAAGATGGCGCCGGGTCAGGAGCTGATCCGGCGTCATCAGCGGTGGAAGTCAGCTGTACTGTACAGCTGACATCCACCTGTAACGGCAGGAACCGGAGCTAGCTCCGATCCCTGCCATTAACCCCTTCGATGCAGCAATCGAAAGCGATTGCTGCATCGAAGCGGTTACTAGCATATCGCCAGCCCTGACAGGCAATCGGGACTGGCGACTGCTGTTATGGCAACAGGAGACACAATGGCCTCCTGCTCTGCCATTACAGAAGCCGATTTAGGCCCCGCCGGGAGGCGAAGCCTAATCGGCTTGCTGTCAGTGAATGACTGACAGATCTAATACATTGCACTACATAGGTAGTGCAATGTATTAGAAAAAAAAAAATCTGACCGTTGGAACTTCAAGTCCCCTAGTGGGACTTGAGAAAAAGTGTAAAAAAAGTATAAAAAAGTGTAAAAAAAAGTGCAAAAAATAAAAGTTTGAAAACAATAAAAGTTTCAAGTAATCAAATAAAACACAATCCCCCTTTTACTCTTATCAAGTCCTTTATTATTGAAAAATAATAATAAACCATATGTATTTGGTATCGCCACGACCGTAACGACCGGAGGTATCAAAATATTATATTATTTATTGCACGCGGTGAACAGCGTAAAAAAAACCGTAAAAAACGTTACCAGAGTTTCTGTTTTTTGGTCACTTTGCCCTACAAATATTAGAATAAAAAGTGATCAAAAAGTCGCACGTATCCAAAAATGGTACCTATAAAAACTATAGCTCGTCCCGCAAAAAACAAGCCCTCATACACTTCCGTCGACAAAAAAATTAAAAAGTTATGGTTCTCACAACTTGGCGACAGAAAAAATACATTCTTTTTACAAAAGTAATTTTATTGTGCAAAAAGTTGTAAAACATAAAAAAGTGCTATAAATTCGGTATCGCCGGAATCATACTGACCCACAGAATAAAGTTAACATGTAATTTATAACGCATGGTGAACGCTGTATAAAAAAAAAACGAAAAAAGCTGTGCCAGAATTGCGTTTTTTTGTTTACCTGGCATCCCAAAAAATAGGATAAAAGGTGATCAAAAAGTCGCATGTACCCCAAAATGGTACCAATAATAACTACAGCTCGTCCCGCAACAAACCAGCCCTCATACCGCTACGTCTATGAAAAATAAAATGAGTTATGGCTCCAATAAGTCAGGAAATAAAAAAATATGCAGTTGTGCCCGAGGGGAACATTTCTTCTGTTTGAAGAGGCGATTTTTCAAGGACCTAAAATTAGGGAACCAGGAAAGGGAGGGCCCAAACATATCCGCTGGAAGCGACGGTGCCCGTATTATACCAGGACAACACTTTCCAAGCAAAATTCCCCAAACTACAAAGGCGCGGAGTGTGGACCAAAAGGGGGATAAGAAATGACACCATTTATCAGTGCGACACCGGCCTGTGCGGAAAGGATTGCTTCACAGCGTAACACACATCTATGGATCATTTTATTGTTTTTTTTTACCCCATTATTATACCACCTGACTATGCCCCTTATATACTCCGCCCGGCTTACATATGCCCTACATTATAAACGGAAACACCAGTAAGACTCCAAACAAAACTACTACCAAGCAAAATCCACGCTCCAAAAGCCAAATGGCATTTCCTCCCATCTGAACCCTACAGCGTGCCCAAACAGCAGTTTCCTTCCACATATATGGCATAGTCATACCCGGGAGAACCCTTTTAGCAATTTTTGGGGTGTGTGTCTCCAGTGGCATAAGCTGGGCACGACATATTTGCCACTGAATGGCATATCTAGGGAAAAATATAAATTTTTAATTTGCACCATCCACAGCGCATTTATTAATGGAAAAGACCTGTGGGGTGAAAATGCTCTCTACACCCCTTAATAAATGCCTTGAGGGGTGCAGTTTCCATAGTGGGGTCACTTCCCAGGGGTTTATTTTTATTATTTCACATCTGAGCCTCTGCAGTTGTGAACCAATACTTTGTAAATCGCCAAATTAGGCCTCAATTTTACATGGTACCCTTTCACTCCTGAGCCTGGTCGACTGTCCAGGCAAGAGATTAGGGCCACATGTAGGGTGTTTCTAAAACCAGGAAACCCAGCATAATAATTAGAGAGCTGTCTCGTTATGGTGGCACAAGCCGGGCACCACATATTGTCCACATATCTGTGGAAAAAATCCCATTTTCACTCTGCAACATCGAGTTCACACTAATTTCTACAAAACACCTGCAGGGTTAACATGCTCACTACACCCGTAGGTAAATGCATTGAGGGGTGTAGTTTCCAAAATGGGGTCACTTCTGGGGGGTTTCCACTGTTTTGGGCCCACAGGCGCCCAGAAACCAATCCAGAAACATCTGCACTCCAAATGGCGGTCCTTCCCTTCTGAGCCCTGCCGTGTGCCCAAACAGCAATTTATGACCACATATGGGGTATTGCCGTACTCGGTAGAAATTGCTTTACAAATGTTGGGTTCTTTTTTTCCTTTATTTGTTGCGAAAATGAAAAAATTTGCGCTAAAGCTACGTCTTATTGAAGAAAAAGGATTGTTTTTATTTTCACTGCCCAATTCTAATAAATTCTATGAAACATCTGTGGGGTCAAAATGCTCACTACGCCCCTAGATGAATTCCTCAAGAGGTGTAGTTTCCTAAATGGTGTCACTTTTTGGACGTTTTCATTGTTTTTTCCCCCCAGGGGCTTTGCAAATGTGACATGGCCGCCGCAAACCATTCCTGCTCAATGTTATCTCCAAAAGCCAAATAGCGCTCTTTCCCTTCTAAGCCAAGCCGTGTCTCCAAACAGCCGTTTATTACCACATGTGGGGCATTGTTTTACTCGGGAGAAATTGCTTTACAAATTTTGTGGTGCTTTTTCTCCTTCAGTCCTTGTGGAAATGAGTAAAAATAAGCTAAACCTACATTTCCTTTGAAAAAATGTTGATTTTTATTTTCAGGGCCTACTTCCAATAATTTCTGCAAAAAACCTGTGGGGTCAAAGAGCTCACTATACCCCTAGATAATTTCCTCAATGGGTGTAGTCTCCAAAATGGGGTCACTTGTGGGGGGTTTCCACTGTTTTGTCTCCTCAGGGACTTCATAAATGTGACATGGCCTCCGCAAACCATTCCTGCTAAACTTGAGCTCCAAAAGCCAAATAGCGCTCTTTCCCTTCTCAGCCCTGCCGTGTCTCCAAACAACCGTTTATTACCACATGTGGGGCATTGTTTTACTCGGGAGAGATTGGTTTACAAATTTTACGGTGCTTTTTCTCCTTCAGTCCTTGTGGAAATGAGAAAAAATTAGCTAAACCTACATTTTCTTTGAAGAAATGTTGATTTTAATTTTCGCGGCCTACTTCTAATAATTTCTGTAAAAAAGCTGTGCGGTCAAAATGCTCACTGTACCCCTAGATAATTTCCTTGAGGTGTGTAGTTTCCCAGATGGGGTCACTTTTGGGGGATTTTGACTGTTTTGGCACCGCAAGAGCCCTTCAAACCTGACATGGTGCCTAAAATTTATTCTAACAAAAATAAGGCCCGAAAATCCACCAGGTGCTCCTTTGCTTCTGAGGCCGGTGCTTCAGTCCAGTAGCACGCTACGGCCACATGTGGGATATTTCCTAAAACTGAAGAAACTGGGCAACAAATATTGAGTTGCATTTCTCTGGTAAAACCTTCTGTGTTATAAAAAAAATTGTACTAAAAATTTATTTCTGCAAAAAAATATGAAATTTGTAAAATTCACCTCTACATTGCTTTAATTCCTGTGACATGTGTAAAGGGTTAACACATTTTCTAAATGCTGTTTTGAATACTTTGAGGGGTGAAGTTTTTAAAATGGGGTGACTTTTTGGGGGTTTCTAATATATAAGGCCCTCAAAGCCACTTCACAACTGAACTGGCCCCTGTAAAAATGGCCTTTTGAAATTTTCTTGAAAATGTGAGAAATTGCTGCTAAAGTTCTAAGCCTTGTGAGGTCATAGAAAAATAAAAGGATGTTCAAAAAACGATGCCAATCTAAAGTAGACATATGGGTGATGTTAATTAGCAACAATTTTGGGTGGTTTAACTGCCTGTCTTACAAGCAGATACATTTAAATTGAGAAAAAAGCAAATTTTTGCAATTTTTCGCTAAATTTTGGTGTTTTTCACAATTAAATACTGAACATATCGAGCAAATTTTGCCAGTAACATAAAGTCCAATGTGTCACGAGAAAACAATCTCAGAATCGCTTGGATAGGTGAAAGCATTCCGGAGTTATTACCACATAAAGTGACACGTCAGATTTGAAAAATGAGGCTCGGTCAGGAAGGTCAAAAGTGGCTAAAGAGGGAAGGGGTTAAGTAGTCCTATGTTTGTGATTTGACAATTTGCGGTCTATAAATGGAGAGAAATAGGAGACAATACAGTAAACAATAGTTATGGTTCAGTATATAAAAGCTATGGAATTTGCAATTTTCTGCTTTGTAGAACAGTTAACTGAATGCCAGAGCAAAAAGTTTCCCAGCAAAAAACTTTGCCCAGAGCCTCACACTGCCTCTGCCAGCTTGTCTTCTCCTTTATAGTGCACCCCGGTGCAATCTCTTCTCCAGGTAAGTGATGCACACACTCCCGGCCGTCCACATGATGTAAAAGACGCCTTAATTCCTACTGACTTCCATTGCTTCATGGACCAGTTCTGATGCCACTGTGCCAATGGTAGGCACTTTTGGCGGTGGACAGGGGTCAGCATGGCAACTCTGCCTGGTCTGCAGCTGCAAAGAAAGCGGTGATGCTCTGTGTGTTCTGACAGCTTTAGCCAGCAGTAACTTTTTCAGCAATTTGTGCTACAGTAGCTCTTCTGTGGGACCGTACCAGACGCATCAAATGAGCCACTTCACTATGTAACTGTATTTACATACATACATGCACATATACATATACATACATATACACACAAGCCACATGTTTAGAATTCCAGATCCATACATATTGTTACTGGCTGGCACCTATTTTCACACCATTCTAGCTAGTAATTTTTGAACAAATAAAAAAAAGAATGTGAAGGACCGCATAGCTTAGTTATTACAATCGAGAATGCAAATAGTCTTTTGATGTTCAGGAGTTAATATGAGTTTATATAAAATCCAGGGCAGATTTAGTGGTCCACATGTATGCTTATAACACAGGATTTAGTGTGCTCTTTCAGCTCCACTTTTAGAGGAGAAGAAAAGAAAGTTGAAATTCCTTAGTGTTGAAACAAGTCTCTATTTTTAATTTAATCATTTCACAAAAAGCACTTTTGCTGAACTTGGCACAGTGAGTTTTATTTTTTCATGTTCCCGGATTTGTAGCCCTTTTCAGCACAAGGGCAGATGAGATCTTCCAAAAACTTACTCAGCAAATTCATTGGCCAAAAATGAATACAGGTAGTCCAGGGAACGTATATTAAACATGAAGAAAACAAAAGGCCTTTTCTTAACCTATGCAGTACTTTTATGTAGTTCAGGACTTTTATCAAAATACTATGAAAACAAAACAAAGTCATCTGTTTAAATCTATCACCATGGCTGACATCTAGAAGAGACTCCTAGGAGAGAGTTTGGTAATCTAATTGGTCAAAGATTGATTGGTACAGTATAGTATCTGTAAGGCACATGGTAATATTATAGATCAAATATTATATAAGCCCAAAATCAGAAATTATTTTTAATACCAAAATGTTGGTCTACTGAAAAGTATGTACAGTATATGGACCCAATACTTGGTCGGGGCTCTGGACTCTGCATGAATTACTGCATTAATGCGGCGTGGCATGTAGGCGATCAGCCTGTGGCACTGCTGAGGTGTTATGGAAGCCCAGGTTGCTTTGATAGCGGCCTTCAGCTTGTCTGCATTGCTGGCTCTGGTGTCTCATCTTACTCTTGATAATACCCTGTAGATTCTCAATGGGGTTTAGGTCAGGCGGGTTTGCTGGCCAATCAAGCACAGTGATACTGTGGATATCAAACCAGGTATTGGCACTTTTGGCAGTGTGGGCAGGTGCCAAGTCCTGCTGGAAAATGAAATCAGCATCTCCATAAAGCTGGTCAGCAGAGGGAAGCATGAAGGTGCTCTAAAATTTCCTGGTAGACGGCTGCGTTGACTCTGGACTTGATATAACACCTCAGCGACGTTTCGGTTCGTCACAGAACCTTTCTCAAGCTATACTTCTGTGACGAACCGAAACGTCGCTGCTCACTTGAGGTGAATAAATCCACCCTTTTTTCATCTATCTGGAAGTCCTGGTGCCGCTACTTTGTTCTATGGTTTCTATGTATTCAAGCTGGTGAACTGATGCATCCTCTGGTAACGTGCACATGGCTTAATATATAGCTGTGTGGAGTGCTGTCTTCATCTACAATTGGACTGTGTGTGTATATATTTACACATACATACATATATATATACACACACACACACACACACACACACACACACACACACACACACATATATATATATACATACATACATACATACACAAACACACACACACACACACACACACACACACACACCTTGTAGGGTAAGTAACAGCACCAGGACTTCAAGGTAAATGGAGAGAAGTTGGAATAAACCAACTTCTCTCCATTTACCTTGACATTCAGGTGCTGTTATTTAGCCTACAAGTTCCCTATACAAGCCAAGGAAATGATTCATCCTGTGTTTTGGGTAACGCGCACATTAAACAAGATCGAAAGACACATCATACTTACTTCCCTTCGAAATCGGAAGATATCCAGCAGTGCCATCAGCTCAGAACTGGCAGAAACCAGTGGGACCCAGGTACACCCATCTACTGTTTGGAGAAGTCTGGCCAGAAGTGGTCTTTATGGATGAGTTGTGGCCAGAAAGCCATACCTTTGACGTGGAAACAAGGCCAAGCAACTCAACTATGCACGAAAGCACAGGAACTCGGGTGCAGAAAAATGGCAGCAGGTGCTCGGAGTCAAAATTTGAAATATTTTGCTGTAACAGAAGGCAGTTTGTTCACCGCAAGCCTGGAGAGCGGTATAATAATGAGTGTCTGCAGACAACAGTGAAGCATGGTGGAGGTTCCTTGCAAATTTGGGGCTGGATTTCAGCAAATGGAGTTGGGGATTTGGTCAGGATTAATGGTCTCCTCAATACCGAGAAATACAGGCTGATACTTATCCATCATCCAATACCAAGGAGGCGTCTGATTGGCTCCAAATTTATTCTGCAGCAGGACAACAGCCCAAAACATAAAGCCAATATCATTAAAGGGGTTATCCGGGGACCAAAAATTGCATTGCAATAATATATTTATGTAAAACGTAGTAACTTACTAATGTACAGTACTTTAATTAAAAATTCTGTACTAAATGGTGCAGTTCAAATCTTGTGAATTGTTCCCGGAAGTCCCGGAGCTTTTCTAATAATGAGGACGTGCCGACATGGCTCCATGAGACTGAGCTCTTGCTTCATGTGCTGTTCATGAACATGACCACAAGGGGCTGTCACATTGCCTATTGCTTGAGTCCCGAGCACAGCATCAGCTAGCGCTTTGCTCGGGACTCCAGCACTGCTCCCGATGTCCATATTTGGTCAATTCAGGAGTTTCCTATCCCTAGAGTTCCCGAGCAGAACATCAGCTGATGCTCTCCCTGGGGACTCCAGCACTTCTGCCAACGTCACTGTCCATATATGGACAATGACGTCGGCAGCAGTACAGCAGTCCTTGAGCAGAGCGTCAGCTGATGCTTTGCTCGGGAACTCCAGGGATAGGAAACTCCTGATTTGCCGAAATATGGACGTCGGGAGCAGTGCTGGAGTCCCGAGCAAAGCGCTAGCTGATGCTGTGCTCGGGACTCAAGCAATAGGCAATGTGACAGCCCCTTTCGGTCATGTTCACGAACAGCACATGAAACAAGCCCTCTGTCACGTGGGGCCGTGTCGGAGTGTCATCAATATTAGTAAAGCTCCAGGACTTCCGGGAACAATTCACAAGCTTTGAACTGCACCATTTAGTACAGAATTTTTAAGTAAAAGTACATTAGTAAGTTAGTTTCACATAAATATATTATTGCAATGCAATTTTTGGTCCCCGGATAACCCTTTAAGGCCTCATTCAGTCTAGCGTGAATCACATCCGTGTGCTGTGCATTGAAACAACGCACAGCTCACAGACCCATTGATTTCAATGGGGCCATTCACACTTGCATGCAGCAAGAGTCCATCGCGTGAAACGCACTGCATGTCCTATATTGGTGCGTTTTGCGCATCACAGTCGCCCACTGAAGTCTATGGGTGCATGAAAACCGCACCGCACACTTGCATCATCCGTGTCCTGCGTGTTATTCATGCAGAGTTGCAAATCACATTGGGAATTTAATTTAAAAAAACAGGAAGTGTTTGTGACAAATCAGTCCTGTGAGCAGCAAACTCTCAAGCAGTGATGCCTCGGCCAATAGACGTGGAGAGGATAATTACTTTGGTCCAGGAGAGGCCTGAGTTGTAGGACAGGTCTGATTTGTACCAAAACCGTTATAAGAAAGACAAGGTATGGAAGGCCATTTCAAAAGCCATGTTTACTCAGTGGACTAGCGCCAGCCCTGCTAAAAGATCCAAGTTTGGTAAATAGAAGCATAGTTCAGTCTGTAAATATTGTATGTAGCTGCCCTCTTTTTATAAAATATAATTTTGTTATTTTTTTCCAAGCCATGTTGTCCTGATAAAGACTGTCTTCTGCCTCCTTTTGTCATGTGTCGCTGTTGATCTAGTTATTGTGCAATTACTTATTAATTTTGCAACATGTGGGCCTCATAGTAGATCTACACTTATATTTTTGCTTGGAAGTGTTGATATGGCCCCGACAGAGCTCTGATCTCAACATCGAGTCTGTCTGGGATTATATAAAAAGAGACATAAGGATTTGAGGAAGCCTACATCAACAGAAGATCTGTGATTAGTGCTCTAAGATGCTTGGAACAACCTCCCTGCTACGCCTTCAAAAACGGTGTGCAAGTGTACCTAGAAGAATTGATGCCGTTTTGAAGGCAAAGGGTGGTCACACCAAATATTGATTTGATTTCGATTTCTGTTCATTCCCTTTGCATTTTGATAATTGATAAATAAAAAACTATTAACACTTACATTTTTGGAAGCATTCAAATATTTTAGGGGTATTTAGTTTAAGTGACGAACTATACAAACATACACGTATCTGCAGATTTATAATTGGCCACAATTCATTCAATTGGCTAGCACACACAATGCTATGAAATAATCTCAAGCAAGATCATTTTCATTACTTCAGCTATGTGTAACAGTCTGATAGAAAAGCTAAAGTTTTTGTATTAACCAGGTCTTAAAAACGTTAAAACCGAACCATATGAATACCATATGAATACCCCAAAAGTAGGACAATCTCAAACATATGACTATCCCAAAGTTGAACAATACGAACTATATGCATATTCCGAAAGCTGCACAAACTGAACTATATTTGATAAGCCAAAAGCTGGACAACTAATACTATATGAAAAACCCAAAAGCTAGACAAACTTTGTGCGACGTAACTTTCTCAAAAACCTATATAAGTACCAAACTCCAGAAAAACAAACTTGACAGGAGTATAACTCAAGTATTTATATTTACTGGTGACTTTTTTTGTGTTACACATTTGGTCTCATCTTTGATTAAAAAAAAAAAAAAACTACAACATACACCAACAAAATGGGTCACTCGTCATATGGAAAATTAAATAGTATAAGTGGCAGAGCATAGAAGGAACCAAGTGTTCTATATAATAATACGTTTATTTTTCTTCAGTAGCTACACTTTATCAAACAGATCTTGCTAGGAATCCACATGAAGAAAACTGGAACAGAACGGTCAATCTGGATGATCTCTACAGCTTATCATGGCTTCCCTATCCCTAACAGCCTCCATACTCTCCGCTGTATGACATCATTCTTCTAATGTCATGCAGCCTGGCAGCACATCACTATATATACAGCCCTTTTCATGTAAATACTTAAATTGCACTGAGCTGGAAGAACATATTTAGCCTTTGTTGGCTGATCCAGCGATTCTCTACAATTGCTGGCACATATTTTCATGGGGCTGCAAATATTTATTTCTTACAGTAATACAATAGGAAAAGTTGAAATATGTAAAATAAACATTTTCCTTTGTTTTCAAAGTAATTAAAGTCAACATTATACCAGAAAACTATAAATAAAACCCCTTCCCCCCCCCCCCCTCAGTGAGGGTGGTTGAGCGGAAATAAGTAATGTATCTGCTCATGTTCCCTGGCATAAAGAATGGGTAGGCTAGCCAATCTAAGTGACTATGTTTTTAATTTGCATGTGTCCACCTATAAACTCGTGGTAACAATTCAAGCCGATATAACTCATTTTATAGTAAACGTAAGTTGTATGACCTTTCTCTAACAAGTCTGTGTCCTCAGAGTACGGCTTACATTTTTTTTTACTTCAGATTAGTACATGTGATTTTAGATTAGACTTGGCATACCATGACATTATTAAGAAAGCAGCTTTGGCTCAAAATCTAGATTCTATTCAACACATTGAAAATTAAATGGTCTTTTTAAATCATATGCCCAAATACTTACAAAACGTATGGTGTCCCTTCAGTAATGAGCTAATTGCTAATATGGTTCATCTATCCAGACTGATTATAGAAAACTACATTTCCCCTTACAGTTAATAGTGTTCTCTTTGTTATTCCAGTCAACGTGTTCCAATTATGTTAAGTAATAGTAACATTAGGTGCAGTGGCGTAACTACCGCCGTAGCAGCTTCTACGGGGCCCGCGGCATGAGGGGGCCCGTGTCGCCTGCTGGCACGGGCCACCACCGTGGCCGGAGGCTCTGCTAGCAGCCGCTATGGCTGCTACAACGCGACGGCACTGAACACTACGGCAGAGCAGGGAGGCATCTCCCCGCTCTGCAATTAAACAAAAGACATGTATCCCCTATCCACAGAATAAGGGATACATGTGTGATCGCTGGCATTGATAGGGAGAACGAGGGACCGAAAGTCCCCTGAAGTTCTCCATTACAAACCTCGGAAACGACGGAAGTCAGAGGTTAGTCATGGAGAACTTCAGGGGACATTCGGTCCCCCGTTCTCCCCATCGCTGCCAGCGATCACACATGTATCCCCTATCCTGTGGATAGGGGATACATGTCTTTTGTAGGACACACTGTAGGTCGGATGTTTTTGGGGGGTTGGGGCTGCATGGCGTTATCTACAGGGGGCTGTATGGCATTATCTGCAGGGGGGCTGTATGGCGTTATCTGCAGGGGGCTGTATGGCGCTATCTACAGAGGGGGCTGTATGGCGCTATCTACAGAGGGGGCTGTATGGCGCTATCTACAGAGGGGGCTGTATGGCGCTATCTACAGAGGGGGCTGTATGGCGCTATCTACAGAGGGGGCTGTATGGCGCTATCTACAGAGGGGGCTGTATGGCGCTATCTACAGAGGGGGCTGTATGGCGTTATCTACAGGGGGGGCTGTAAAAAAGGCACTATCTGCAAGGGGGGGGTTGTGTGACACCCAGGGGCGGGGGGCCCCAGTCAAATGTTTGCTATGAGGCCCAGTCTTTCCTAGTTACACCCCTGATTAGGTGGAACTCTACTCATGCTCTGTAAGCTTTTCTTAAAGGGGATATAGGAGATATGGAAAATATGGCGGCTTTCTTGTCCATGGACGGTGTATAAAATTGCAGCTCAGCTCCATTCAAGGGAACGGACACCTGAAATAATCTTGCATATTTAGGCATCTGGGCATTAAGGATGCCTTTTTGTACTTTAAAGTGTTAAAATAGTATGTCCACATTGTTTTTTCAGCTTAGACAAAATCATACACAAAGTTGTATCTGTATTATGTCAACCACCAAGCAATTGAGTTAATTGCATACCATTATGAGCTTAAAAAGTGAGCTTAAAAATTAGCCAAGTTCAGGGTTTGTGGTGGATTTTGTCAACTGGCATGAGTGTGTGGAGGAATTACCAATTTCAAGGCGATGTACACCTTTGAGAGGATCCAGATACTAATCAATCACATCTAAGTTTTGAACTTAGATGTGATCGTTATTAGCTGGGACCCGATCTCAGCTAAGCAGTCAGTTCAGCTGAACTGACGGAATCGGCAAGACAGAACGATACAGCTTCTTTGTATACAGGATACATAGAAGCTGTCGTAAAGTTAAAAAAAAAAGCAAGCTATTTAAAAGTTGTTTTAAAACACAATTTTTTTTAATTTTTTTCAAAAAGCGTACTAGCCTTTAATTTAGGACAATTTTGCTCATTTTTATGCCAATCGGGACGAGTTGTATAACATCCTCCTCTGCAGCCATCCCTCTAGCACCCGTCTAATCCATCCTCAACTTTGTGGCACAGTTAATCTCTCTCCCCCTCATTCCTCTACCATCTTTCTGCTTTACAGAGGAGACATACTGTAATTTAAAGCTCCTGGGCCCTAATGCAAAATCTGAAACAGGGCCCCTGAACGATCCCCGGCCATTTATAGTAACCAGGGGTATTTTCAAGATCCCGGTTTGCAGTCAATGAAGTGAAACATTCAGCAACATGTAACATTTTAACATTCAAGGACTGAAAATCTGTTCCTAAAGAGTGCACCTGAGTAGCACATTTAGTTACAAATATCAAAGCTCCCTCTTGTAACGAGCTGTGCAGCTGTGTCAGCAGGACATGATCAAGACAGATTTTCAGCCACTGAATGTAAACCATGAATGTTTCCATTCACCGACTGCAAGCTCAAATCTTACATTTAATTACGCAATATTACATTTTAATTTACATGGAGGAAATGGACTGCCCAAAGTCTTGGTCTATAGGGAATTAAAACGTATTGCCCCCTTTCAGCCCCTCTCCCCTATACTTGTATAAAACATTTTGACTAGCTTTTTTCAACTAGGTTTTTTGCTCATTACTTATTTCTCCATCAACAGTACCAGAGCCATGCCTGGCAGATCATTCTGGAGTGAGAGAACACCATACAAAAGATTAGACAAAACACAGCCGAAAATCAATTCAAGGTGCTTAATATATCACACACACTTCACTACCCAAAATGAGCATAAAACGTCATTGTACAGAAAATGAGTTCTTAGCTTTCAGAATTGACCTTCTGATCCTGTGCAGGACAGGTATTTACGCCGCACACGGGCTCAACATATCCCAACGTCCTTTGGCACATTTTAAAGTGGCAGCAGGAATGAAACTGTTTTTCGTTTACTTTATACATAGCGGGAGCCAGAAAGTCTACTGAAGCATGATCTCATTCATAATAAAAATGAACTGCTTTATATTATTATGTTACAAAGCGTAATAAAAATACATGCTACAGGAGAACTTTCAAAATATTTTAACCAGGGTTGATTGATGAGTCTTAACTATTTAAAGCACTTAATACACAGGTTACCCTAAAAGTCAATCTCTAGAAAACCAAAATAACTGCTCATAAAGCATTACCCTCTTAGGGCCTCCGTCACAGATCCGGCCCATAATACTGGAAAAATGCTATTTTTCTGGTAATGGACACCATGGCGGAAACCCGAAGGAACACATTAAAGTCAATAAGTTCCGTCGAGCGCCGATGGTGTCTGTCATGCAACAGAAACGACGCTTCCAGTATTTTTGTCATTCAGCTCCTCTGACAGACCAGAACAAGAGAAAAATAGACGCAGATTTTAGTAGGCCCACAAATAAAAATTAATAAGGAATATGGACATCATAGAGAGGGTCCCTTGCTCAGGATACCCCTCTACTAGTCAGAGCAGAGAACCACGAATAAATAAATCTTGCTCTGGCACACCAAGCCCATTCATGTAGTACATTATTCATTTGAATGGCTGGTGTAAACTCCTACCTTGCGGGGAGGCTTCGAAAGCCAGACCCCATGGCAAATAGCTTATCGTCGGGCCCGCTGCGGGTTATTTTGATGAGACAAACTCTATAATTTGCCCTGCTAAGTTGTTAAAACTTCTTTTCAGCTTTTTGTTAGATGCATATGTTTCTGTGAATACGGAGTAGACTAAGGCTCTGTGCACACAACGTGGAGTATTTACGTTTGGCGCATACGACAGGAAAATCTCCCGAATTATATGCCGGACATATCCATTGACTTCTATGGACCGGATATAAGCCAAAGGGCCACCCTTTTGGTATATACCTGGGTGGTATGCATTAGCAGACATTTTTTTTCAACTGTATTGGAAAGCATAGTTCACAACACTTTACAATACAAGGGCATCCTGCAAAAAACAGACACCATGCAGTATACATTGTTATTTACTATTGAAGTCAATAGCAGATGTATGCAACTGTATGGCATACAGTTGCATATGTCCAGGTTACACATCTGTCATACATGTTAGATTTTTCCAGCGTATAAGTTGGTGTGAACAGAGCCTAATATGGCTGCCATTATAGATCACATAAGATTTGCAAACTTCTTGTGATGAAGTTATTGAACATGTGCGGGGGTGGCTGTCACTGGGAAATACCCATGTTTGCCTTCAGCTCTATTGGAAAGCTGGGTGACATCACCTGTGGGAGCTTCAGTGATGGCCATATTGGTTGTGACCCAGGTTTTCCATAAATAGACATACCTAAAGCACCAGGGACGGATTTAGCGAGGTGGGAGGGGTGCAGTTTTGTTTTTTTAATCAGACGTTAACTATTGCACTGGGAACTTATGTGGTCTTGGGCTGCCCTGTCATTTACGGGTCTGGTCTCGGATCTAAATTAATTTAAGAGCCTGGTTTAAAAAGGCTCTGTCACCAGATTATAAGTGCCCTATCTACTACAACATCTGATCGGCGCTGTAATGTAGATAACAGTGGTTTTTATTTTGAAAAACGATCATTTTTGAGCAAGTTATGAGCAATTTTAGATGCTAATTAGTTTCTTAATAGACAACTGGGCGTTTTTTACCTTTTGACCAAGTGGGCATTCTCATTGTTCCAGCCCAGTTTCTTTCACTGCACAATCACACTGTAACAATGGGCTGGAACAATGGGCTGGAACAATGAGGAGTGTATGACACTGATTGGTCACCGATTAGTCAGCTTCATACACTCCTCTGTACAACACCCAGTTGGTAAAAAGTAAATGCACGCCCAGTTGTCTATTAAGAAACTAATTAGCATAAATCTAAAATTGCTCATAACTTGCTCAAAAATGATCGTTTTTCAAAATAAAAACACTTATCTACATTACCGCGCCGATCAGATTATGTAGGAGATAGGGAATTTATAATCTGGTGACAGAGCCTCTTTAAGGTCAATTTCTTTAGGGGTCAGGGGTCTAAATTTATTTCGGGGGTCTGGTCTGGGGTCTGAATTTATTTTGCGATTTGGTCTTAGGTCTGAATCTATTTAGGGGTCATGGGTCTGCATTTATTTAGCTTTCTGGTCTTAGGTCTGAATTTATTGGTCTAAGGCCTGAATTTATTTATTAACCTGGTCTGGCGTCTGAATTCCTTTTGCTATAGAGGACAGGGATGACTGTAGAAGCAAGGTGCCAAAGATGTCTATGCAGCAAACTTTGCAGTCATCAGGTCAGATGGAGAAGAAAAGGAAAGTGATCCACTCCAATCAGAGAAGATATCACCTGTAAGTCACTGGATTTAATAGTTATGTATTCTACCTGTGACTGATCAGTACTAGATTCTTTGGTATAGTCTGCAGTGTAATCATACTGTGCATACTGCCCGTTTAGAATTGACCACTATATGTCGGTAATATTGGTTATATTAGTCTTTGTATAGTGGAAAATATACTCCTATTCCTGACCGTGTGATGAGGGATTTTTACGTTCCACTTTGTAATTTCCTTCTTGTGTTGACAATGTGGCTTACAGCAAGGGGCTTGACTAAACAAAGCAAAATTTGCTGTGGTGTTGTGCGACTATTTTCTACCTCCCCTCTACTTTTCAATCTTGGATCCATCCATGATAAGCTCTACATGGCTCTATAAAATACAGGGTGATGAGAAGAAGGAAGCTGATCTGGTATGACAGTTTAACTTTTTGTGTTTTAGTGTTTGCTGTGTTTTTGTAAAAGGCACTCAAACACAAATGCCCCTTTTTTAGTAAGTCAGATGTGGTACGAGATAAGAAAGTTCCTTGTGTACATTGCAGAGAGCTACATGAAACCACTTGTGTTACTGTTCCTTGTGTATAGGCATATAGTGGTTAAGTCGCCAGGGGTTTGGTATTAGAACACCGGATAAGGCTGCAGGACCATGAATGAGACGTGTGTGCGCTCTGTGTAGCTATGGGGTTAATGACAGGGAAGGAGCAGTCTTATCTCAGGTACTCCTGCACAGATTACAGCCTGCTACTGCTGATAACTGCTCCAGGAGAATAAAAGGAGCTTTGTGCAAGCTGTGGGTCACCTGGAACCTTGCCTTCAAGTGTTCTATTCACCTTCTAGTTGTACTGCCAAACCACAGTCCTACTTGTACAATATTATATAGAGGCGTGATAAATTAATATGACCCAGCTATGAAATTTCTTAATTTCCCCACTTCTATGGTGCTCCTACTTTGAAGTAGCCTGCCCACAGTTCAAATCCAAGTCAACTCTATATGACAGTGTGGTGAGTCAGGTTATCTGGCAGTAAGCTTAGAGTGTCAGCTCTTTAGAAAAAGTGAGTTCATTATTTTTAGAAATGTACATGTAATGTATAAGTTACTGCCTGGTTTGTATTTTCATTTGACCAAGTAGTTTCTTTAAGGTCACGTACAGTTAGGTCCAGAATTATTTGGACAGTGACACAAGTTTTGTCATTTTAGCTGTTTACCAAAACATATTGAATATACAGTTATAACATCTATATGGGCTTAAAGTGCAGACTCTCAGCTTTAATTTGAGCGTATTCACATCCTAATTTGAGGAAGGGTTTAGGAATTACAGCTCTTTAATATGTAGCTGCCTCTTTTTCAAGGGACCAAGGATAATTGGAAAATTATCTAAAAAGTTTTTTAATGGGCTGCATGGGCTATTCCCTCATTAATCCATCATCAATTAAGCAGGTAAAAGGTCTGGAGTTGATTTCAGGTGTTGCATTTGCATTTGGAAGCTGTTGCTGTGAACCCACAACATGAGGTCAATGGAGCTCTCAATGCAAGACAACATTGGTGGATGATCGCAAAATCCTTTCCATGGTGAAGGAAAAACCCCTTCACAACATCTATGCAAGTGAAGAACACTCTCCTGGAAGTAGGTGTATCAGCATCTGTCGTGAAGGGTTCGTGGACCCACTGGGCCGTACCGTCTTGGCGGTATGGCAGCTAGCCAACAGGACGTAGGTCAAAGTCTATAGTTCATATAGGGTACCTGTGGCAGCTCTGACAATAGCGAGGCAGGCTAGGCAGGAACTTGGCAGCAGGTAAACGTCAGGTGTGGAGAGGCAGGTCAGGCGTAGAATACAGCACAGCACGGCTACAGCAAGCACGACACTAGATTCAGGATACAGGAACAGGAAACCACTGGGAGCAGGAAACACTAGGGGGCCATTTGCAAGACAGACTAGGAATACAACAATAAAGCTCAGGCATAGAACTAGGGGGCTGGACCCCTCTTATAGTTCAGAGTACTCACAGGTCAAAGGTCAGGAACGAGGTCCGAAGCGCACGCTGCCCCTTTAAGAGCGGGCACGAGCGCGCGCGCACCCTACGGGACCCGGCATTGGTGAGTAGACGCGAGCGCTGGCTTCTCCTGGGGAGGAGACTGGGGCCAGCGCTTGCCGACTCGTGGCTGCGGCTGTCGGGAGGAACGGAGCTGACAGCCCACAGCCACGGACATGACAGTATCTAAGTCTACCATAAAGAGAAGACTTCATGAGAGCAAATACAGAGGGTTCACCACAAGTATAGAAAGGCCAGATTAGACTTTGCCAAACAACATCTAAAGAAGCCAGCCCGGTTCGGGAACAGCGTTCTTTGGACAGATGAAACGAAGATCAACCTGTACCAGAATGATTAAAGGAAGAAAGTATGGAGAAGGCTTGGAAAGGCTCATGATCCAAAAGCACACCTCATCCTCTGTAAAACACGATGGAGGCAATGTGATGGCATGAGCATGCATGGCTGCCAAAGGCACTGGGTCAGTAGTGTTTATTGATGATGTGACTGAAGACTGAAGCAGCCGGATGAATTCTGAAGTGTTCAGGGATTTACTTTCTGCTCAGATTCAACCAAATTCAGCAAGGTTGATTGGACGGCGCTTCACAGTACAGATGGACAATGACCCAAAACATATTGCAAAAGCAACCCAGGAGTTTTTGAAGGCAAAGAAGTGGAATATTCTGCAATGGCCGAGTCAATCACCAGATCTCAACCCGATCAAGCTGCATTTCACTTGCTTAAGACAAAACTTAAGGCAGAAAGAGCCACACACACAAGCAACAACTGAAGACAGCTACAGTAAAGGCCGGGCAAAGCATCACAAAGGAGGAAACTCAGTGTTTGGTGATGTCCATGGGTTCCAGACTTCAGGCAGTCATTGCCTGCAAAGGATTCTCTACAAATATTAAAGAAAAAAACATTTTATTTATGGTAATGTTAATTTGTCCAATTACTTTTGAGCCCCTGAAATGAGTAGGCTGCAATTCCTAAACGTGTCACAGTATATTTTTGTTCAACCCCTTGAATTAAACCTGAAAGTCTACACATCAATTGCATCTCCGTTGTTTTATTTAAAATCCAATGTGGTGGCATGCAGAGCCCAAATCATGAAGATTGTGTCACTGTCCAAATAATTCTGGACCTAACTGTACTTTGGTAAAAATTGAGAAGCAACATGCAAGAGGTGTCCATTTTTACAAGTTAATCTAATGGATGTACTACTGAAACTTACTTCGTCCAAGATCACTTACCTGAACAACAAGTAATTTACTGAATGTAGGCCATATATATGTGTGGTCATTCAGCCAACCACTATATTCTATGAATCTCCACTAAAGGAGTTTTCTGACAAAAGAACTTTATGGCATATCCATGACTGATAGGTGGGGTGGAACAGCCAACACTCACCTATTTGTGGCTGCAACCAGCTGTGTTGTGTGGCAAAATAGGGGTTGCAGGATCAGACATTTATAGCATATCCTGTGGTAGGAATGCCTCTTTAACATGACTATTTGGCTTAGCCTAACAGGCGACTAAATTTATGGTAGAACAAAAGGATTGGACATGTAAAAGCCAGCCTGTCCATTCTTGGTTTCCTCTAACAGGAGACCATGGCAAACTCTTAGGATATCCCATAGATATTAGATTGGCAGCTAAGCCCTATGAAATTACCCAACTTGAGTTGTGTGTATACAATGCCAGTTCTAAAAGCATTCTCTCATCTATTATATACATACCAAGACTGCGCTTGTCTACTAATAAACTTCACTTTTCTCCCGGGTATTTATGACCACTTGTCATCTTATTGCCTGAACATTGATGCAGTCTGATTTTGACTTAATCCAAGCATTTTGCCAGTCACTGGTGACCCACACTTATCAGGTTTGCGTTATATTCTTAACCCGTTAGTGACCGGCCCATAGTATTTTTACGTCGGTCACTAACGGGCCTTATTCCGATGCCATAGACTTTTTACGTCGCGGCATCGGAATAAGTGAACAGAGCAGGGAGCTGTCAAATCTCCCTGCTCTCAGCTGCCAGAGGCAGCTGAGGGCTGGGAGCATCCCTGCTCTGCCGGGTGAGATCGATATTAGCATCGATCACACCCGTTTAACCCCTCAGATGCGGTGCTCAATAGCGAGCACCGCATCTGAGTGGTTTTGGAGAGAGGGAGGGAGCTCCCTCTCATCCCACCGACACCCGGCGAGAAGATCGCCGAGTGTCTGTGTCTGCGATGGCAGCCGGGGGCCTAATAAAGGCCCAAGGTCTGCCTGTAATGAATGCCTGCTAGATCATGCCGCAGGCATGACCTAGCAGATGCCTGTCCGTTTTAAACGGACAGGCAGTAATACACTGCAATACAAAAGTATTGCAGTGTATTATAATAGCGATCGGAGGATCGCGTATTAAAGTCCCCTAGTGGGACTAGTAAAAAAGTTAAAAAAAAAAAGTTTAATAAAGTTAATTTAAAAAAAAATGGGAAAAAAAAAAATGAAAAACCCACTTTTTCCCCTTACAAACTGCTTTACTATTAAAAAACCAAAATAAAGTTAAAAAGTGACACATATTTGGTATCACCGCGTCCGTAACGACCCCTACTATAAAGCTATTACATTACTTAACCCGCACGGTGAACGCTGTAAAAAATTTAATAAAAAACGACGGAAAAATTGCTGATTTCTGTGAATCCTGACTTTAGAAAAATGTGATTAAAAAGTGATCAAAAAGTCGCATCTACTCCAAAATGGTACCAATAAAAACTACAAGTCTTTCCGCAAAAAAAAAGCCCTCATACAACCGCATCGGCGAAAAAATAAAAACGTTACGGCTCTTCAAATATGGAGACACAAAAACAAATAATTTTGAAAAAAAAGCTTTTTTACTGTGTAAAAGTAGTAAAACATACAAAAACTATACAAATTTGGTATCGTTGCAATCATAACAACCCGCTGAATAAACTCATTGTGTTATTTATACCACACGTAAACGGCGTAGATTTAGGACGCAAAAAAGAGTGCCGAAATTTCAGATTTTTTTCTATTCCCCCCCAAAAAAAGGTAATAAAAGTTAATCAAATAATATGTACCTCAAAATGGTTCTATTAAAAAAAATACAACTTGTCGCGCAAAAAACAAGACCTTATACAGCTATGTCGATGCAAAAATAAAAAAGTTATAGCTCTTGGAATGAGACGATGGAAAAACGTAAAAAATAGCCTGGTCATTAAGGTCTAAAATAGGCTGGTCATTAAGGGGTTAATAAATCATTCCTACTCACCCCGAAGGGTTTTATGTCTGGATCTTGGGAGAATTATGGGATTCTAAGGGTATGTGCACACACACTAATTACGTCCGTAATTGACGGACGTATTTCGGCCGCAAGTCCCGGACCGAACACAGTGCAAGGAGCCGGGCTCCTAGCATCATACTTATGTACGACGCTAGGAGTCCCTGCCTTGCTGCAGGACAACTGTCCCGTAGTATAATCATGTTTACAGTACGGGACAGTTGTCCTGCAGCAAGGCAGGGACTCCTAGCGTCGTACATAAGTATGATGCTAGGAGCCCGGCTCCTTGCACTGTGTTCGGTCCGGGACTTGCGGCCGAAATACGTCCGTCAATTACGGACGTAATTAGTGTGTGTGCACATACCCTAAAACCAATTTATGCAAAATAAGACATCCTAAATATTAGAGATTATTTGGCTTTGGAAGCTAGAAATTTTCAAGTACTGCAATGATCGTTACGAATACTAAACCCTACATGGTTAAATTAAAAGAGCAGACACTGAATATAGTACTAACCACTAATCAGAACCTAAATAAAATACTATTCACAAGAACCAGATACCGCCATTGACAATTCAATACTGACTGAATTACTGACCACTAGGAATCCACCACTGAACACACATACCAAAAGATACCAAATGTACCCTGGATAGCCACACTTTTTGACACATTATCTAAAGAGGGGGGGCTTTTGTGCGCCTGGCTGACCGTGGAAGAATCCTCCGCTGGGGACACTCCTTTAGACTGGCAGGTCACGCGGGGATCCGTAAGACTCGGTGTCCGATTGCTCGTCATTTCTGGTGGCCCACACTGCCCAAGGACATTATGGACTTTGTTTCTTCCTGTTCAGTATGTTCAGCCAACAAGGTCGCTCACTCCAGACCTGCTAGTCTGCTCCAGCCATTGCCTTTGCTCAATGCCCCCGGGCAGCATATAGCTATGGACTTTATTACGGACCTGCATCTCTCTGCCGGATGCAGTACTGTCTGGGTGGTGGTGGATTGATTTTCAAAGATGGCCCACTTCGTTCCTCTGACCGGTCTTCCTTCTGCTCCTCTGCTGGCCAAGCTGTTCATCCAACACATCTTCCGCCTGCATGGCTGCCGCAGCATATTGTGTCTGATCGGGGGGTTCAGTTCACCTCGAAGTTCTGGAGAGGCTTCTGCGGACTCCTAGGTATAAAGTTGGACTTTTCCTCGGCCTACCATCCTCAGTCCAATGGTCAGGTCGAGAGGATCAATCAGATCTTGGAGAACTACCTACGCCACTTCATCTCCAAGCAGCATGATGACTGGGTGCAATTGATTCCGTGGGCTGAGTTCTCTTACAACAGTCATACCAGCGAGTCCACACAGAAGACACCGTTCCTTATTGTCTATGGCCAGCACCCACGAATTCCTCTCCCGGTCCCTGTTACGTCCGAGGTGCCAGCTGCTGACACGGCCTTTGGGGACTTTCTGCAGATCTGGCAGCAGACTCGATCCTCCATCATGCTGGCAGTCAACCGCATGAAGTGGAAGGTGGACACAAGGAGAAGAGAACTTCCTCAGTTTCTTCCTAGCACGAAGGTCTGGCTGTCCTCCAGGAATGTTCAACTGAGGGTGCCGCCGTACAAATTTGCTCGCAGGTTCCTCGGTCCCTTCGAGATCCTGCAGCAGATGAACCCTGTCGCCTACAAGCTTCGGCTGCCTCCTACCCTCAAGATCCCCAACTCCGTCCATGTTTCTCTCCTGAAGCCAGTGGTTCTGAACCGCTTTACCAAGACTCCAAGCCCTGCGGTTGCCTCCAGCGGCCCTTCAGACACCTTCGAGGTTAAGGAGATCTTGGACATTAAAAAAGTAAGAGGAAGAACCTTTTATTTAGTAGATTGGAAGGGGTTTGGTCCAGAAGAGAGGTCCTGGGAGCCAGAGGAGAATCTCAACGCTCCTACCCTCATTAAGAGGTTTCTCTCTCGTTCTGGTCCCATGAGGAGGGGGCGTAAGAGGGGGGATACTGTAACGTCCGTATTCGCTGACCACTAACTCCTTCCATCCAGTCGACGCCCTTCTCTCAAGAGATGTCTGCACATATGGCTGTCCTGTTCCACAGTGACCACCAGGGTGCACTTACAAGCTCAGTCCAGACTTAAGAAGCCATAGCGCACGCATATTGGTGATTGAGCTAATTGCTACAGAGCACACTGGACTATAAGAAGGTCCCAGCCCCATCCTCCCACGCCTGAGCTTTGTTGTTGTATTCCAAGTCTGTCTTGCAAATGCTCCCCTAGGGTTTCCTGCTCCCAGTGTTCCCTGTTCCTGTAACCTGTATCCTGATCTAGTGCTGTGCTTAGCTGTAGCCGTGCTGTGCTGTATACCACGCCTGTCCTGCTTCTCCACTCCTGATGTCTACCTGCTGCCTAGTTCCTGCCAAGCCTGCCTTGCTACTGTCCGAGCTGCCACAGGTACCCTATATAAACTATAGACTTTGAGCTGCGCCCTGTTGGCCAGCTGCCATAACGCCAAGGCGGTATGGCCCAGTGGGTCCACCAACCCTACGTGACAGTAAGCTCAGGTCATGGACCCCGCTGGTCGATCCAAGACCATGACGATGTCACAAGAGATGCGGGCGGATATGCTAGACCTCCGGTCTCGACAGGACCAACTCCTCCAGGCTTTGAACATTCTCGCACGTCGGCAGGAGGCACGAGCTGCCGTTTCTCCTACTACACCTCCTAGCAGTGTCGACCCGCAGTTTTCTTTGCCACTTCCGGACCGCTATGATGGAGACGCAGGTACCTTCTCATCCAACATCAGCGCCTGATCTCACAAATGCTCTTTTGACTGAAAAGGCACAAATTCTCACAGACACACTGCAAAATCTTGTTGAAAGCCTTCCCAGAAGAGTTGAGGCTATTATAGCTGCAAAAGGTGGCCCAACTCCATATTATCGCACATGGTTTTGGAAAAGGATCACCAACCAGCTCTTATAGGTGTGATGGACAGGAATCCACATACTTTTGGCTTTATAGTGTAAGAAAGAAAGTAAAGGTGGTAATGTTCATAGAGCCATGTTTTATTTTGATTGTTAAAGGGAAAGTTTTGTGGAGAAAATAGGCTATGTACAAAACTTTACCTACAGAATGAAACATGACTGTCGGAAACAGTAGTGAATATATCAGAAGATGCCGTAATCAAATGCATAAGAATAGTTTCTTATTTCTTAGGCACCTGGATTACAGTAAGGCATGTAATAAGAGGTGAGTATTTAGAACACTATTAAGTGACAAAGGGCATTTACAATCACACACAGATCTAAAATGTAAACGCTCTATAACTCCTTAAAATAAACTAAACAAAAAATATACTTCTATTCCTAAATACTGGTAACGTTTTAAAGATATACAGAAGCTATTCGAAGTTATTTGAAAGGTCATGATACAGTATGTGATCATGATGAAAGGAAAATACAAAGCTGGTTTAAGAGGGTCTGGGGCCTTAAAAATCCACTTCAAAAAGATTTCTTCTTTGTGCAAAATGCCAGAGCACCAGAAGAACAGCAGAGAGGTTTGGGAAGGAAGAAGGACAGAAAGATATAGCTCAAGCAAAATTCAAACCAGACATATGATAAGGTTACGGTGGGCAAACACTAAGTGAAACCACCCATTGTACAGAGCAGGACTGAAGTCTACATCTGGCCCAAATACACAGCGTTCTTTGCACACAAAGAGATTCATTTCAAAGATACACAGATTTCTTGGAGATAGAATCCTAAGACTACCGGGAATCTTATAGCTAACTCAGATTGGCCCCCTCTGTTATGATGTCTTCCAACCGTACATTTGTAAGAATACATATATCCACTTACAAAGCAGCAGCATAGTTTAATACATAAAATGTAAAAATACAATTATAATAATGATAACTTTTTCTATTGTGCTTTTTGTACATAGGGTAAAATTCATTTTAGGAAGTTGATGAACCTTACTTTTTTATAATTATTTCCAACTATCTTGGGGCTGATCTGTAAAATTTGTAAAAGAGCCCCCCACCAACCATTTGCCATTAAGGGTATGTTCACACATCTTATTTTCAGGCGTATTTTGGAGCGTAAAACACTCATATTACCCTCTAAAATACACTTGAAATGCGTCTGAAAAGAGTTTCCCTCGGATTCCAATCGGAAATACAGTGTTGTTCATATGGGGCGTATTTTTACAATGCTGAATTAAAAAAACGTCTCATAAAAATGCACCTTGTAAAAAAGACATCACATGTTTAACAAGGTGATTGTATTTTATCACTCAAAAAAACACAGGCGATACGCCTCAACATATGATGCAAAATACGCTTGAAAAATGCTTAAATATCGATTGCAAATTTCCCAAATGCTTTGTAAATCAGTTCCAAAAATGCCTGGATTTAGAGGCTGTTTACTCTTGAAATCAGCAATCATATTTTTCTGCCTCAAACATAAGCTGTGTGAACGTACCCTCATAGTACAGGCTAATTCTTATATGGCAGGGGGGTCTTTGGGCACGACTGTTACATCTGCATCCCATATTGTTAGACTCCATAATCAAATAAGTATTTGTAAAAAAATAAAAAAAGAAGTTGTACTTACCTTTCAAATTTCCTCCTGTTTTATCTCCAGAGGCTCCCATGTCACCCACTAGTCTTTTTTATGCCACTCTAGCAATGTTGTCATCCCAACACATGTTTGCTGGATCCAATCACTGGTCACATTGGTGACGCGTTGACCTGACTGGCATCACTCTACTTACTGTAGCGTTCTTTGTTTTGGGAAAACAGGTCAAACAATGGAGAATCTTAAACAAAGACCAGCAAGGAACCAGGCAACAATTGTGTGGGAGTGACAGGGGAATTGAAAGGGAAGTACAACAATATTTTTCTATTTTTTACCCTTTCTGTTTGATTTAAAAAAAGCTTTGTGGTGCTGTATAATCCTTTTAAAAGGGTTTGGATGTGAGTAAAGAAAAAAATAAATGAAAAAAATATTTCCCATTCATCCATAAAAAAATAAAAAATAAAATATGACACTCATGTTTTTGAAGCCTGGTCCCTTTTGCTTAAATAGCAATGGGCTGCAATACAGCACACAGGCAAGGGTGGCACTGTTTTGTGGGGGGTGGGGAGCAGACTGTTTTTAATCTCAGAAAACCTTTTTGAATAAAATTTCTACTAAATATTACAGGACAGCATAGGCAATGCAAATAAATATGCATTGTAGACTAGAATGGTAAAAACAATTATTGTAATACCAGAGAGTAAAATAGCCCTGGTCAAGCTGGCAATACCAGTTGATACATTAGATTGTCACTCTTACTGGTTCACTTACTTTCTTGAGTTTACAAAGGATCAGAGCGAAAGCAAGCAAATCATGTAGCCCAGTTCTGCTCCTTTGTCTACATCAGGGATTTTCAACCTTTTTAGTACTAGAGAACCCCTGAAATAAAAATTATAATCTTGGGGAACCCCTTAAAAAAAAAAAGGCTAAAAAAGGAGTAATAAGCTAATACTTATATATCACAGTACCGAAAAAAAAATAAGTTTTTATTTGTAAGCAAAATTGACTAGTCCCCTAAACCGATTCAGAAACCTAAAACTAATTTATACATACCCAAGATCCCTAAATTGATTCAGACATCAAACCAGACTCCTACATTTAATTCAGACCCCAGAACAGACCCTAAATTCATTTAGACCTCAGACCAGACCCCTAATTTCAAACCACAGACTAGATCCCTAATTTTAATTCAGACACCAGAAAAGACCTCTAAATTCAGACCCCATGTCCATCCATTATATTTGGGGTGCACCCAGTTACTATCTGTGGTACTATTCCTCCATCCACTTTCCGCTGGTTATACTAGCCTAGCTCCGTGGTTCCTCTCCTGCAAACTTAGGGCACTGCCTCTGAACATCGTGCTACAGATGGTAAGACTAGCCCAGTGTTACTTCCTTCTTGTGGAGCCGCATTACCCCTTCCATAACTAAAGTAATTGTGTTACGTCGTTTCTCCTCTTTAGTAAGTCCCTGTATCCGCCACTGCTACGAAGTTGCTCCAAGCGTCAGCCAGCCACATTAGCCCCATCCATAGGCGGAGTACTTGTCATCCAGATTACCTTCTACTGCTAAAAGGCAGTATGGACATTGCTGCACAGTAAGGGTATGTGCACACACACTAATTACGTCCGTAATTGACGGACGTATTTCGGCCGCAAGTCCCGGACCGAACACAGTGCAGGGAGCCGGGCTCCTAGCATCATACTTATGTACGATGCTAGGAGTTCCTGCCTCGCTGCAAGACAACTGTCTCGTACTGAAAACATGATTACAGTATGATGCTAGGAGCCCGGCTCCCTGCACTGTGTTCGGTCCGGTACTTGCGGCCGAAATACGTCCGTCAATTACGGACGTAATTAGTGTGTGTGCACATACCCTTAGGGTATGTTCACACGAGGGCGTCCGTTACGGCTGAAATTACGGGGATGTTTCAGCCTGAAAACATCCCCGTAATTTCAGCCGTACCGGCATGTGCAGGCGCTTGAACGCCGCGTCTATTACGGCCGTAATTAGCGCTGCTATTCATTGGAGTCAATGAATAACGGCTCCAATTACGGCCAAAGAAGTGACAGGTCACTTCTTTGACGCGGGCGTCTATTTACGCACCGTCATTTGACAGCGGCGCGTAAATATACGCCTCGTGTGAACAGACAAACGTCTGCCCATTGCTTTCAATGGGCAGATGTTTGTCAGCGCTATTGAGGCGCTATTTTCGGGCGTAATTCGGGGCAAAAACGCCCGATTTACGTCCGTAAATAGGCCGTGTGAACATACCCTCATTGCAAGTATAAGACTGCCAGATTACCCCCTTTCATAGGCAGAGTAATTGTGTTATTGCTAGACTTTGGAACGGACATGGCTATGCAGTTATTGCAAGCACCAGGCAGACATATTACCCTCTTCCATGGTGAGGCATTTGTTTTTACGCAGATTACCTTTTTCTAGGTGGTGCAACTGAAATTGCTATGCAGATTTTGCGAGCATTAGGCAGCTACATTACCTGTTCGATGGTAAAGCAATTGTGTTATGCAGATTAACCTCGTTTGCTAGACTGTGTACTCGTACTGGACTGATTCTTAAAATGTTTAAACCAAGTGGCAAGAATCCCACCGCTTTCGCTAGCCGCCCACCTTTTTACCTGCACTAGGTGCCATGCTGTTTTCCATTGTGATTGATCTGTGCCACGCAGTTCTGCCTGCCTGGCTCCAGGAATGCCATTTATGGCCCCCTCTCCTCCTGAAATGGTCCCCACTGAGTCAGGAAATCTTATAAATTAGATTCTAATTTATAACAGTTCCATGTGCTGGTCACTAGAGGGAGCAATTCCCCAAATTGCAGCATTGGCAATGTGGTAAAGCAACCTCATTGCTTTATGCTGCAAATTTGGAGTAGAAACACTCGCTCTAGTATCCTCACACAATCCCCCCCTCCTTTATCCTGGCTAGTGCCAGGAAAAAGGAGGGGGTTGAATGTTCAAACCTCCTACACTGTGTGCCGCCATTTTCTGAGCGAATGCACAGTGTAGGAGAATTAGATACAGTGGTAATCAGACAGTATAACACTAACATACACACACATCACATACACAAATATAACTTACCTGCTCCTGCCGCCGCTGCCGCCTCCGCTCCTAGTCCTTGCGTCTGCGCTGCCTTGAACATATGGCCGGAAGCTGCGACTGGAAGTCGTCATCTTACTGTCCAGCCGCGGCTTCCGGTCCACATGAAAATGGCGCCGGATGTTGCTCTACCAAAAACCTTCTTTTGGTCTGTATGGAAGCGGCGCATGCGCCGTTCCCACACAGACGGCGTACGTTATAGTGAATGGAATGGCTCCAGTTCGCATTCTCTATGGGGTTGTATGTGCCGTATTCCATCTCTGTATGTGTCGTTAATCGACACATACAGAGATGAAAAAAAAATGGCAGCCCCCATAGAGAAGTAAAAGAAAGAAAAAAGTAAAAAGTACAACACAAATAAATAAAATGTATTTTAACCCCTTAAGGACACAGCCTGTTTTGGCCTTCAGGACACAGCCGATTTTTGCAAATCTGACATGTGTCACTTTATGTGGTAATAACTCCGGAATGCTTTTGCCTATCCAAGCGATTCTGAGAATGTTTTCTCGTGACATGTTGTACTCTATGATACTGCAAAAATTTTGTCGTTAAATTCAATATTTATTTGTAAAAAAACACCAAACTTTAGAGAAAATGTGCAAAAATCTGAATTTTTCTAAATTGTAATGTATCTGCTTGTAAAACAGATCGTAATACCACACAAAATACTTACTAGTTAACATTTCCCATATGTCTACTTTATGTTTGCATCGTTTTTTGAACGTGCTTTTATTTTTCTAGGACCTCACAAGGCTTAGAACTTTAGCTGCAATTTCTCACATTTTCAAGAAAATTTCAAAAGGATATTTTTTCAGGGACCAGTTCAGTTCTGAAGTGGCTTTGAGGGCCTTATATATTAGAAACCCCCTATAAAACACCCCATTTTAAAAACTGCACCCCTCAAAGTATTCAAAACCACATTCAGATTTTTTTTTAACCCTTTAGGCATTTCACAGGAAATAAAGCAAAGTAGAGGTGAAATTTACCAATTTCAATTTTTTTTTTACTAAATTCATTTGTAATACAGTTTTTTCTGTAACACAGAAGGTTTTACCCAAGAAATGCAACTCAATATTTATTGCCCAGATTCTTCAATTTTTAGAAATATCCCACATGTGGCCCTAGTGTGGTAATGGACTGAAATATCGGCCTCAGAAGCAAAGGAGCACCTGGTGGATTTTGGGCCTCTATTTTATTAGAATATATTTTAGGCACCATGTCAGGTTTGAAGAGGTCTTGTGGTGCCAAAACAGTGGAAACCCCCCAAAAGTGACCCCATTTTGGAAACTACACCCCTCAAGGAATTTTTCAAGAGGTATAGTTAGCATTTTTAGCCCACAGGTTTTTTGCTAAATTTATTGGAACTGGTCTGTGAAAATGAAAATATACTTTTTTTCTGAAAAAACATACGATGTTTTAGATTTTACAAGGAATAAAGGAGAAAAAGCACCCCAACATTTGTAAAGCAATGTCTCCCGATTACGGCAATACCCCATATGTGGTAATAAACTGCTGTTTGGACCCACGGCAGGGCTCAGAAGGGAACGAGGGCCATTTGGATTTTGGAGCGCAGATTTTGCTGGAATGGTTTTCGGTGCCATGTGGTGTTTGCAAAGCCCTGGAGGGACCATAACAGTGGAAACTCCCCAATAGTGACCCCATTTTGGAAACTACACCCCTCAAGGAATTTTTCAAGAGGTATAGTTAGCATTTTTAGCCCACAGGTTTTTTGCTAAATTTATTGGAACTGGTCTGTGAAAATGAAAATCTACTTTTTTTCTGAAAAAACATACGATGTTTTAGATTTTACAAGGAATAAAGGAGAAAAAGCACCCCAACATTTGTAAAGCAATGTCTCCCGATTACGGCAATACCCCATATGTGGTAATAAACTGCTGTTTGGACCCACGGCAGGGCTCAGAAGGGAACGAGGGCCATTTGGATTTTGGAGCGCAGATTTTGCTGCATTGGTTTTCGGTGCCATGTCGTGTTTGCAAAGCCCTGGAGGAACCATAACAGTGGAAACTCCCCAAAAGTGACCCCATTTTGGAAACTACACCCCTCAAGGAATTTTTCTAGGGGTATAGATAGCATTTTGACCCTACACGGTTTTTGCTGAACTTATGGGAATTATGCCGTGAAATTGAAAATCTACATTTTTTTCTAATAAAATGTCGTTTTAGCTCAGATTTTTTCATTTTTACAATAGATAAAGGAAAAAAACACCCCAATATTTGTAAAGCAAACTCTTCTGAGCACAGCAATATGCCATATGTGGTAATAAACTGCTGTTTGGACACATGGCGGAAGTTAGAAAGGACGGAGCGCCATTTGACTTTTGGAGCTCGAGTTTTGCTGGAATGGTTTGCGGCCCCATGTCACATTTGCAAAGCCACTAAGGGGCCAAAATAGTGCAAACTCGGCAAAAGTGACCCAATTTGGGAAACTATACCCCTCGTGGAATTTATCTAGCGGTATAGTGAGCATTTTGACCCCACAGTTTTTTTGCTGAATTATTGGAATTATGCAGTGAAAATGAAAATCGACATTCTTTCCACTAAAATGTTGAATTTTTTTCATTTTCACAAGGAATAAAGGAGAAAAAGCGCCCCAACAATTGTAAACCAATTTCTCCCGAGTACGGTAATACCCCACATGTGGTCATAAACTGCTGCTTGGATACACCACAGGGCTCAGAATGGCAGGAGTGCTACTTGGCATGTAGATTTTGGTTGTTTTTTTTTTGGGCGCCATGTCGCATTTGCAGAGCCCCTGAGGTACCCGTACAGTAGAAACCCCTGAGATGTGACTCCATTTTGGAAACTATACCCCTCAGGGTAATCATCTAGGGGTGTACTGAGCATTTTGATCCCACAGGTGTTTCATAGATTGTATTAGAATGAGGCAGTGAAAATGAAAAATAATTTTTTTTCCCCAAAAATATGTAGTTTTGCACCCAATTTTTCTTCCACAAGGGGTAATATTAGAAAAAACCACACATAATTTGTTACCCAATTTCTCCCGAGTACGGCAATACCCCATGTGTGGCCCTAAACTGCTGTTTGGGCACATGGCAGAGCTCAAAATGGAAGGAGTGCCATGTGGCTTTTAGAGCACCGATTTTGCTGGACTGGTGTATGGGCGCCATGTCGCATTCGCAGAGCTCCCTTAGGTACCAGAGTAGAGTGTAAAACCCTGAGAAGTGACCCCATTTTGTAAACTACACCCCCTCAAGGCATTTATCATTTGCCTGGATATATGACAGGGCTTAGGCGTGAAAGGCGCATTTGAGACCTATTTTGGTGATTTTCGCAGCATTAGCCCACAACGGCAGGGCTCTGAGGTCAAATAGTAAAACAAACCCCCAAGTAGTGACCCCCATTTTGGAAACTGCACCCCTCAAGGCATTTTATTAACGGGTGTAGTGAGCATTTTGACCACACAGGGTTTTTTTTTTCTATAATAAATGAATGCTCAGTGGATGGTGCAAAGTGAAAATTGCAAATTTCCACAGGTATATGCCATTTTAGTGCACAATATTTTGTGCCCAGTTCATGCCACTGAAGACAAATACCTCAAACTGTTAAGCGGGTTCTCCCGGGTATGGCGATGCCATATATGTGGAGAGGCGCCATTTGGCTTTTGGAGCGTGGATTTTGCTTAGTGGCAGTTTTGTTTGGGGTTTTGCTGGTATTTCAGTTTATAATGTGGGGGTACATGTAATCTGTGCGGAGTACATCAGGGGCATAATAAGAGGGTGTAATAATGGGGTAAATAAATAATAATCCGCAGATATGTGGCCGGTGTCGCACTGATAAATGGTGCCAGATCTTATCCGCTTTTGGACACTTTTTTTTTTTTCTCCACCGGAGCTGTGCGAGGGCTTATTTGTTACGGGACAATCTGTAGTTTTCATTGGTACCATTTTGGGGTACATGCGATTTTTTTGATCACTTTGTATTTAATTTTTTGGGCAAGTAAGGTGACCAAAAACCTGCAATTCTGATGTTTTTTATAAAAAAAAATTTACGGCGTTCGCCATGCGCTATTAATGACAATTTTACTTTATTCTGTGGGTCGGTACGATTACGGCGATACCAGATGTATATCGTTTCTCTTATGCTTTGCAGCGTCTGCACGATAAAATCACTTGTTTCAAATTTATTTTTTGTGTCACCAAATTCTGAGAGCCATAACTTTTTTATTTTTCCGTCAAAAAAGCTACAGGAGGGCTTGTTTTTTGCGGGACGGGCTTCAGTTTTTAAAAGGTATCATTTTGGGGTACATGCAACTTTTAGATCCCTTTTTTTATTCTGTTTTGCGAGGGGTAGTGACTAACAAACAGCGATTCTGGAATCGTTTTTTGTTAAAAATTTTTACGGTGTTCACCATACGGGTAAAATAGCGTGATATTTTTAGCGTTTGGGTCGTTACGGACGCGGTGATACCACATATGTGTACTTTTTTTTATGTTTTTCCTATAATAAAAGACTTATTAGGGTATGTGCACACACACTAATTACGTCCGTAATTGACGGACGTATTTTGGCCGCAAGTCCCGGACCCAACACAGTGCAAGGAGCCGGGCTCCTAGCATCATACTTATGTACGATGCTAGGAGTCCCTGCCTTGCTGCAGGACAACTGTCCCGTAGTATAATCATGTTTACAGTACGGGACAGTTGTCCTGCAGCGAGGCAGGGACTTCTAGCATCGTACATAAGAATGATGCTAGGAGCCCGGCTCCTTGCACTGTGTTCGGTCCGGGACTTGCGGCCGAAATACGTCCGTCAATTACGGACGTAATTAGTGTGTGTGCACATACCCTTATAGGAAAAAAGGCTGTTAGTGTTTTTTGCAACTTATTTTTTTCATGAAACTTATTTTTTTTTAACTTTTTTACAACATTTTTATTAACTTGTTTTACCTTTTTTTTGTGTCCCACTAGGGAACTTGAAGGCATGAAGCCCTGATCGCTATTCTAATACACTGCACTACCTACATAGTGCAGTGTATTAGAGCTGTCAGCTATTCACTGACAGCAAGCCTATTAGGCTTCGCCTCCCGGCGGGGCCTAATAGGCTTCCGTACTAGGAAGCGATTGTTAGGCTATGGTTGCCATAGCAACCATCGGAACACCCGCGTGTGCCGATGGTTGTCATTAGCAACCATAGCGTGCGGTCTAATCACTTAGATGCAGCGATAGCTGCATCTAAGGGGTTAATCGGCCAGATCGGAGCCTAGCTCCGGTCCTGGCCGTTAGAGCACGATGTCAGCTGTGACAAACAGCTGACACCCGCGCCCGTGGCAACCATCGTGGTTGCCGACAGGCTACAAGACACTTCGATGCATCGATCGCGTTGATCGATGCATCGAAGGGGTTAATCGGCCGGATCGGAGCCTAGCTCCGGTCCTGGCCGTTACAGAGGGGTGCCGGACATCTGATTACCGGCGGTGATAGCACTGGCTCAAGCTGAGCCAGCGCCATCACATACACTATGTCATGGAGCTGTGATTGGTCAGTCTGCTTTGACTGACCAATCACAACGATCGCCGGCAGGAGACCGCTGTGAATGGTCCCCTGCCGTCTTACTGTGCCGGTCAACTGTCATAAACAGTTGACGGCACAGTTCTGTCACCTTGTCATTTGACAGGGTGACAGTTTTTAGCCAGGTCACACCGGTACGTCCCTGTGCCTTAAAGCACTTCAATACAGGACGTACCGGTGCGTCCTGGTGCGTTAAGGGGTTAATGACATACTAAAAGCAATATTATATAAAAAAATATTTCCGTGACACCTTCCCTTTAATTCTTCCCAGGAGGCTACCCACTGAACCTCAGTGGGAAGGCCCCAAGTTGGATGGCCGCCCTCGTGACAGACCATGTGAGAAGGGCCAGGTCTGACTCCCCTGCTTGTGCCCTCTGCTGTCAGATTTTCTGACAACCGGTGGTTGGCTTAGGACGCCCCCTCTCAGCAAGGAGAGGACTTATTACAGAGGGTGGTCCCCGTTTCTGAAACACACTGAACAGAGGGTCTCTCTTTTCAAATAATCAGATGTTCTGCTCAGGTTTTTTCCATACAACCAGACTTGCACGAATTCCTCTCAAAACAGTGGATGCTCCCAGACCAGCATTTCTCTCACTCCAAAAGCCAGGATCTAAAGTCTAACTGGCCTAGCAGTCAGCTTTGCCTATGGTAGACCCAGTGGTCTCTCAACTGGCCAGGGATACCACAATCCTTGTGGCAGACGCTTCATCATGAAGTGAACCTGGACTTTAGAAACTATTGGAACGCTCCACTGCACTTAGAGTTGATCTGTTGCATTCTTCTTTCAACGTTTGGGTAGCAAACGCACAGGTTTCCTCTTTGCTGACTCATCTCTCTGGTCCAAGACTGGACAAGATCTCTGACTACTGGCGGCAAGAACTCTCACTTCTCCCAGAATTAACTGTGTTGCTTAGTTTCTAGTTCTAGTTAATTTTGTTCTAGTTAATTTTTTCCACGCAGAAAACGTGCGTATTTAAGACATAATAGTTTACAACTGTCTTTTGCTAGGGAAACATTAAGGGTGCATCCCCACAATTTCCAGGTAACACTGGTATTACCTGCATAATCTTACAACCAATGACTGCTGTATGAGGGATACATTTGTTAACTACATGCCTCTGTATAGAATAGCGCAGTAGACTTATTATTCCATACAGATGAAAAAAAGATAGATCAATGTATACAAGCCTAACGGAGGTCAAAAGTACACTCAAGTAAATGTGGGGGCCTATGGATACCTTTAACGTATGAACCGAGAGCTTTCCTGGCGCAGATGGCAAGCGGACACTGCAAACGCAGAACAGAATTTAAGAGTAGTATTTGAGATTTGTAAAATGCACATAGTATAAACATGGACCGTAGACTTGGACATGGTTTTTTTTTTCCTTCTTATTGAGGTCGCCATGTCAATGTCTCACCTCAATGTGTGCTCAGTCCCCCATCCCTACCCCCACTTGGTCCATGTCGCTCCCAATTTAACACACTGTTTCATCCCATTGAATCCCTTACTCACACAGACAGATTTCAAATGAAAGGCAGATCTCGGCATCACAAACTTTAACGCCATGAAAACTGTTTCCTATCAGTGCCAGGCTTTTAATTCCCAGCTAAATTCTCCCCATATGGTCAGTTTCTGCTTAATCCATGGGATCTGCAGACGTCTGTGTAGAATAGAGCAGAACAAAAAGCAGAGAATGTAAACAGCAGTATGCAAGAGGGGAGAGGAAGATTGTTCAAGGCAAGGGTTCCTCCGCTTTCTTTTGATGCTGGACATATTGAATGCAGGACGCTTCCATCTTCCAAAAATAACTGGCAAAGGTATCAACCTAGAAGGACAGGACAGAACTAATGGAAGAGACATGTCAATACTAATGGCAAGGAGTAGGCCCCCTAGGTCCTCTGAAATTTTTTTCCCCTAGGGCCTCTACTAATGTGATGAAATTTGTCATCAAACAGAGAATAAAAAATTAAATGTGAGCATCTCTGGATCGCTGGATAGCTTCAGTAGTCAGCAGGAGGAACACTATGGGGGAAATTTACCATTCGTCCTACACTAGGTTTCTGCCGTAGAAAAGTCGCAAATGAAGCAAAAGTCACAATCTGCACAAAAGGAATTTGAGGCATTTGTGAAAGTGGGCGAAGGATTAGTGGAAGGTAGCGGTGTGTGCCCAAAAAAACATACTATTATTTATTCAAAGCTGGAGTTGATTTGAATTTATGGTTTATAGGCCGCCAGAGTTGCGCCTAATTTATTAGGAGGCGTGCACCTCTTAATAAATTAGGCACATCTTAATCTACCGCCCTTTAGATTAAGGCTGGCGTCTGAAACAAACAATACATTCACCATTATTCTTCATTTTTTTCTTAACCACCTACTATCTCTCCTTGCCTGCCTGACTTCTTCCTAAACCCTACTATACTATACTACTTCCATACCTTGCATTAATGAGAACAAGTAGGAATAAACGGCTCTAGTTTCATGGCTCTGTAAAGCCTTATCACAGATCCGTAATCACTTAATTTGGCACCATATCGTTCCCCAAATGCTTCTAAGGAAGAATACTTTTATAATATGGCTATGTGGAAAATACCTATGTATGCCTCCTTATAAAATAAGTGGCACAAGGAGGCTATTGACATCATATTACAGATCTGTAAAACATGGATCCATTATATGGTTTTGTGAATGAGCCATAAGGCTGTATCGGAGTTATATACCAAAAGTTCTGGAAGCATAGTTGACCAGAGGGGTAAAAAGAAAAAGGAATTGTTTTGCATGGATCCACTAATTACACAATAAACAGGACACCTTCCCGTAAATATAATCCGTAATTGCAGCTCAAATTTACGGTCGTGTGCATGGGGCCTAAATTCATTGTTTTGAGGATTTGTGACGAAATAAAGCTACGTAAATACATTCTGTTTTAAGAAGGCAATGGCATACTTCTCTATGAACTAGAAAATAACTCATCATATGTCCTGGATATCTACCCAAGCAAATAAATCTCATTTAGCTGAAAAGGCAAACCATGAATGGCCACTTTTACCTTGATGAGATCCAGTAAGGCTTACTGTGAAACAACATTTCATAAGTAAAATGGAGCAACGAAGGGCATGTAACATATCAGGGCTATTATTCCTTTCATTCTAGTCCCCTAAATTCAAGTTCCCAAGGTGCTCTGTACATTATAGGTCCATTGTCCCATTTTTGGGGATGTATTTTCTTAATTTTCCATGTCATTATCTATATTAAAAAATAATCTTGAAACTTTGCAATTTTCACTCTGCCCACTAAACCTCACAATAGACTGACACTTCCTGTTCTGTAGAGATCACTCTCAGCAGTCATCTCATTATCATCACAGACGGGATTACAATGAAATGTAACACCTCTATATAGAAAACACATTGACAATAGGTTGTGGACACAGCTCCTTCCCTCCTCACCCTGCACAATGACCTTTGCATAGGTCACAGAGCATGCTTAGAAAACTATCCCATAGAAGTCAAGGGGTCCCTTCATGTTCCTATGGTCCATGTGGCTGCTGTAAAGCATCTCTCTAAATGCTGTTCACAGCATCTCAGGCAAGATGGCTGCCTCCATAATCCTGTACAGGAAAATCAAATTTAAAAAAAATTCTACGATGGGAAATTAATGATAGATGAAAAAAAGAACACGTCATGATCTGGTTTTTTTAAGCAGTGAAAAAAAATAACATATATATATTATATTTTCTACAAAAAAATAGGCAGCACTTCTGGATCTCCAAGTGAAAAAAATCAAGTGATGGACTTTATTCCAAAAGTGACGTTTCGGCAGATGCAACTGCCTTTCTCAAGCATCTGCCGAAACATCGCTTATGGAATAAAGTGCTGCCTATTTTTTTGTATACTATTACGAGGGATATAGCCTTTATCCTGAGGCTGGCACCCACATTTATTCATTCCTGCATGGTGCTGCTATATATATTACATTTACTTTAGAACATGGAGGTATCTCAATACATGCCCAAGTCTCATGTAAACATCATATTTGACTAAAAAAAAAAAAAAAAATAAAAATAACACATTCAGACCTTGAAAGTCCATTGTAACACTGAGAAGATCCTGTAAGTTTCAGAACCTTTGAGGTTTTACCACAGGGACTGAAATTCAGGTGCCATCACATGGAAGTCACATTTAACTATGATAATATTTGGTAAAACAGATATGTTCTACAAGACGCGTTTTTACATTATTGATAGTTTTATGGGTTGCATAAGCCCTTATTCACATGACAGGGTTTCCCGGCGGGTGACAGCCGTTCATAACACCCGGCTGCAGTAGGAACAATAGACCCCTAATGGGGATATTCACACGACCGATTTTTTTGACGGGCCGGGAAAACTGGAAGTCAAAAAATGGGACATGCCTTATTTTCGGCCGGCCGCCCGCCCGGCTCCCATAAAAGTCTATGGGGCCGGGTAATACACGGCCATCACCGGAATATGTCACGAGTGACGGCCGTGTCTACCGTCGCTCGCTCTCTCCTCACAGCGCAGAGTGCATGTGAGGAGGAGGAGTTTATGCCATTCGGACGAATGGCTGTACGCTGGAGGTAAGTTTCTACACTGTGTGGCAGGGCCCGGGTGTACAGCAGGTGGAAGGGAGAACTGCGCTGGCTCCCATCCCCTGCTTGTTTTAAAAGCGCCCTGGACCGGCGACACCTACCATGGCCGATGGCGCCGCTAGCAGCTGCTGCGGCTGCTACTGCTGTAGAGACGCCACTATAGCAGAGCAGGGAGGTATCTACCTGCTCTGCTATGTGCTAGCCCCACTTTAGCTCCCTGAAGGAGCGGAATCCCTGTGTGTTCGGGGATTCCGCTCCTGGACAGAGCGCTTGATGTCTCTGTCCATATCTGGACAGTGACATCAGGGGAAACTCCTGAAGCAGAATCCCTGAACACTCAGTGACCTAAATGGACACAGATGACAGGGGCTTTTCCTGAAGTGGAATCACCGGCCACATGGGGATTCCCCTTCAGGAGTTTCCCCTGATGTCACTGTCTAGATATGCCCGGCCCGGACGGATGCAAAACGAATGCAAACCGGTTGGGTAAAACGGACGATTTTATTGGCCGACACTCTGGCTCGGTCGGGACCCTGTCGTGTGAATAAGCCCTTACTCTTGTACTTTACTTGCAGTGTTAATAGTTTCTTTAATAGTTTGTAGTATAGCCATTCCATTCTTTTCTACCCTTAGTAATTGCTTTGTATGTGGTTTCCTATCAAAGGCTACTCAATCTGTGATATCTCTAAAAGGACTTTGACCAAACTTCTTCATACATTCTAAGTAAACACTACACAATATTCACACATCAAAAGACTAAAAAAAAAACTCTAAAATGGTCTTTGATCTACTGATCTGATCTGGAGATGCAAGCAAACGGACTTGTTATAGACATAAAATGATTGTTCAGCAAAAGATCTTTTAGCTGATATCCAGACATCTCCGGCAGCACTTAATTTGGGGGAACAACAGAATGGAAAAATTCAACCTATTCCGCCCTATCCCCATCATAAGCTGCTGTGTTGGCAGCTCCGTAGACATAAGATTGATGGTAGATGCCACCAAAAGTATTTTTCCAGTTTTACACTGGAAGGAAATCCATCATATTTTTAATTACAGAATGAAACTTTAATACATTTTGTTTTTATCAAATAAACCGGTCCAAAATTATGTAGTCATTAATTTCCTAATTCACATTTATAGTGGTCAGAGGTCCATTTTTTTTTATACAGAGCTCCAAATTCCCTGCAGAGACATAAAAGTAAATTGAAATTTTTTTGGGGCGTCTGCAATCAACACTAGAGCAAGGATAGACATAATATTGGCGCAACCTGTGCAGCTGCACAGGGGCCCAAAAGGTAAGGGGCCCACTGTCACCTTAAAAGCAGCCTTCCCCTATCAATTAGATTGCATGTAACTGCCTGAGCGAATACATTTTATAGGAAACAATTACTGATGGATTGTTAAAGAGACATAAGGGGGAGATTCATGATGAAATATTGGAGATCAGGGGGTCCATACACTTGACCAGGGATTGTAGAGTTCGGTTCTGTCTTACCAATTTCTTTATAACTGTACCAATTCAAAACCACATTCTCCCTTCTCTTACCATTTTTACCTCCCCATCCCCTCAAAAATAACATGGAGACTTTAACCCCTTAAGGACACAGCCGGTTTTGTCCTTATGGACCCGGCCATTTTTTTCAAATCTGACGTGTCACTTTAAGTGGTAATAACTTTGGAATGCATTTATTTTTTCAAGCGATTCGGAGACTGTTTTCTCGTGACACATTGTACTTTAGGTTAGTGGTAAAATTTGGTCAATACATTTAATGTTTATTTGTGAAAACACTAAAATGTATGAGAAAATTTGCAAAAATTAGCATTATTCTAAATTTAAATGTATCTGCTTGTAAGACAGAAAGCAGAAAATAGTTACTAGTTAACATTTCCCATATGACTACTTATGTTGGCATCAGTTTTTGAACAAGTTCTGACAGTTTTTATTTCCAAAAATTTTTACACAGTGTTTACCGTGCGCTATAAATGATATTTTGACTTTATTATGCTGTTCGATACGATTACGGTGATACAATATGTAATATAGTTATTTTATTTTTTGCAGCGTTTGCACAATAAAATCACTTTTTTTTTTTTTTTTAAATACTAATTTATTTTTTGTGTCACCATATTCGGAGAGCCATAACTTTTTATTTTTCTGTCAAAAAAGCTGTGCAAGGGCTAGTTTTCTGTGGGATGGATTTTGGTTTTCATTGGTACTATTTGGGGTACATGCGACTTTTTTATACAAGTTTTTGCCGTGCGGAAAAAATAACATTGTTTTTTATCAATACCTATACTGATCCAGACCAAAGAAACATCTCAATAAACGTCCGCACATATCATAACATAGAAATATACCTATAAATTATATGTGTAGACACATCAACATCCAAAAGAGAATTAATACAGAGCACATAGTATGTACCATACAAAATGAAATACTTTATTAGAAATATCATAAAAACATGTTGGCCATCAAGACCTAAAATAAACATGCAATTTAAAAATACAATAGTGTGGTGGTGGTGGGTAAGGGACCACAGCAATATCACGCAATTACCATGGGAACACAATAGGACGTGGTACAGCGAAGTAGACTACACGAAAAGACAAATTGATGTACAAATGTAGTCATTTATATAACAAAAAGTATAATGTCATGAAAAGAAGGTAACAACCAAAATCAAGGCCCTAGACCATGTACCAACCCGTATACTGCATGCTGTTACCCCAACAACCAGTCACCACACCAAACCCCCTGGAAAAGCTGACGGCAAAACGCACGTCGGGGTTCTTAGTGTGGTGACTGGTTGTTCGGGTAACAGAATGCAGCATACCTTATTATGAACTTCTTTTCATGAAATTGTACTTTTGTTATATATATATATATATATATATATATATATATATATACACACACACATATATATATATATATATATATATATATATATATATATATACATACATACTAGATTATTTTATTATAGTTTTATAGTTTGGGTCGTTACGAACAAGTTGATACCAAATAGGTGTACTTTTTTTTCCTATAATAAAAGACTTATTATAGGGAAAAAAAGGCAGTTTTGGGTTTTTTAAGTTACAACTTTTATTTTTTTACTTTTGTACAACGTTTTTATTAAAGGGAATGTGTTGCCAGCAAAACATGTTTTTTTTTTTTTAGTTAAACAATTAGTGTGTAGGTGATTAAACATTGTTCTAATTTTTATTTTTTATTTTCACGAGTCAGAAAATATTATAAATTGGATTCAATTGGATTCTAATTTATAATATTTTCCATTGCTGGTCACTAGATGGAGCCATTCCCAAAATTGCAGCATTGCATGTGGTAAAGCAACCACATTGCTTTATGCTGCAAAATTGGGTAAAAATCCCTCGCTCTAGTGAGCTCTCAGAATTCCCCCCCCCCTCCTTTATCCTGGCTAGTGCCGGGAGAAACGAGGGGTTTGAACGGTCTAACCTCCTACACTGTGTGTCGCCATTTTTTGAGCTAACACACAGTGTAGTAGGTTTACATACAGTAGTAAACACACACTGAAACACAAACATACATAGAAATCCCTTACCTGCTCCAGTCGCCGCCGCTCCCTCCGGTCCATCCGCTCCGTCTGCTGCCACTACTCCATGTGCACAAGTCCGGAAGCCGCGACCGGAAGTAGTAATCTTACTGTCCGGCCGCGACTTCCGGTCCACAGGAAAATGGCGCCGGACGGCGCGCATTTCAAATTGAACTGTGTGGGAGCGGCGCATGCGCCGTTCCCACACAGCGGCGTACATGATAGTGGATGGAACGGGCGCCGTTTGCAGTCCCTATGGGACTGGAGCTGCCGTATTCCATGTCTGTATGTGTCGTTAATCGAAACATACAGAAATGGAAAAAAAAATGGCAGCCCCCATAGGGAAGAAAAAGTGTAAAAATAAAAAAAAGTAACACACAAACACACAAATTAATCCAAACGTTTTTAATAAAGCACTAACATCTTTAACATATTAAAAAAAAAAATTGTGGTGACACTGTTCCTTTAACTTAAAAACTTTTTCTTGTCCCACTAGGGGACTTGAAGGCCTGCACCTCTGATCTTTATTCTAATACATTGCACTACCCACGCCTCTAATTTGGCAATTTACAAAGTATTGGTTCACAATTGCAAATGCTCTGATGTGAAATAATAAATAAAACCCCTGAGAAATGACCGCATTTTGGAAACTACACCCCTTAATGCATTTATTAAGGGGTGTAGTCAGCATTTTCACCCCACAGGTCTTTTCCATAAATGAATGCGCTGTGGATGGTGCAAAGTAAAAATTTTCATTTTTCCCTAGATATGCCATTTCAGTGGCAAATATGTTGTGCCCAGCTTATGACACTGGAGTCACACACCCCAAAAATTGTTAAAAGTGTACTCCCGGGTATGGCAATGCCATATTTGTTGACGTAAACAGCTGTTTAGGCACACTGTAGGAGTCAGTAGGGAGGCAGCGCCATTTGGCTTTTGGAGCGTGGATTTTGGTTGTGTTATTACTGGTATTTTAGTTTATAATGTGGGGGCATATGTAAGCCGGGCAGAGTACACCAGGGGCATAGTCAGGTGGTATAATAATGTGGTAAAAAAAAGGCAATAAAATAATCCATAGATGTGTATTATGCTGTGAGGCAATCCTTTCTGCACAGGCCGGTGTCGCACTGATATATGGTGTCCTTTCTTATCCCCCTTTTGGTCCACACTCCCCAGCAAAATTCTCCAAACTGAAAAGGTGCGAAGTGTTGTCCTGGTATAGTACGGCCACCCTCGCTTCCAGCAGATGTTTGGGCCCTCCACTTCCTGGTTCCCTAATTTTAGGGCGTTGATAGATCGCCGCTTGAAACGGGAGAAATGTTCCCCTTGGGCCTGCACTACTGCGTAATTTTCTTTCTTGACTTATTGGAGCCTTAACTTATTTTATTTTTTCATAGACGTAGTGGTATGAGGGCTGTTTTTTTGCTAGACGAGCTTTAGTTTTTATTGGTACCATTTTGGGGTACATGCGAATTTTTGATCACTTTTTATCCTAATTTTTGGGCGGCAAGGTGACCAAAAAACAGCAATTCTGGCATTGTTTTTTATTTATTTTTTATACAGCGTACACCATGTATTATAAATTACATGTTAACTTTATTCTGCGGGTCAGTACGGTTCCGGCGATACCAAATTTATAGCACTTTTTTATGTTTTACAACTTTTTGCACAATAAAATAACTTATGTCAAAATAATGTATATTTTCTGTCCCGTGTTGTAAGAGCTATAATTTTTTTAAAAAAATTTAATCGACGGAGCTGTATGAGGTCTTGTTTTTTGCAAAATGAGCTATAGTTTTTATAGGTACCATTTTTAGATACATGCGTCTTTTTGATCACTTTTTATTTCAATTTTTGTAGGGCAAAGTGACAAAAAAACAGAAATTCAGACCACACTGCCAAATAGTCACGGCGTTCCCGGGACAAGCGCACAAAATGATGAGGAGCCCGCATACTCCCGCCGTCGATCCTACTAATCGCCTACAGAAAAATCTTTCCATGTGCATAATCCGACAGGCAAAATTGAGCTTCCCCAAAAGAAATTGCAGGTTGCACAATGTAAACTTGCGCAAATGGCACATCTTATCCACCAACTTCTCCTGGGAAGCCGACACTCCATCCACTCAGAGTCAATGGTCATCCCCAAAAAAAAAAAATATATAAAAAATTATCAGGGACCCTCGGTTTTTTCAGGGGCAAAAGGGACACCGAAACATCTAGCCACCTATTCCACCGTCGATAAAAGGTTAGCACACACTGAAGAACCAACGCAAAGAAAGTCGTCCAAATAATGGATAAGTGATGGAACTCCAGCCACCTCACAAATCACCCATTCCAAGAACGAGCTAAAAGCCTTGAAATAGGCGCACGAAATTGAGCAACCCATCGGGAGGCACCTGTTCACGAAATACACCCTGTCCCAATAACTACCTAACAGCCGTATACTCTCGGATGTACTGGAAGTTAGCGAAAAGCCGATTCCACATAGGTTTTTACCACAAGCGCAAACCTTCCCATTAAAACGGACCCAGTCAACTGCCACATCAAAAGAAGTGTAGACCACCGAACACAGCAAAGGATCAATCCCGTCATTCCCAGATGACCCCTTTGGCTGTGACAGGTGATGGATAAGCCGAAATTTATTTGGCTATTCCTTGGGAACTACACCAAGCGGGAAGACCACTAGGTCAGGAAATGGGGGAGAAACTAACGGCCCGCCATCCTACCGAGAGCCACCTCTTTCCCAATTTTTTCTGACACAACCGACAGGTAATCACAGGGGCAAGTCTTAAATGATGTAGTGAAAAATGGATGACATGCGGTGGGGATTGAAAACAAAAACGCCCTTAAATCCAGACTCCAACAACAACGCTAGGCCCTATCAGGGAACCTATTTATATAGGAAAGCATCTCTTCCAGCTGCACCAGAGTCACCACCTTGGCCACCAGAGCTGCCCCCTTTTCCCTTCCCTTCCCTTTTTTAAAACATTGAGAGGATCCGTGCGACATGCCTCCGCAAACTGAAGAGGAGTGTTTAAATTTACACCCCGCTCCAAAGTTAACACTGTCCCTCATTAAACTTCAAACACAAATCCGACTTTCTGCCCGTGTCCGTCCCCCCCCCCCCGGCTGCCCTCTTCCCCAGTGCTTCTCATATTGGCCAGCTCCCCTGGGCCTTCCCTGGAAAGGACTCTTGGCTAAAACGCACCGGGGCCATCCCCCACAACCACAGACTAATATCCTTTTGGTGTCAATGAATACTATGGCGAACCGCATTTTTGCAGCCAGAAGGCGATGTCTATTCACACTCCCGACACTTCGGTAAAGTTTCTTAGGGACTTACTCACACAGCACAAGCGGGATCTCGTGAGATCACGTGTGCTGTCATTCACAGAAACTTTACAGAAGTGTCGGGAGTGTGAATAGACATCGCGCCCTGGCTGGAGGCGATGTCTATTCACTCTCAAGACACTTCGGTAAAGTTAATGTGGGAGTATGTAACAGTACAGTGTGATCTCGCGAGATCACGCGGTGTTGCGAGTACTGCTAAAAATTAATGGAGAGAAGTGTATGACGCTGATTGGTCAGCGTCATACACTTCTCTTCACAGTGGGCAGTTGGTAAAAAAGTAAAAACACGCCCAGTTGTCTATAAATAAACTAATTAGCATAAATCCAAAATTGTTCATAACTTTCTCAAAATTGATCGTTTTTGAAAATAAAAACCACTGCTGTTATCTACATTACAGCGCCGATCACATTATGTAGGAGATAGGGCAATTATAATCTGGTGACAGAGCCTCTTTAAAAGCAGATTTCTGTGGAAAAGATGATTTTCTGTGTTAGATTTGTTTTTCGTTGTCATTGGTTGCAGTTGTCGGCATACTTAGAAAGTCATTTATTGCAAATAAGACCACAGACCACATCAGACTGATTATAATGGAGCGGAGTGCATTAAATCTGCTACATGGGCATTATATAGAGTTTTAAAATAAATTCAGAGATGGTAATAATAAAAACTAAAACAGGATGTGCTTTGCCAGATAAACAGGGAGGGCTTGTGTTTTCTACGTGCCATCTTAATGCTTGTGAGAGGGAGCACCTTCTACAATTGAATGTGTCATGTATTTCATCTTATTGAGATTTTAAGTATGGATGATAAAAAAAAAATTATTTGGTCTTTATTTTTTATTTTCTAGCGGTTTATATTTTATTTGGAAAACCTTACCTGGGGGCATCCATATTGGAGACACTAACTTTCTTCCTGTACTTTCTGTGTAGTTAGTACAGCAGACTGTGCACTTTATAGCAGCTGAAGTTAATGGGAGTCAATCAACAGAGAAATCTTATAGATTTTTACAGTTTCCAGGAAGTGATAGAGTGCAGCCCCTCCACCAGAGTCCAGGGGATCTGCATACAGAGCCTTATATTTGTGTATAGTGTTACCTTATCTGGGCTTCCAGCAATACAATAGACCTGTCATTAACTTGCCCACCCTGTAATGATAATGGGATGATTCTCCTTATCCTGTACATACAGCAAAGCTGACAAGTGTGCTACAGAGAACAGGAAATATCAGTTTTTAGTGATTGCTCTAGTGGCCAGTGTGAAAACTGCAATATTTCAAGATTAGTTTATTTATGTCACATAAAAAATAAAAACCCCCAAACATTGTTTATGATAAAAACCTTATTTAAAGAATACTTCATTTTCAGATGATACATTCACACGAACCTGGCCAACCTCGGACGTGAAAAATGGCAGTTTTTCACATCCGAGATGCACTCGTGCAGGACGCGTTATCACACATCCCCCATAGACTAGAGAGACTGTAGAGGGATGCGTGAAGCGCAAAAAAATAGGATATGTCCTATTTTTTCTTGGACCCTTTACGTGCTCCGTTGAAACAACGGTTGTGTGTTTAGAGAGGATTCGACCATGGGGAGAGTTTTTCTACAATCGGAATGATTTTACATGATGAAAAAGAAACAGCCGGACACATCAGGAAGTGATTGGGGGAGGGGGACATGACCAGGGTTGCAGGAGAGAAGGAATGAGGTGAAAAGTTCAAATGGAGGAGGGGGAGGAAGGTGGAGGAGAAGGGGGCGGTCGCGGCGGGTGCGGCCGCCAGAGCGCCTTAGCCCGGACGATTTGCCTAAGGCTCGACGCAGGCTTGGGAGCCCCTCTAGGGACGCTCCGGGCCGGGTTTCCGCTACCACCGCTAGGGGGCGGAGGTCCCGGTCCGGGAGGAATCCCGGTCGCCGGTCGGGCCCTCCGGAGAGTGGAGGGCAGGGTCCCAGGTCAGAGGGACAGCCTCCCGTCTCCAGGTCAGCACCACGTGGATTTGCGGCGGGCCGATCTGGCGATGCACCAGTCGGGCGGCCTGCCTGTCAGCAGGATGATGTCCCCGGACGGTCACGCAGGCCACAAATCGGCGGTGCTGCAGAGACGGAGGGAGGGGGCAGCGGTGGAGGGAGAGCGGAGGCTGGAACAGCCCCTGACGTTATGCGATACTTATGAGGTCCAGGACGGTGCATACGGCTGCAGAGCCTGCGGCGCGGCTTCAGGCCCCAGATGTCCGGAGGCGGGTGAAAACGGAGGTGTGCCGATGGAGGATGGTCGTCGTGGAGGTCCTGTCGCCCCGGCTGGTGGGAACTCAGCGCCCATGCAGTCTGGTGGGTCAATATCACCATTACATACATTTCCAGCGATATTTAGATCCCCAGGGATTGGGGAGGGTTCCCAAGGGGAGGCAGTTAGGAATGTTGAAAATAGTGGGTTGATGTCTACTGTTAGGGGGGGGGGAGATGTTCAGGAATTGCTTGGCTGTGTAAAGGCGTTGCTAGCGCGTTGTGAGGGGGGTAGGTTGCCTGCTGCATCCCCGGTTGCGGCGTGGGTCCCGGCAGCGGGGGGGGGGCGGAGAATCGGTGCAACCCCCGAGGACGGTCCCCGAGGTGGAGGTCGGGGGAGTGACGGTTGCGGTTCAGACTGATAAGGATGTGGATAGGGTGAGGTTAGATGATAAAGCTAAAGGCGAAGTGTACGTTTGTTTTGAGGGGTTGTTGGGGTCACATTTGAAGACCGAAGTGAAAGAAAAAATTTGGAGGGATGAGTACGTAGAAATCTTCTCACTTCTTCCTCTGGAAAAATTTAATTTAGACAAGGGTAAAAGGTGGGAAAGTAAAAAGGAGGAGGAGGAGGAGGAGGAGGAGGAGGAGAAGCGTCTATATCGTTTAATCCCGCAGACGTTTGTGAATTGGTTACAGGCGTTTGCCATTCTGGCCAGTGTTATAGGGGAAAAGGCGCCGGAAAATTGTTCCGCCCTTTTCGGGTACATGGATGTGATAGGTGAGGCGCATCGGTCGTATGGGGGTCAGACTTGGCTGCGGTATGACGAACAGTTTCGTCAGAGGAAAGCGGTTCGTCCCAACATTAGATGGGATAATAAAGACATTGGGCTTTGGTTAAAAGTAATGGCCCCGGCTAAGTTCGGGCAGTCCTTTCAAGGGGGGGAGGGACAGGAGGAAGGGCGGGCTTGTGCTGGCAGTTTAACGACGGTCAATGCAAGTTTGGGGCGGGATGTAAGTTTAAGCACTCTTGCTCCTCTTGCGGCGGGACTTCGCACGGGTCCGCCAAGTGTTTCAAAAAAGGAAAAGGAAAAGGGGGAAGTGGTGGGGGTCATGGGGCTGACTCCGGTGAGGTGGGAAGAGATGGAGCCGTACCTAAATAGGTTCCCGGATAGGGAGAAAGGCGAGTTATTGTTGCGTGGTTTTCAGTTTGGTTTTGTGATCCCTTCCCCGGTTCATGCGGTCCCCCTTTCCCTACGGAATTTAAAGTCGGCAATGGAGTATCCGTAAGTAGTGTCAGACAAGTTGCGTAAAGAGGTGGGGTTAGGGCGCATGGCAGGGCCGTTCCCGTTTCGGCCCGTTCAGGTTGTGTCACCGTTAGGGGTTGTTCCAAAAAGGAGCCAAATAAATTCCGGCTTATCCATCATTTGTCGCATCCGCGGGGGTTGTCTGTAAATGATGGCATTGCTCCTGAGCTGTGCTCAGTGGTATATACGTCGTTTGATGCGGCGGTTGAGTGGGTGCGAAGGTACGGGGCGGGGGCCCTTATGGCAAAGACCGATGTGGAATCGGCTTTCCGGCTTCTCCCGGTTCATCCGGACAGCCAGCGGCTGTTAGGGTGTTACTGGGAGGGGGCTTATTATATGGATCGGTGTCTCCCGATGGGTTGTTCGATGTCTTGCGCGTTCTTCGAGGCGTTCAGTTCGTTCCTAGAGTGGGTAATCCGTGAGGTGGCAGGGTTAGAGTCGGTCATACATTATCTAGATTACTTCCTGTGTGTGGGCCCAGCGGGTTCGGAGGTGTGCGCCAATTTGCTGGGGGCAATACAGTGGGTCGCTCAGCGGTTTGGGGTTCCGTTATCCCCGGAGAAGACTGTTGGTCCCAGTACTTGTATAGTTTTTCTTGGCATTACCCTGGATTCGGTGGCGATGGAGTGTCGACTTCCTAGGGACAAGCTGGATGCGCTGCGATTAGAAGTGAGCAGGACGGGTCGGCTTCATAAGATTCAGCTGCGGGATTTGCAGTCGGTTAGGAAAACTTAATTTTGCTTGTCGGATAATGCCCATGGGCAGAGTTTTTTGCAGGAGGTTGGCGTCAGCAACGGAGGGGGTTAGAGCCCCACACCATTTTGTGCGGTTGACACGGGGGCATCGGGATGACTTGGCAGTATGGAGAGAGTTTTTGAATTTGTATAATGGGAAATCGTTACTGATCTCGCCGGTGGTGGATAATGTGCAATGAGAATTGTTTACAGATGCTGCAGGTAGTGTGGGTTTCGGTATTTATTGTAAAGAACAGTGGTGCGTGGGGCAGTGGCCGGAGGAATGGGTATCTTTGGGACTGGTTCGTAATCTTGTACTTCTGGAACTCTTCCCGATTGTGGTGGCGGTGGAGATTTGGGGGGAGCGTTTTCGTAATAGCAAGGTGCGGTTCCACTGTGATAATATGGGGGTGGTGTTGGCAATCAATAATGTAACGGCTTCTTCCCCCCCGGTGGTGAGGTTGTTACGGCGTCTGGTGTTGCGTTGTTTGTCACTCAATGCGTGGATTGTTGCGGTTCACGTTCCAGGGGTACAGAATGACATCGCGGATTCTCTCTCTCGCCTACAGTGGGAGCAGTTTCGTCTGTTGGCACCGGAGGCGGAGCTGGAAGGGGTCGCGTTCCCGGGATGGCTTTGGGACGTAGTTTGCGAGCAGCAGGAGGTTTGATCAAGTCCTCTCTAGCGCCTGGTACATGGTTGGCGTACGACGCGGCATGGATGGACTGGGTGTCGTGGTTAACAGGTTCGCCCGAAGTAGGGTCGATGGAGGAACAGGTGGTAGCTTTGCTGGGGTTTTTGGGATGGGTATCAGTGGAAGGCTGGTCGGTGTCTAAAGTGAATCGTTTCGTGTCAGCTTTGGCCTTTGGTTTTAAACTAAGGGGGTTGGGGACGTGACTAAGGATTTCTTGATTGCCCAGGCATTGAAGGGGTTTCGAAAAAAGGGGGTGGGGCGGCCGGACGGCCGTCGCCCGGTTTCTTTCGCGCTTTTAGAGCAGTTAGGTGAAGTATTGGGCAGGGTGTGTTTCTCGGGCTATGAGGTAGCATTGTTTCGGTTGGCCTTTTCATGGGCGTTTTTTGGAGCTTTAAGAGTGGGTGAGTTAATTTCCCCTAGCAAGAAGAGGGCGGGGGGTTTGCAAGCGGAAGATGTAACAGGAGGGGGGGAGAGTGTGGAATTCTGGGTAAGGCGGTCAAAATCGGATCAAAGTGGAAAAGGTAAACGGCTGGTTCTGGGGGCTGTGGCGAGGGCGGGGATGTGCCCGGTAAGATGCTACGAGCGATACGCCGCGCTACGAGGGTGTAGTGGGGGGCCGCTGTTATGTCATAAGGACGGTGCCTTCTTGTCAAGATGCCAGTTTACAGCTGTCTTCCGTAGATGTTTGGAGGTGTTGGGTTTGGATAAGGGTATTTATTCACTACACTCCTTTCGTATTGGGGCAGCCACGGAGGCTGCGTCATGGGATTTGGGGCCTGATGTGGTGAAGCGCATAGGTCGTTGGGATTCTGGGAGGTATAAGTCCTACGTGCGTCTCCACTTTATGTGATTTGTTTATCTCGTCTCAGCATGCTGTTTCCGGTTGGTGTCATCGTTGTTATTCTTCTATTTTAGATGGTTCACCTGCACTGGTGTGGATTCTTGGGCACTCATATGTGCACTGGGGGGCGTTAAGGGCTGATGTGCGGCCAGATGGGCGGCAACTGGGGTTCCAAAGGTCGTCGGTGGTGATACGGTGGCTGGGCACGCGCGGCATGGTGTGGAGTCGAGTTTTGCCGGATTTCCATCGGTATGCGCAGTTGGATCGGGTTCCTGAATTGTTGGTCCTTCATGTGGGGGGAAACTACTTAGGTACTCGTCCGTTTAGAGAACTAATTCGGGATGTTAAGTACGACCTTCTCCGGCTTTGGTCCTGTTTTCCGAAGGTGAAGGTGATTTGGTCAGAAATTGTGCCGCGGAGTGTATGGCGAAATGCGCGTTCGGTAGAGCGCTTAAACAAGGCCCGGGTGAAAGTTAATCGGGCGGTTTCCAGCTTTGTGGTGAAAAACGGGGGGGTTTTTGTGCGGCACTACGATTTCGAGGATGGCCAAGGGAAGTATTGGCTAGGTGATTGAGTGCATCTGAATGCTGTGGGCATTGACCTTTGGGCTTTGCGGATTCAGGAAGGGATCGAGCGCGCACTGATGGATGGTGGGGGCTCGCATACTTAAAGGTGGTCTAAGTATGCTCGTGTGGCGGATTGGGGGTCCTTGGAGTTGGTGGTAATTTGAAGTGGGGGATTCATCAGAGGTATGGTCCCTAACAAATACATAATTGCTCATGGATATGGGCGTATATTGGACTCCTGCTGGATGGTGTCCCGGGGAGTGGTTTTACATACTTGGCAAGCCAACTGCGGAGCTGGGGGTAAGTAGCTATACAGGGAGCAGTTAGGCACCAATGTTTTGGAGCTCCAAGGACTTCCCCTTTCCTAGTAATGTTATTTATAAAGTTATGTTTTATGTTCATGTAAATTTGTTAATAAAATGGCTGCTGTGGCCGAAATTTTCCAACCCACTGTCTCGTGTGTCTCACTGGGGATAGGAGAGTGACATGGGGGGAGGGAAAAAAGGCCTGAAAGCAAGAAAGGGGGTGGACAGTATGGAGGGAAGGTTAAGCAAAAGGGTTTGAAATGGGGCGAGCTCTGTAATCCCATGGTCATGTTCTCATTGTAGTAAAACATCTCTTGATATTTTTTTTTACAAACAAAAAAAAAAAGTGTGCTAAACTATGTAGCAAGCAGACTTGCCCGATTACCAGATATGTTAGCATTACAGGAGGTGTGCACCAGCGTATACCCATTGAGTAAGTCCTAAACATAACAGGTACACTTTGAGAACAGCATTTAACGGGTATGTAATCCACATGCCAGCTAAAACAGAATTCTCAGTGTGTGCCAGACAGAATGTCTACATGAAACTACAGCTTGATACAGTCAAAGTAAAAACGAAACTTCAAAAAGTTAACTACAGCTCTGAAAATAAGTGAGATAGATTACTAAAATATGCATCTTATTTCCCAATAGTGTTTCTGACACACGTGAAGTTTTTCATGGCATCAAAACAGCATTTTACTCATACTCTACTTTTAAGAACCAATTTCAGGGAGACTTGAGATGTGGCGCTATAGGCACCGCAGAAATTATTTTTCTATGTAAGCACAAGCACTGCATCTTGTAACAAAAGCTCAAGAGCCTCCATCAACAGCGACAGCACACCCACCAAAAAATAAATAAAAAAAAGAAACATTTAATCAGTAGAGTATTCCAAATAAAACTATTAGGAGGCATTTATTAACCCTTCTATGCCAGATTTGACTTTTGGTATAAATTTCCGTGTGTGTGGCAAAACAACGTCGAGGCACAGTGCTGGCACGTGCTTTTTACCTCCCCAATCAGACTACTCACTCCCCCAATCAAACTACCCCCTCTATTCCCCATTGGACAATAAAATGAAAAATATGTACTCACTGCTCCGCTCCTCCCCTCTGGCTCTCACTCCAAGCCACGGCTCATACACGGTTCTGACCAGGGGCGTAACTAGGAAAGACTGGGCCCCATAACAAACTTTTGAGTAAGCCCCCCTCCCCTAGGTGCCACACGCAGCCCCCCTCATAGATAATGCCCCCTGTAGATTGTGCCATACAGCCACCCTGTAGACAGTGTCACACCCCACTTGTAGATAATGCCACACAGCCCCCCTCCCTTGAAGATAGTGCCGCCACACAGACCCCTGTAGATTGCGCCACACAGCCCTCCCACTTGTAAATAGTGCCACACAGCCCCTTCCTTAGTATTGCCACACAGCTCCCCTCTTGTATAGAGTGCCACATAGCCCCCCTTGTATAGAGTGCCACACAGCCCCCCTCCCTTGTATATAGTGCCGCAAAGCCCCCCTCCGTTGTATTTAGTGCCACAAAGCCCCCCTTCCTTGTATATAGTGCCACACAGCACCCCCTCCCTTGTTAATAGTGCCACACAGCACCCCCTCCCTTGTTAATAGTGCCACACAGCACCCCCTCCCTTGTTAATAGTGCCACACAGCACCCCCTCCCTTGTTAATAGTGCCACACAGCACCCCCTCCCTTGTTAATAGTGCCACACAGCACCCCCTCCCTTGTTAATAGTGCCACACAGCACCCCGTCTCTTGTATATAGTGCCACACAGTGCCCCTCCCTTGTATATAGTGCCACACAGCGCCCCTTCCTTGTATATAGTGTCACACAGCCCCACCTAAAAAAAAAATAATATATATTGTACTTACCTTGCCCTGTTCCCGCAATGGACGGAACGCTGCACATCCTCCGGGCGGGACGTTTGCGCAGGCCAGCGTGATGCACTGACGTCATCACGCCTTATGGGCTGCAGGCCTAACGTGGGCTACAGCCTATAGTAATCAATTGTATCTGTGTCCAAGAGAATGTGGCTGTCGCCAGCACGGGGGCCCCCTCCAGTGCTAGCGATGCCACTAGGCTGGGGGCACTGAGGGGGCCATCCCACGCATAAATGTTAGGGGCCAGGTGGCGCAGGCCTCCTCGGAGAGGGGTCTCTTATTGGATGGGGGCCCTGAGCAATTCCCCAGATTGCCCCTCCCAAACGCCGGCCCTGCCTGCGCCCGATAGGCTGCTGGCCGAACGTGGCCTGTAGCCTAGTAAATGCCAGAGTAGGGAGATACCTCCTATGACGCAGATACTATTTATTGTGGCACCGCTACAACTGTAGCAGCCATAACTGTTGCCCGTGTCAGCGGGCGGCGCGGACCCCGTAGCAGCTGCTACGGCTGATACAGCAGTAGTTACGCCACTGGTACTGACACTGAGCAGCATCAGGACAATTGTATGCGACGCAGCACTCAGGACGTTGAGTGTTGCAGCACATATAAAGTCCAGATGCTCAGGTCTCAGTCGCATTGTTATGCCACAATTGTGGCACATGGCCAGTGGAAAGATACGAAAGACTTATTAATAGGCGCGCTCCTCTTATTAAATCTGTCGTTTTTTACTCTAGCAGCACAGAAAGCAAAGACTGATGTATGAAACACCAGTCTTAGTAAATCTGCCCCATCGTAGTCTATATATACACTCAACACTTTGTACATTCATGTGATGTAGGAAATATAAGATCTGATAGAATGCAGCGCAGAAAAAAACAATGCAGTATCCGTGTGGTTGCGTGATTTGCGCAGCAATTCAGTTGAAAATAATAAAAATAAACAAATGTGCTTTGCGATTGCGTGAATAACGTATGCCACTCGCAAAGCACACTGATGCATAACGGACCAGATTCACGCGCGGGAATCTGATACGCTCGTGTGAATGTGGCCTTAGACTCTTAGCTACAAATTAGCAATTCTCATAAAAAAAATAAAAAAAAAACTCCCCCAGATTTATTTAATTATCATGAATCAATAAAAATGGATATCTGTCAGGATGCAATGAGCAATAAGGTTAACTTTAGGCATGGATTTCTGGATCCACATACACTCCGGACAGGAGACGATTTTTACATTTAGTGGTAGTAAATTTATGAAGTACAACATTCTTAACAGGGGGAAGCTAAAATTATTTCGTAAAAACAGCATTAATACCTCAGCCTAGAAACTGGTCAAATACTGGTATGTGTGTATATAACTGGCAATAAGCCTGATACGCAACAATATTCCATCCAGACTGGATCATGGGCATGCATATTACTTGAGGAAAGTGATCCTGATTCTGTCATTTAGCATTTGGGCAGAGGGCAAGATCAGGATTCTGAATACACATCCGGTCCTGGCTGGAGGTAATGTATATTCATTGTCAGGACACTGCAGTAACGTTATAGTGTGTTTATGTGGCTGCACATAGCGATATAGCTATATCGCTATGTGCTGTATAAATGAATGGAGAGAAGTATATGACGCTGATTGGTCAGCGTCATACACTTCTCTCCACAACGCCCACTTGGTCAAAAAGTAAAACACGCCCAGTTGTCCATTGAGAAACTATTAAGCATAAAGCTAATATAGGTCATAACTCGTTTTTATAAATAAAAAACACTGCTGTAATCTACATTACAGCGCCGCTCATATCATGTACAATATAGGCCACTTATAATGTGGTGACAGAGCCTCTTTAAAGGGACATGCAAGACCGAACAGGTTACATTGTGTTATGCCTGGTGCAGTGTCTGAGGGGGGCGGTGCATAACACAGGAATTCAAAGAACTGTAAAGAGAGAATTTGGTCATATAGTAAAACACGCCCAGTTGTCCATTGAGAAACTCATTAGCATAAAGCTAAAATAGGTCATAACTCCGTAAAAAATGATCGTTTTTCTAAATAAAAAAACACTGCTGTAATCTACATTACAGGGCCGATCACATCATGTACAATATAGGCCACTTATAATGTGGTGACAGAGACTCTTTAACGGTCTCTGAATACCATGGGCGTAGCTTTAGGGGGTGCAGAGGTAGCAGTCGACACAGGTCCTGGTGCTTGAGGGGGGCAAGATATAAAGTATTACTAATACACCAATAATATAAATGGCACGTTACAGATTTTGCATTAGGGGCCCAGGAGCTCCCAGCAACGGCAAAGCGGACTACTAGAAGATTTCTGACAATAATGCACACTATTAGATCTATGGTTGTACATGAATCTTGATTATATGGCTTTAGTACAGGAACAAATCACATAGAACTCAATGAGAAATATAATTATCAGTGCTATATATGGAAAGAACTGTACATGTAGTAATAGAGCAAATTTGTGGAGCAGGCAGAGGGTTAATGCACAGGATACAGAGCCAGAGTATTCCGCTGCATTGTTAATAGTCAGCTCTCAGGTTCCATTTGAGGCCTCAATCTCTCCTGCAAACCACAGTTGGAGATGTCGCCCTGTATTTGTCTTTCTCTAACCACAGAGTCGATGAAAATTCCTGGAAACTTAAACAAGGGCAATGTGTTTGTAATTAGAGATTTTTTCACTGGCACAGCTATGGAGGGTCCTCCGTCACTGAGCACAGAGCGGGAACCAAACAGTCTGCCCCTGACTATCCTGCAGCGGAGACACATGTTCCTCTTGCTACGGGTCACAACAAATGTTTGACAGAATATCCAGGGTCTATGGACAACCTTGGCACAAGAAGGCACAACAATGTGGTTAAAACCGGTGTATTTATGTCTTTGGCTAATCCATCCTTGTTTAGAGAATAAAATGAGATGAGAGCAGAATGCACATGTGCGGACGATAGATACAAATATGGAAAACTGATAAATATACAAAGACAAGCATGCCAGGTATAACAAATGGAAACAGATCAATAATAAACCTCAGGGAACAATGTAACCCTGTGGGCTCATGTACAAGGCCATAATACAAATCCATGTTGTATGGGTTTCCCCTTCATCCGGAATCAGAGAGAAGAAAAAAAAATATTGTGGCATATTCCATCACATCCTTATTTACAGGAGTATTTTCCCCTATCAGTATGGATTCTAGGGGATAATACATTACAGTATACATAGGAACTTTATGTGCCCTATTGTGGGCTCCATGTACACATTTGGGGAGTAGCTGAAGGGAGAGCAGAGGCGGCAGTCGCACACGGGCCATGGTATCGGAAGGCACCTAAAAGGTCTACAGAGTGGTACTTGCAAGAGCGTTTAAAGGGTATGTTGGGTAAACTGATGGTCCTGTGGATGTACTTGGTATATATACGTACAGTACTATTGGATGTTGTCAAAAGGTCACCGAATGTGTACAGAAGTGACTTCACAATTCAAGCACTACGTTTACAAAATCCCTGCATCACTTATGCTTCACGTGCAACTTGTTGAAATTGTGTCTTAAAAACTGGGTGGAGTTTCACATTTTTCCACAACTTTCTCATCAGGTGAAAACTAGTATTGTTATATTGAGGAATAATGGAGCACCCCGCACTACTTTTCAGAATGGCGGAGCACTTGGACAGGGTGCCAATCCTAGTTATTGTCCCTCAGTATGCCCAATGTCATTATTTGCACCTTAATTTTGGTCTACTGGTTATACCGCACTTCTGCCCTTTTGCTAGGACTAGATGCCAGGGTTCCCCACAGGTTAGAGCTGATTGTTGGGGATTCCAGCAGGGGGACACTTTGTGATTTGCTTATTGACAAGGCCTTCTAAGAAGTAGGGATTGTCCAAAGCCGGGAACCCCTTTAAACTGTGCTGCTCACACAGCTGCATTACTCGTTAGTAGTAAGACCGCCAATACTAAGTAATCAGCACTGTGCGGACAGCACATTTTCAGCCACTACTTATTGGCAGCAAGCAGAAATCTCAAAAAAATGTGAGGAACTGATACACAAGTTGCATAAGAGAGAGAAGAGAGAGAAGAGAGAGAAGAGAGAGGAGAGAGAGGAGAGAGAGGAGAGAGAGGAGAGAGAGGAGAGAGAGGAGAGAGAGGAGAGAGAGGAGAGAGAGGAGAGAGAGGAGAGAGGAGAGAGGAGAGAGGAGAGAGGAGAGAGAAGAGAGAAGAGAGGAGAGAGAAGAGAGGAGAGAGGAGAGAGGGGAGAGGATAGAGGAGAGAGGAGAGAGAAGAGAGGAGAGAGGAGAGAGGGGAGAGGGGAGAGGAGAGAGAGAGATTTACATCCCTACAAATGGTTTAAAAGAGGCTCTGTCACCACATTATAAGTGCCCTATCTCCTACATAAGGAGATCGGCGCTATAATGTAGGTGACAGCAGTGCTTTTTATTTAGAAAAACAATCTATATTTACCACGTTAGGAGCGATTTTAGCTTTATGCTAATTAGTTTCTTAATGCCCAAGTGGGCGTGTTTTTACTTTAGACCAAGTGGGCGTTGTACAGGGGAGTGTATGACGCTGACCAATCAGTGACCAATCAGCGTCATGCACTTCTCCCCATTCATTTAGTCAGCGCATAGTGACACTGCGTTGTTCGCTATGTGCTGTCTTATACTGACATATTAATGTTACTGAAGTGTTTAGACAGTGAGTAGACATTCCTTCCAGACAGGACGGGATGTCTATTCAAAATCCCGGCACTTCGTTAACGTTTCTGTCCGACTTTCAGCAGAGCAAGCGTAATCTTTGCTCTGCTGTAAGTACCACAGAAACGTTAGTGAAGTGCCGGGATTGTGAATAGACATCCCGTCCTGTCTGGAAGGAATGTCTACTCACTGTCTAAACACTTCAGTAACGTTAATATATCAGTATAAGACAGCACATAGCGAACAACGCAGTGTCACTATGCGCGGAGTAAATGAATGCAGAGAAGTGTATGACGCTGATTGGTTAGCGTCATACACTCCTCTGTACAACGGCCACTTGGTCTAAAGTAAAAACACGCCCACTTGGGCATTAAGAAACGAATTCGAATAAAGCTAAAATCGCTCCTAACGTGGTAAAAATAGATAGTTTTTCTAAATAAAAAGCACTGTTGTCACCTACATTACAGCGCCGATCTCCTTATGTAGGAGATAGGGCATTTATAATGTGGTGACAGAGCCTCTATAAATACCTATAAGGAGATTAGCGATGCCGGCGATTATCAGTAAGTTTGCTAGATGAGGTGAATGATAATAAACTACTTTACGAAAAACGTTACATAAAGAATCCAGCAATATTATTGCAAAATCTAAAATCACAAGGTTACAGGATCTCACAAGATAATACTTCGACTTCAAAGGAAAATCAGCCAGCGACTCCGCTGAGTCAGACAATATTTAGCTGGAGTCTGCGGCTCCTGAATGGCTGGAAACCACAGACCGAGGCATCAACATCTACTAACTTTCTACTTACAATGGATTTTTGCTGCAGAATAAATGTATACATTTTACCAGCCCTGCCATTTCTAATAGTTCCTGGTCCATAAATACATATATCCGAAAAGCCGAAAAATTGAACCAATGATCACAATTATCAGCGGTGCTAGCCTGCTGGGTCCTTTCAAGCTCACATGAATATGTTTATCTCTTAGGCCTCATGCAGACTACCGTAGCTGTGTGCACGAACTGCCCAAGGAGTGTCATCCGCGGGCCGTCTGCAATCACGGACCGTACACACACGCAAGAGTGCATTGAGTTTAATGAGCCCAGACCGCAAATGCGGCCTGTTAAATTACATGTTCTATTTTCTTTGTGGTCTGGGCTCTGATAACCACGGTCGTGTGCTTTGGCCCATAGGATATAATGTGCCCTATACTTTCCAGAATTGCGGGTGCAAATGCACGGTCGTGTGCATGGGGGCTTAGACAATGAGTAATTCTAGACATTTCTTTTACTAGCTAGAAAGTTCCTTTAGTAGTGATATCCTGACATCAAATAAAAATCCTCCCTGGCCATGTAAGTCTAGTTATCGATAGATCGTAATATAGTACAACTCTTAGTTATAGCATTGGTGCAGTGTGCTAGGTAGTGGGTAAGTAGCTTTGCCAACCTGAAGGTTGTTTGTTGACACTCACAAAATAAGTGAGAAATATATGGTGGGACACCCATAATTGTCACATACTGCTGCAATGACTTCCTTGTAGTATCTATATACATTGACATTAACATTGCAAAAGGTCAATTTACATATGTTCTCTAATGCCCCAGAAAGTCCTTTGAACTCCTAAAACAAAATCTCTGGACACTGCTCCCTTTACACGTTGGTGTATTGTCACGATCTGTGGGTATGTGGACCCACTGGGCCATACCGCCGTAGCAGGATAGCAGCTGGCCAAACCGTGTACCAAGTACCAAGTCTATAGTGCAAGCAAGGGTACCTGTGGTAGTACAGACAGTAGTGATGGCTAGGCTCAGATGGGACCTTGGCAACAGACACCAGGCATGGTGTAACCAACACGACTCCAACTCTTTTAAGGCACAGGAACAAGGTAGCACGGGATACAGATAGCAGGAATGGGAACACTGGGAACAGGAAAACACTAAGGCTGGGTTCACACGACCTATTTTGAGGCGTAAACAAGGCGTATTATGCATCGTTTTACGCCTGAAAATAGAGCTACAATACGTCGGCAAACATCTGCCCATTCATTTGAATGGGTTTGCCGACGTATTGTGCAGACAACCTGTCATTTACGCGTCGTCGTTTGACAGCTGTCAAACGACGATACAGCCTCGTCAAAAGAAGTGCAGGGCACTTATTTCAGACGTAATTTGAGCCGTTCTTCATTGAACTCAATGAAGCACAGCTCAAAATTTACGGCTGTCAAAGAAGCCTCGCAAAATGCGAGGAGGAGCAATTACGGCTGAAACGAGGCAGCAGTTTTCTCCTTGAAAACAGTCTGTCATTTCAGACGTAAAAGCCTGCTACCGTGTGCACATACCCTAAGGGAGCATTTGCTGGACTGACCCAGGAAAGCACAACAATGCTCAGGCAATGAGTGAAGGGGCAGGGCCCTTCATATAGTCTAGGGTGATTAGACAATTCTAAACATGTGTGCGCGCTAGCCCTTTAAGGTCGGGACTGAGCTCACGTGTGTGCGCACCCTAGTGGTCACTGCAGTCCAGGACAACTCATATGCTGGCATCTCCGGGAAGGAAGGCGTCGGCAGGATGAGAGGAGTCTGCGGGCGCGGACGTTACACGTATCAATAAGGCATCATGCATACTAGAGAGAGCCATGTGTACAGAGGCACACAGAGTCCCTGCATCTCTGAACTAGCAATGCTTCTAGGGGAGAGTACCTCCATAATACAGCCTCCAATGGAGAATGCATCTATGAATCCAGAAAAACACTTACAATGGGCATTGCCGATAATAGAAGTAAATCAGAAATTTGCTATTTGAAGGAGTTCTCTGGGACCTTAACACTGATGGCCTATCCTTAATGATTGTGTTGGTCTGTCCTCCGAGGCCCCCAGCGATGAGCACAATGAAGCGGCTGTGCCTGGCGCCTCAGCTTGTCCCATTAAAGTGAATATGCTGCTATTCCTATGTAAACATTGAATGGTCCCTTCATTGTGTTGATCATGGGGGGGGGGGGGGGTCATGCATACAAGCACACTTGGCATCCCTATTGTATGTATCATAAATACACAGCCCCTAATATCCTATGAAGCCATTCTGTTACTCTGTGTGCCTATTTTTATATGGAGTACATGAGGAAAAGAATTGCTGAATCTTTCATCTCACGGTGCTCATACATTCTGTCTAGTATACGGACTACTCAACCCCATAGATTTACTGAACACCTTTGACTGACTGTTGTATTGAAAGAACCTACACCAACTATGCAAACAGCTCAACTGGACTTGAAATATTCATCTCCCTTAGTGGGAAATATTACCATGGTTATGGAAGTTGCTTTTTTTGCACTCGAGCCATATAATTCACAAGTCGGCAGATTCCATACATTTGCAGACCCTCAACATATTGAAATGATTTATAGTATAAAGTGGATTTCGACATCTCAAGCTGAGAGGCACTTCTATAAACAAAGAATATGACACATTATTAAAAGCTCAGAAAAGCGGTTCTCACAAGAATCAGAGCTCACTGCAGATAAAGATGACTGGGGGTGAGGAGAGCCCCCTACTCTGGTTAATTTCACATCTACTTTTACTCACGCATCATGGAGTATATTTAATAAAATCCTGCTACGCAAAAAAAACAGGGAAGAAGCAAAAAATCTTTTTCACATGAATACATTATTAAATATCTCAATGGGAGCTACTTGCAGTGTGTCACGACAAGAACCCCTATCCATATGCCCTATTAGGCTTCTCATCAAGGTGGGGACCCCCGTTCAAGACCCACCACAATAAGCCAGGGCTCACAAGGATCGTCGCTCACTCTGGCAGACTGTGTCCATCTATTTAAGGCTGTATGGGACTCTCCCGTTTCTGAGCAATATATCCATTTGGTGCCAGTCAGCTACAATGGTGTTCTGCAATTCCGAATATCCGCTAATTTGTCCTGCACGTATTCTACCAGCCCCAGCTTATGTACGACTACGTCTCTATCTCTCGTCTTCGTACTGTACTCCAGCCTGACTTCACATCAGCTGTTGTCAACGGTGACTATTCTGGAATAGCGACCTGGCGATTCCCTCAGAAAAAGTGCATACCTCTGTGAGGAGTTTGAGAACGGATAATCGCTTAGACTCCGCTGCGTGGTCTAGCCTATGCCAATCCCGGTAAGTCTACCACCTGTCGGCATCGGTCACAGCAGTTGCTGCAGGGGTAATGTATGGTTAGACACAGCTTCCCCCGGCAAGAACAGCTGATCGCCAGAGGTTTGGAAAGTAAGACCAGCAGTGAACTGATGACTGGACAAGATTCTACATTAACATGTGGCATTTTTTTAAGGAATAATTTACGAATAGTAAATGAAGCAATATTCCTGCTACGTCATTATCGTGTGACTGGTGCAGGTTCGACTGTTGAAACACCCACCGATCACGAAAATAACCTCCGTGGCTTCAACCACTATATTTATCCATGCGCTATCTCTTGTATTGCAGCTCAGTACCATTTCAGTGAAAAAACTGCCCTTATTTGCGGACGCAAATTGGACACACTCGCGTGAATAAGGCCCTAAAATCATTGCGGACATTTCCTATTATTCCATTTGGCAAGCCAATGCGACATGACCTACTATAGAGCGGTCGGAGAAATGTAAAAGTTACAGACTGCAGCTTATGAGATTGGATCCAGATGAAAGACCATCTTAAATTATCCGCTTAATGGATAGACAAGATGAAATTTAACCCTATATTACTATTCCAGCAATATAATGGTAAGCAACCTTGCTATGAGAGAATTATGGGATGATACGTCAGTCTGGAGAATCATCCTACTGTTTAAAAATCATAATAATCCCATGTGAAATATAGGGCTCTGTATAGTGTCCAGAATGTTGCTAAAATCTTCCACTCAGCCACACGGAAGAGGTTCCTTTACTAGTTTTGCCCAGGAACGACAGCAAATGATAAAAAAAATATTGTGTTTCATTCATACTACGTTTTAACAGAAGATGAGGAAGTGGTGGTTTAAAAGACTTTCATTGTTCTAGTACAAACCTTGTACCAAGTTTTCTCGGCTGCCTTAGGACTGCCTGCGGGTAACTCGATCTACGCTGTTTTTCTGTATTTTCTTCCGCTGTGGCTCTGCTCCAGGCTGCACAAGATGAAAATGTGGTCAGATTGGACAGGCAACAGTACATGTATACATATATGGTCTGGAACAGAACAAGATAGCCGATGTGAGGTCAAAGAACATCCACAATATCATACACAAAACCGTCACCACATCACCGTTCTAGTGTTAGGAGGTTGAAGGGTCCTTGCCGATAGGTATATTATAAATTAATTATAGTATATGGAGAACAGATCAGCATTTTGCGGCTTTTATTTCTTCTACCAATGGGTAAAAGTTTCTCAAAACATTTGCAATTGCTAAACAGCCCATCCAAGTTTCTGGGAGTCAGGGTATGTGCACACGTAGTGACCAAAAACGTCTGAAAATACAGAGCTGTTTTCAAGGGAAAACAGCCCCTGATTTTCAGACGTTTTTTGAGCAACTCGCATTTTTCACGGCGGTTTTGGAGCTGTTTTCATTGGAGTCTATGAGAAAACAGCTCCAAAAACGTCCAAAGAAGTGTCCTGCACTTCTTTTTACGAGGCGTAATTTTACGCGTCGTAATTGCCGTGTTATACAGCGTTATACCCATAGAAAGTAATGGGCAGATGTTTGACAACGTATTTGAGACGTATTTTCAGACGTAAAACGAGGCAAAAAACGCCTCGTATACGTCTGAAAATAGGTCGTGTGAACCCAGCCTCAGGGGCTGCAAAACTGCTTACTTGGGCTGAGTTGTACCTCCTGTGCCAGCTCTCTCCCCTCCATATGCCCTCTTTCTAGAGGTCCTAGAATAACTGGAAAAGTTTTCTGCATCATTATATGAGCTGGAATTTTTAAGGTGCTTAGATCTTACACCCAGCTGTCATTTTATTCGTACATTTTTGGAGGAATAACAAAGGAAATTGGACAATGCAGAGTTCTAAGAAAAGATGTTCCAGAATTGTGATTTCATGGGGAATGCAAGTATTTTTGGAGGAATAACAGAGGAATGGCACAACTCAGAGTTCTAAGAAAAGATGTTCCAAAAAATGTCACAAGTGCAAGAATTGCGACAATTGCAAGAATTCAGACCATATTGGAATCCTTTGATTATCACAACTTTATCCCCCATAGAGAAATATTTGGGTAGATGGACTAATATGCGCACTTGAAATGTGTCAAATAATGTAATATAATTTGGCACATTTTAGTTTAGAACAGATGTTTGCAACTCCCCAGACACGGAGGCCTTATTCACATGAACGTATATTAAGTCGTGCTACGCGCGTGAAAATCACGCGCGTCGCACGGACCTATGTTAGTGAATTTACGGAATTCAGACAGTCCGTGATTTTCACACAGCGTATGTGCGCTGCATAAAACTCACGACATGTCCTATACTTGGCTGTTTTTCGCGCATCACGCACCCATTGAAGTCAATGGGTGCGTGAAAAACCTCTGTGTGCCGCGCGTGATTCGCGCTACAGTAGTAAGATGAATGAATGAAACAAGAAAAGCACCTCCTGCTTTTATGTTTGTAAACATAAAAACAGAGTGTCACCATGCTGCCATATGCGTGGAAGTCACGCAGGCATGCACCACATACTGATGCCACACTGAACTTTTGCGCGCGCAAAGTGCATCGTTTTTTGCGCGCGTAAAACGGACACGTTCATGTGAATAAGGCCTTGAAAAAAATAAAAATAAATTATGAAACGGGGACGTGGCTTAAAATGTGAAAATTTCCCCCAAATGTGCCAAAGATCTGGCACAAAATTCTGTCGCAAAGTAGGCAAAATCAAAGTTGGTATAACGAGAAAAGCGTCTAGCATGTCCAGCCAGATGCACCAAATGTATCATACAGCATGCACCTCTGTGATAAATTTGGTGCATCTTCCGACTGCCTGGTCTAAGATCACACGCTCTTACACAGCTTAGTGAATCTGCCCCATTGAGTTTGCAGTAATGACGTCATTTTAAGTCAGGGGTGACGAAATCGCATTGCGGATCATTAGCCTTATTCAGCACACCATAGTTGAATTTCTAAAACCCTGACAAGTGAAAACACAACTCTACAGCCCTGTCTACTAATGGACAGGGAGCTTACAATTGACTTCTGCTCCCGGCAGCAAACAATGAGACTATTAAATACTTAGCTAGCATAAGGTCATAAACTGACTTCATTTGACTAAATGACTTGTTTCTATAGTTTAGCCTAAGGGTATGTTCCCACAGGCAGAAGACGCTGCAGATTTTCTACAACGGAAAACCTCAGGTAATTTGGTCATAGAAATCCGCAGCAAATTATGTGTTTTTGCGCAGCAAATTTAGTGTCAAGCATTGATTATAGTAAACCTGTGGATTTCCACTGCGTAAACGCTGTACAAAACGCAGCTTGCGTATTTTAGAGCAGAATTTATGCTCTCCATTGAAGTCTATGAGCCAAACAAGTAGCGTCTCCACACAGAATACGCAGCATAAATTAAGATGCTGCTGATTTGAAAGTCGCACCGCAGAACACTTTCCACATGACTTTTCTGCATTTTGTTTTTGCAGCGTGAGGCGTAGGGTATGTTCACACGCAGTGAGCAAAAACATCTGAAAATACGGAGCGGTTTCCAGGCGAAAACAGCTCCTAATTTTCAGACGTTTTTTTAACAACTCGCGTTTTTCACAGCCGTTTTTGGAGCTGTTTTTCAATGGAGTCAATGAAAAACGCCTCCAAAAACGTCCCAAGAAGTGACCTGCACTTCTTTTGACGAGCCGTCATTTTACGTGCCGTATTTTGATAGTGACGCATAAAATAAAGGCTCATGGGAACAGAACATCTGCCCAAAAGCAATGGGCAGATGTTTGTAGGCGTATTAGGGGCGTTTTTTCAGGAGTAATTCGAGCTGTAAAACGCCCGAATTACATCTGAAAACTCTGCGTGTGAACATACCCTTACATTTGCAAAATCTCATTCACTTTGCTACTACCGTACATGCTGTGGAACTTCCACACAGAAGTCCGTTGTAGATATTCTGCCGCGTTTATGCGGTGTGGGAACCCGGCCTTAGGCGCCATGCACGGGACCGTAGTTTTCATCCGTAATAGCGGATCAGGTAATTACGAATAAAATTTGCAGACCCAATCATTTCTATAGACCACGGACACCCTTCTGTATATTTACGGATGTGTGTCTGGGCCGTAGAAACGATCCGCAAAATATAGAACATGTCCTATTCTTGTCCGCAATTGCGGCATTGACTCGCCCATAGAAGTCTGTGGGCGCTTCCGCAGTTGCCGACGGCTGCAAATGTGCATCCATATTTGCGGATCCGTATTTGCGGACAGTAAAAATCCTTACGGTCATGTGCATGAGGCCTTAGACTGAGATTCCACAGGGTGTTTTGATTGTTTTTTTACTGCAGTTTTGCAGCGATTTTCATGCGCTTCTTAATTGCTGTGAAAACCTCATGCGTTTTATCACGAATCGAAGTGATTTGGATTCACAGATTTGGTCCCTGCAGATATTACAGGTGAAGGACATGGCTTCAAGGAGAACTCAAGCCACATGCACACCATGCGTATTATGTGCAGCAGTAAAACCGTACCAGAAAATAAAATGAGATTTCAAGTAATCTCATCTGCAGGTAAATTGACCTGCGTTGCAGTTTTTAAAACCTGCAGCGTGACAATTTATCTTGCGTTTGTCTCAGAATTGTATCTGACAAGTTTATAAAAAAGTATAAAATTCCCACCTGTTTCCACAAATCTAAAAGCGGAAATCCATATTGCTGCAGAAATGCTGCAGATTTTCCACAGTGGATTTAATGTGAAGCAATGATTATAGCAAAGTTTATGTGCAGCTGCGGATTTTCCGCGTTTTTCACTGCCATTCCGCTACGGAATCTCTGTACAAACTGTCATGCTGAGAGCGGTCGTCACGGCTACATAAGAATTTCAAAACCACAAAAAAGGCCATACTCACTAGGTAGGTGGGTGGGTGAAAACCCGTTCCCATCAGGACGCAGACGGGTCAAAGAATGCTGCAGAAGGAGTGTGCATTAAGTAGTGATAGCCCTACTATCACTACTTAATGCACACTCCTTCTGCAGCATTCTTTGACCCGTCTGCGTCCTGATGGGAACGGGTTTTCACCCACCCACCTACCTAGTGAGTATGGCCTTTTTTGTGGTTTTGATGATCTTTATGTCCCATTTTTTCTGTTTGTGTTTTTAAATTAGGAACGAAAAGTTCTGGTTAGGGACTCGCAAGGCACTGGGGACCCTTGACGTTGGGTTGCGAGCTTTGCGTATTTTGGCCAAAATAACAACTAATACCCCATGTTTCATGGATATTTCTTACTACGTATACTACACTTTTTTTCAGGACGCAGCCGGGTCTTATATGCTGGGAGGGCATGATGTGCTGGCGTTTGGTTTGGAATGCAGAGCAGCCCGCTTTAGCTAACACTAGCGGCGTTACAAATAGGCTGTTATTCGGCAAGATACGCCATGCCTGACGACCAGCACATTATCCCTCCACGTATTACACATAGTACTGACACCCCATGTACTATTCACAGCACTGACCCCTATTTATCACATTTATTTATTTATTTATTTTTATTACATTATTACACACTTTCATACATACATATTTATTTTTTACCATCCATTCACACCCTAGCACTACACTGACACTCATTTATCGCACACCTTTGAGCACTTAGTCCGCCACTCCCCTCAAGACTAGTGGGAGTGGCTATCACTACTTAATGCACACTCCTTCTGCAGCATTCTTTGACCCGTCTGCGTCCTGATGGGAACGGGTTTTCACCCACCCACCTACCTAGTGAGTATGGCCTTTTTTGTGGTTTTGATGATCTTTATGTCCCATTTTTTCTGTTTGTGTTTTTAAATTAGGAACGAAAAGTTCTGGTTAGGGACTCGCAAGGCACTGGGGACCCTTGACGTTGGGTTGCGAGCTTTGCGTATTTTGGCCAAAATAACAACTAATACCCCATGTTTCATGGATATTTCTTACTACGTATACTACACTTTTTTTCAGGACGCAGCCGGGTCTTATATGCTGGGAGGGCATGATGTGCTGGCGTTTGGTTTGGAATGCAGAGCAGCCCGCTTTAGCTAACACTAGCGGCGTTACAAATAGGCTGTTATTCGGCAAGATACGCCATGCCTGACGACCAGCACATTATCCCTCCACGTATTACACATAGTACTGACACCCCATGTACTATTCACAGCACTGACCCCTATTTATCACATTTATTTATTTATTTATTTTTATTACATTATTACACACTTTCATACATACATATTTATTTTTTACCATCCATTCACACCCTAGCACTACACTGACACTCATTTATCGCACACCTTTGAGCACTTAGTCCGCCACTCCCCTCAAGACTAGTGGGAGGGGCTATCACTACTTAATGCACACTCCTTCTGCAGCATTCTTTGACCCGTCTGCGTCCTGATGGGAACGGGTTTTCACCCACCCACCTACCTAGTGAGTATGGCCTTTTTTGTGGTTTTGATCTTTATGTCCCATTTTTTCTGTTTGTGTTTTTAAATTAGGAACGAAAAGTTCTGGTTAGGGACTCGCAAGGCACTGGGGACCCTTGACGTTGGGTTGCGAGCTTTGCGTATTTTGGCCAAAATAACAACTAATACCCCATGTTTCATGGATATTTCTTACTACGTATACTACACTTTTTTTCAGGACGCAGCCGGGTCTTATATGCTGGGAGGGCATGATGTGCTGGCGTTTGGTTTGGAATGCAGAGCAGCCCGCTTTAGCTAACACTAGCGGCGTTACAAATAGGCTGTTATTCGGCAAGATACGCCATGCCTGACGACCAGCACATTATCCCTCCACGTATTACACATAGTACTGACACCCCATGTACTATTCACAGCACTGACCCCTATTTATCACATTTATTTATTTATTTATTTTTATTACATTATTACACACTTTCATACATACATATTTATTTTTTACCATCCATTCACACCCTAGCACTACACTGACACTCATTTATCGCACACCTTTGAGCACTTAGTCCGCCACTCCCCTCAAGACTAGTGGGAGGGGCTATCACTACTTAATGCACACTCCTTCTGCAGCATTCTTTGACCCGTCTGCGTCCTGATGGGAACGGGTTTTCACCCACCCACCTACCTAGTGAGTATGGCCTTTTTTGTGGTTTTGATGATCTTTATGTCCCATTTTTTCTGTTTGTGTTTTTAAATTAGGAACGAAAAGTTCTGGTTAGGGACTCGCAAGGCACTGGGGACCCTTGACGTTGGGTTGCGAGCTTTGCGTATTTTGGCCAAAATAACAACTAATACCCCATGTTTCATGGATATTTCTTACTACGTATACTACACTTTTTTTCAGGACGCAGCCGGGTCTTATATGCTGGGAGGGCATGATGTGCTGGCGTTTGGTTTGGAATGCAGAGCAGCCCGCTTTAGCTAACACTAGCGGCGTTACAAATAGGCTGTTATTCGGCAAGATACGCCATGCCTGACGACCAGCACATTATCCCTCCACGTATTACACATAGTACTGACACCCCATGTACTATTCACAGCACTGACCCCTATTTATCACATTTATTTATTTATTTATTTATTTTTATTACATTATTACACACTTTCATACATACATATTTATTTTTTACCATCCATTCACACCCTAGCACTACACTGACACTCATTTATCGCACACCTTTGAGCACTTAGTCCGCCACTCCCCTCAAGACTAGTGGGAGGGGCTATCACTACTTAATGCACACTCCTTCTGCAGCATTCTTTGACCCGTCTGCGTCCTGATGGGAACGGGTTTTCACCCACCCACCTACCTAGTGAGTATGGCCTTTTTTGTGGTTTTGATGATCTTTATGTCCCATTTTTTCTGTTTGTGTTTTTAAATTAGGAACGAAAAGTTCTGGTTAGGGACTCGCAAGGCACTGGGGACCCTTGACGTTGGGTTGCGAGCTTTGCGTATTTTGGCCAAAATAACAACTAATACCCCATGTTTCATGGATATTTCTTACTACGTATACTACACTTTTTTTCAGGACGCAGCCGGGTCTTATATGCTGGGAGGGCATGATGTGCTGGCGTTTGGTTTGGAATGCAGAGCAGCCCGCTTTAGCTAACACTAGCGGCGTTACAAATAGGCTGTTATTCGGCAAGATACGCCATGCCTGACGACCAGCACATTATCCCTCCACGTATTACACATAGTACTGACACCCCATGTACTATTCACAGCACTGACCCCTATTTATCACATTTATTTATTTATTTATTTTTATTACATTATTACACACTTTCATACATACATATTTATTTTTTACCATCCATTCACACCCTAGCACTACACTGACACTCATTTATCGCACACCTTTGAGCACTTAGTCCGCCACTCCCCTCAAGACTAGTGGGAGGGGCTATCACTACTTAATGCACACTCCTTCTGCAGCATTCTTTGACCCGTCTGCGTCCTGATGGGAACGGGTTTTCACCCACCCACCTACCTAGTGAGTATGGCCTTTTTTGTGGTTTTGATGATCTTTATGTCCCATTTTTTCTGTTTGTGTTCTACATAAGAATTTGATAACTGATCAACAAACTTACTGCCACCTAGATCTGTTTTTGGTAAACTCGGATTAATATGTCATTTTGACCACGATTGCAGTAAGACCACATCACACAAAATACATGCAGTATTACCGCAGCGAATGTTCCCTTATTATACAACCTACTCTACAAGCATGAGAGCAGCAATCTGGTTGCTATGAATAAGGGTATGTTCACACGCAGCGTTTTCAGACCTAACTCGGACATTTTATGCCTCGAATTATGCCTGAAAAAACGGCTCCATTACGCCTACAAACATCTGCCCATTGCTTGCAATGGGTTTTAGGATGTTCTGTTCCCACGAGGTGTAATTTTACGCGTCGCTGTCAAAAGACGGCGCGTAATAAGACGCCCGCGAAAAAGACGTGCATGTCACTTCTTGGGACGTTTTTGGAGCCGTATTTCATTGACTCCATTGATAAACAGCTCCAATAACGGCCGTAAAATACGCCGTGAAAAACGCGAGTTGCTACAAAAACTGCTAAAAATCAGGAGCTGTTTTCGCCCGAAAACAGCTCCTTATTTTCAGAGGTTTTTGGTCACTGCGTGTGAACATACCCTAACTCCGCCGGTATAGATTTCCCCTGAATGTTCATATTTATATCTTACCAATTATTAGGGTATATGAAGCTGGACGGATCTCTTCACCTCCTCACTGACAGGAAGCCGAGCAGCTGATTGTGACTTTGGGCTGCAGCTGGGGAGTTGGATCTGATTCACTGATCACTTCACCTCAGCTGCAGTTTTCTTATTTTAGCAGTTAAATTAAAGGGGAATAAAAAACGCATTATCGCCGTGAAGCCCGGGGCTAACTGGGGCTATGGATGGATGTTTTTGTAAGGCCAACATCACACACACACACAGTTTTGATGCAGATTTTAGATCCATTTTTTTAGCCAAACACAGAAGTGGACACAAAAGAAAGGAGATGCATGAGACTTTTCTTTATACCTTTCCTTCGGTTTGGATCCACTTCTGGCTTTGGCTCAAAAAACTGAGCCAACAACTGCATCAAAACTGTGTGTGTGCGATCCCGGCCTTCGGCTGTAAACATACGTTGCGGTTTGGCCGTGCGGCCGAAAAACCACACCGAAGAAACGCATGCGTCTTTGCCGCGGTTTCCGTGTGGTTTTCAGCTGCAATGCAAACAAATGCGACAAAACCGCACCATGTGAATACACCCGTACGACAAATGCACACGACGCGTCATATGTGTGGATTTGCAACACATTTTCCCATTGCAAATCCGCAGCGTGATGCAGTACCAGCAAAGTAATAAAAGAGATTTCCAGTAATCTCATCTACACCTTCCAGAATTTTTCCGCACATACATTGACCTGCGGTACATATTTTAAAATCCACAGTATGTCAATTTATCTTGCGTTACTGCCTGCGAATTGTATGTGACAAGTTTATATTGAAAAAAACTCAAAATCCGCAGCACAAAACTGCACATACTTCTAAAAACGCATAAAAAACCGCACTATTAGGGTATGTTCACACACACTAATTACGGACGTAATTCGGGCGTTTTTGGCCCGAATTACGTCCGAAAAATGCGCCTCGATAGCGTTGACAAACATTTGCCCATTGAAAGCAATGGGCTGACGTTTGTCTGTTCACACGAGGCGTATATTTACGCGCCGCTGTCAAAAGACGGCGTGTAAATAGACGCCCGCGTCAAAGAAGTGACCAGTCACTTCTTGGGGCGTAATTGGAGCCGTTATTCATTGACTCCAATGAAAAGCAGCGCCAATTACGTCCGTAATGGACGCGGCGTTCAAGTGCCTGCACATGCCGTTACGGCTGAAATTATGGGGATGTTTTCTCCTGAAAACATCCCCGTAATTTCAGCCGTTACGGACGCTGCCGTGTGAACGCTGCCGTTACGGACGCTGCCCTTAGGTGCAGATTTAACCCGCGGAATTACCTGCATATACCTGCGGTTTTGATGCAGATTTTCTGCACCAAATGACGCAACATCTGCATGTAGCCTTAGGGTTTATTCAGAAGTTGTCGTTAAAGTGTGGTTAAACCCGCATAAAAAACGGATCTGAAAACCGCATTCGTTTTACCATGATTTGATGCGGTTTTCAATGCAGTTGTGGTAAAAAAAACAAAAATGCAACCACATCGCTTGAAATCACTGTAAAAACATGCGATTTTCGGATGCGTTTTCTGATACGGTTTTAACCACACCTCAACCGCAACGTCTGAATACACCCCTGAATACACCTCTTTTGAAAATATGTAGACAAAAATTATTTGCACAGAATATGGATATGGTGGTGAATGAACGTGAAAGCTAAAAAGAAATGGCCGCCTCATGTGTCTAGTTATTTTTGAAAGGTAAAAAAAAAGACACACTTTTTTTAGGGATGAAATATTTGATGTATGCCAGACTTTATTCACAAACACCACTTGGGAATCCACTCTTTGTACCTTCAAGGGTAATATTCTGTGATCTACAGGGCATTCTCGTCATATGTTGTCACGTGACGGCCAGTACACCCTTGTGGCATATTACTTCTATAGAAAACGCCATATTTTAGATGCCAAATCTAATCATAAATGTCTTTTCCAATTATAATTGTTAATCCAATGGCATCTGTAGCAGAACGTAACACATTGTGCTGGAATTCAGTTATTTCCTCACATGGGAGCCTTGTCAAGCCACTACTTGGCCTTGGGGCAGCCAGACAAGAAATTACGGCCTTGTACATATAGTTTTCCTAGGAATAATACAATAATTCCTCTTACAAAGAGAAACTACCTTGCATTACTGAAAATAACAGAACTGTGTATATTTCTATGTATGGTTAAAAAAAAAACGTGGAAGGGTTGTTTTTTTGGGTATTATGGCATTTGCATTTTTTCACTTTTTATGCACCCTGTACGAGTATATTCATGTAAGTAAGAGGACTTGGCAAACAAGTCCGGCATCAGCACCGGGCAAACTTGGGTAGATATTAGGGCCCAATCTGGTGCAGAACTTTACAGCAGGATTCAGCCACAGATTCCAGCCTAAGGATATGTTCCCACAAGTCGGATATGCTGCATAAAAGTACGCAGTGTATACCTCCTAGAACCCACAGGGAATTCTGGCCTGAAAAACTGCACCAAATTGTGGGGCAAATTTTCGAGCGGAATCTCCGTTGCAGAAAACAGTGCTGGAAAAAAAAGTTAATATTTACCCCCCGGGCATTGTCATAGCGATGCGTCCCTCTGTTCTCCATGCAGCTCGGCCTCCTGTGATTCAACTGCAACCTGTAATTGGCTGCAGAAGTCACATGGGATAAAATGTCATCCCAGGAGAGAGGGCTGCACGGAGAATAGAGGATCGTGTCGCTATAACAAGGCCCAGGGGGTAAGTATTGGCTTTGGTATTCACTTTAACCCCTTCCCTAATTTAAATTATTTTTATGGCGTTCACCGTGCAGACTAAATAATGATATCTTGTAATAGTTTGGAACTTTACGGATGCGGCTATACCAGTCATGTTCATTTTTTTTTAAAAAAAATTTACATTGTGCTTGGGGGAAAATGGGAAAAGGTTTTTTTTTTTTAAACTTTTAATATCACTTGAACCAGAGATCGTTGGATCGCTTGTATGATATACTGCAATACATCGTTATACTGGCACTCTTGCCGGAAAGATCAGGCCCCCAGACTGCCATGCCAATCATCATGCCAATATGTGGCACCCCATGATCGCGTCACGGGGGGCCATGGCAGTGTTACAAGGGGCCGCCCCCTGTTTCTAACCACTTAAATGCTGCGGTCGCTATCGACAGCGGCATTTAAGGGGTTAAATGAGCGGGATCACGCTCGTTACACTGAAGTCATACCTCCCAACTTTCAAGTATCGCAAAGACGGACAACACGCCTCTAACCCTGCCCAATACCCGCCCATGCACACCCGGTTCAGCCCACACACTATCATGCTCCCATAGTGCATCCCCTCTGTATAATGCCCCCATAGAACCCCCACTCGGTATAATGCCCCTATAGCTGCCCCCACACAGTATAATGCTGGCAAGACTCTGGCTGGGGATTCTGCTCCAGGAGAAGGCCCTGACGTTACTGTTTATATATGAACAGTGACGTCAGGAGTTTCCTCTAGGAGCGAAATCCCCAGTCAGAGTGCCGGCAACGCCATGGCCGGGTTACCGAATCAGGAGTAGAGCCTGACGTCATTATCCATATATGGACAGTGAAGTCAGGGGTTCCCTCTAGGAGAGGATTCCCCGTTAAGAGCGTCGGCAATGCTCTGTGGGGGATTCGGTTCCAGGAGTAGCCCTTGACGTCACTGTCCATATATGGAGAGGAATCCCTGGCCAGAACGTCGCACCTTGAGGCTTCCCTGAGCTCAGTGCTTAAAGTAGCGCTGTGCCCACGGAGTCCTCGACGAGTGGGGGAGCTCCCTCTCCTCCTCCGCTCTGTACTAATGCTGTAGCAGGGAGCTAACAGTTCCTTGCTCCAGCATTAGATTCAACTATAGCTGCGTCCTGAGGGCGCAGATACAGTTGACACCAGGATATACTACAGGCCACCTGGAGCAACGGGACACCGCCCGGAATCCAGGACTGTCCCGAATATGGGACGGTTGAGAGGTATGCTGTAGTGACGTCTGTAAGATACAGCCGACACGCTCGTTCTATGGAGCCGGCTCAGCCCGTGAGTCAGCTCCATATTCCTCCACCCGACGTGCGGCGTATATACACAGCAGATGTCAGGAAGGGGTTAAACAAAAAAAGGACTTTTTTGGGGAGTTTTTTTTTGCGGAATCGCAGCTTTCTGCCTCAAAAATCTAAACATTTGCTATTTGCTGTGGGTTTTACCTCACCATTGAATTCAATAGCCAATATCCCACAACAAAAGAGCACTGCAGGTCAATTTATGAATGTTTTCTCAGCTGATTTTTTGTGTAGCGCATGGATGAGATTTATTCAAATCTCATCTGGTATGTGCACACGCAAACTCAAAAATGGCTGAAAATACGGGGCTGTTTTCAAGGGAAAACAGCTCCTGATTTTCAGCCATTTTTTTTAGCAACTCGCGTTTTTCGCAGCGTTTTTTACGGCCGTTTTTGGAGCTGTTTTTCTATAGAGTCTATGAAAAATGGCTCCAAAAACGGCTCAAGAAGGGACATGCACTTCTTTTTCGTTGGCGTTTTTTTACGTTGGAACAGAACACCGTATTTCTCATTGGAATCAATGGGCAGATGTTTGGAGGCATTCTGCTTCCGATTTTTTTAAATAAGCCGTGTGAACATACCCTGTAATACAATGCAGATTTCCACAATGAAATCTGTTGCAGAAAATCCGCAGCTAATCCGCCCTGTGTGAACATACCTTGTGGGTATGTTCACATGCGACAGATTTGTTGAATATATTATCACTGCAATGAATCTGCTGCATGTGAATAAAGCCTTACATTGTATATAACATAGGTAAATCATTACTGTGGATATGAACATTACACAAGGACATGCATTGTTATACAACAAACGCAATGTGCATATAATGGCAGCAGGAGGAGGATTTGTCTCACATGTTCGTTCACTAGACTGGCATGATAGAGAAATATGAAGACAATTTTCCTTGGTGAATCCCCGTTACAATTGCGGTACCTTCCAGACCAACTCACGCCACGCTTGTCTGGTATTAATGTGAAATTTCACTTCTCCATTGGCTGCTTGTGGAGTTTGGAGAGAGAACATACAGTTCTGAGACAATAAACAATTAGGTTTGGGCTGTCTACAGCAGCAGGGTGAGGAGGAGTGTGTCTGAAATCCTCTTGTCTCTGGAAGTGAGAAGAATTCAATGCTTGCAAAATTCTTATGGATTAGCAGTTTTCCAGCAAGGGACTGAAGTGCAAATGTAACTTTAGCGCATTAAAGTGAATGGTTCGTGTTTGTTCAACCGATGAAAATACAGCAGGAAATTTCTGAACTAACCGTCTCCTAGTTTAGTATTATCACCTCCATATAGCGGCGGGGGGGGGGGGGGGATATAGGAATACAACAGCTGTCTGTATTCTGCTGATGGCAATGTTATAGAATTTGGAAGTCTCCACCGCTCTGAAAGTTATTATCATATCACTCACACTCATAAAGCGAGTTTATTATAATATGCCCCCTATTTATTGCCAGTGACGGCATTACCATTGCACCAGTGGATGTCCATAAATGTGTCATAAAGAATAAACAAATATACCAGGAAATTGCCACAAATTAGGGTATGTTCACACTCAGTGTTTTCAGACGTAATTCGGGCGTTTTACGCCTCGAATTACGCCTGAAAAAACTGCACCATTACGCCTACAAACGTCTGCCCATTGCTTGCAATGGGTTTTACGGTGTTCTGTTCCCACGAGGCTTAATTTCACGTGTCGCTGTCAAAATACGGCGCGTAAAAAGTCGCCCGCGAAAAAGAAGTGGCTGTCACTTCTTGGGATGTTTTTGGAGCCGTTTTTTATTGACTCCATTGAAAAACAGCTCCAATAACGGCCGTAAAATACGCCGCGAAAAACGCGAGTTGCTACAAAAACATCTGCAAATCAGGAGCTGTTTTCGCCTGAAAACAGCTCCATATTTTCAGACGTTTTTGGTCACTACGTGTGAACATACCCTTAAACTAAACTATTGTTTAGCATATGAATTCTCTACTGAAATCAATAGGTCTATATGGGTGCAGTCACACGCGGCATAGTCTGCTACATGTGACTGCACCCTAAGGGGACCTGTCATCTATCCTGACACTTGTATTTCCCAAAAATAAAAATTCTAAAATATATTTTCTTAGAACTCTGCATTGTGCCATTCCTCAGTTATTCCTCTAAGAAATGTATTACCATTTCCCTTGTCAATTTGCCATATATGTGTGAGATGGGAATACCCCTCTAAGGTATAATCATATGAACTGACCTTGGTTCTGGTATTGTATATATGTACTGAGCTTGGTTCTGGTACTGTATATATGTCAGAGCTTGGTTCTGGTGCTTTATATATAAGTACTGATCTTGGATGTGGTACTGTATTTATGTATGGTGCTTGGTTGTGGTACTGTATATATGTATGAGCTTTGTTCTAGTGCTGTATTTATGTACTGAGCTTTGTTGTGGTACTGTATATATGTACTGAGGTTGGTTCTGGAGCTGTAATTATATAGGATATATTTATAATAACAAAATTGCACGACAGATGGAGTTGTTTTCAATTTATTGTATATTAATGGGAACCTGTCTGGTAGTTTTAACCCCTTGAACCGCCACCATGCGGTAATACATGACCTGACAATATTTACAAATGTATGTTTTTTCCAGATGCAGCAAAATGTTTAAAATCAACTTTTAAAACGGCGCACACTATATGCTAATTACTCATTAAAGTGTCATGGGGCGGTGCTGCTATCCTGAAGAGTCACATAGTCCTAACTCCAAACCCACCTTTCCATGTTTTGATTGACATCCCCCTGGCTGATACAACTTTCTCGGATGCGCCATTGCCTTGTACTACTTGGGGGGCTGTGTGGCACTATACACAAGGGGGGCTGTGTGGCACTGTACACAAGGGGGGGGCTGTGTGGCACTGTACACAAGGGGGGAGCTTTGTGGCACTATACACATGGGGGAGCTGTGTGGCACTATATACAAGGGGCTGTGTCGCACTACTAAGGGGGGGCTGTGTGGCACAATCTACTGGGGGGCTTTATGGCACTATTTACAAGGGGGAGGGCTGTGGTGCAATCTACAGGGGTCTGTGTGGCACTATCTACTAAGGGGGAGCTGTGTGGCACTACATACAGTGGGAGCTGTATAGTGCTATATACAGGGGGGGCTTTATGGCGATATCTACAGGGGGCTATATGGCACCATCTACAAAGGGGTGGCGCTATCTACAACTGGGGTGTGACACTTTCTAGAGGTGGGGCTGTATAGCACTGTCTACAGGGGGACTGTATGGCACAATCTACAGGGGGCACTATATATAAGGGGGACTGCGTGGGGCACCTGGGGGGCCCAGTCAAGACTTTGCTATGGGTCCCAGTCTTTCCTATTTACGCCCCTGATCAAGCATATAACATAGTAACTAAGGTTTAAAAAAGTTAATGTAGTTCCACCTGATCTCCTGCAATGTTAAATCAGAGGAGGGCAATCAAAGGCATATGTATCACAGAGGCAACTCTCATGGCACCACCACGAATTGGCTTCATCACGGTTCCCGATGTGCAGTTTGAATTTTCAAAATGTTATACATTTCTACAGGCACAATAAAGGAATTTATAAAGGGTTTTCTGGAGTTAAAAAGTAGCAAATTCTGTCGCACACCATAGTTCTGCAATAATTTGCCACTATTTTTGTGCGGGTAGTCTTATTAAATCAGACCCAATAACTTTAGCAAACATGGAAGAGGGGATCTTGGTTGAAGGTAATGTCACTCTTCGGGTATATTCTCATCGAGAGGTCAAATTGGGGTTTATTGCCCTAATTACCGCAAAACCAGGTCAAAATACCCCACAATGTCAAGATTTCACGGAAATAATGCTAATAAACCGCCATGTTACATCACTGTGCGATTACAACCCTCTCCCCTGCATGGGATGAGACGTGGAAGGTAAGAATAAGTTTAAAAGCCTTTCTGTTTGGGGATGGAGGTGTAATGTATCAGCACCAAGAGGGGCGCCCCTCTTTTCTACACATGCTCCTCAGTATGGCCGCTTTCACATGGCAGTATTTTGGTCACAAATCTTTCCAATATACTTTTTCTCTGTGTAGGTTCCACTGCTGGTTTTGGCTCCCAAATACTGACCGCAATACTGCTGTGTGAAAGTTGCCTATAATTTACTGACTGATTGGACCCATGCACATGGCAGAGCCCTGTGCCTGGAACCTGTACAGCAGGGCAAGGAGACCGTGTGGTTCCTAAGTAAAGAGCCGTACAGCTTCCGTATGCTGCTGAACAGACTTCATGGGCCCCGTATGTACGGAGATATTCTCCCCTAGAAGTGATGCGGGAGTCCAATGGAGCATGCCATAACTTGTTTTTCATACGGAATCCAACTGAAAAAAACTCTGTATGCCTCTGTGTGAAATTGGAGGCATATGGAGGCACAGATGAGGCTTTGATTTCAGTTTTATTAGCCATTATTAGTGACCTTGTTTTGTATGTCTTGGGGAGTGCCATCATATAACATAGTTCAATACTATGTATTACCTACAATAACATGTAACCGATGCATAAATATTGTATAAATAATGTCTATTTGTGATTGTAATTCATAGTAAATACATCCACAAATTGTAATTTTGTATTGTTCGACACAGACATTTAGCCTAAAGTGGAAACATATGAGATAAAAACCAGATGACAGACAATTGATTAGTTATTCCATGGTACCTTTAAGCCAGGATCACACACACAGTTTTGATGCAGGTTTTGTGGCAGGTTTTGGTTGTTTTTTTGAGCCAAACACGAAAGTGGACACAAAAGAAAGGAGATACATCAGTCTTTTCTTTATAACTTTCCTTTGTTCTGGATCCACTTCTGGCTTTGGCTTGAAAAAAAATAAGACAAAAACTGGCACAAAAACAGCATCAAAATGGTGTGTGTGATCCTGGCCTTAGGGTCTATTTACACAGTGAGATAAAAGTGCAATTTTTGTTCAGGTAATCACCACCATAGAGCCCGATTTGGCCGCAATGTGTGAATAGACCGTTAGTACATTGCAATATAAACATTTACAACCATTCACAGACGAGAAAACACCAGATGAATAGGGAGAAAAAGCCCTGTTAGGCCATGTTCACATGTAGCGTAAACACTGCGGAATGTCCATCTGGATTTTAAGTGCGGAAATTATGCAGCGTATTACAGTAGCAGCAAAGTGGTTGAGATTTCAACAAATCTCATCCGCAGAATGTTAACTGTTGTTGCAAAAATGCAGCAGAATTGCAGCACAAAAAAAGGGTCCGAAATTCCGCAGTGTTTAATCTACGTATGAATTTACCCTTAGGCTACATTAAGATGAACCTGTCCAATTTGCGCGCGTAAAAAATGCAGTGTTTTTCCTACATTTCTTGTCCGTTGCGTATTGGCATCAGTGTGCTTTACGCGTGGCATAGGTTTATTAAGTCAGCGCAAGCACTTCATTATTATTTTTTTGCATTTTTTTCTCTGCTTTTCTATGTATTTGATGCGTGAAACACGGAGAACACACGGATGTCGTCCGTGTGCTCTCTGTGGTTTTCACGCACCCAAAGACTTCAATGGGCGACAAAGTGTGTGAAAACGCACCAATATAGGACATGCAGTGATTGAAAAACAACTCATGTGTGAATGGCCACATTGAATTGCATAGGTCCGTGTGCTGTGCGTGATTTCAACGAACAGCACACGGACGGGTATTACGCTGGTCTGAATGAGCCCTTAGGGTACGTTCACGCAGGGATGATTCACTACGTAAACACATACAGCTTATCTGCCCTGGTCGCCGCAGGGAATTACGACCGAAAAACCGCACCAAATTGTGATGCAGTTTTTCGTCTGGAATATCGGCTGTGGAGAACTGCATGTAAAAAGTTTCATACTTACCCGTAGCTATGGCGACGCATTCCTCTGCTGTCCTGCAGCCTAGCATCATAGGATGACATTTGGCTGCAGCGGGCACATGGTATGAAACGTCATCCCAGGAGGCCGGCCTGGATGAAGAAGCACAGAATTCGGGGTAAGTATAAGATTTTTGCTACGGAATGGCAGCTTTTCTTCTGCAAAAATTGCAACAGCTGCAATCTGTTGCGGGTTGAACCTCTCTATTGAATTCAATGGCGAAAACCCGTAACAAAAAAACAATGATCACGCAAATACAATTGACATGTTGCAGATTAAAAAAGCGCACCTCAGGTCAATTTCCAAGCGTTTTTTCCGCTTATCATTTATGCAGAGTGTGGATGAGATTTGTTCAAATCTCATCCACTCTGCTGCTACTGCATTAGGCCCCATGCACACGACCGTGCCCGCAATCCCGGCCCGCGATTGCGGGCACGGCCGGCCGCTGACTGACAGCCGCATTTTCGGGCCGTGCTCCCATACAAAGTATGGGAGCACGGCCCGCAAAATGCGAAAGAACGGACATGTTCCATAATTTCCGGAACATTTCCACGGCACTGACACCCTTCCGTAGTGCTACGGAAAGGTGTCAGTGTTCAATGAAAGTGAATGGCTCCGTTTTTTCGGACCGCAATTGCGGTCCGCAAAAACGGAGGTTTTTTGCTGTCGTGTGCATGGGGCCTTATGCTGTGGATTTTCCACAACGAAATCCATTGCGGAAAATCCACAGTATTTACACTACATGTGAACCCGGTCTTAAGTAGTCACACGTAGCAGATTTTGTTGCAAAAAATTTTTAGGACTGAAAAACAATTATATTCATCCAAATGGGTGCATAGAAAATTTCTGCAACAAAATCTGCCGCATGTGACTGCACACTAAATTAGCTGATTGTACTATAAACTTCAGGTTATGGCCTCCTTCTCACACACGTTTTTTTTTTTCGCTTTAAAACGCATTTAAAATGTGGCATGTGTTTCAAGTGGTTTTATAGCTTTTTTTTGCATTTGATTGTGTACCATTTTTTATTATGTGTAATTTCGTTCATGCATTTTTCCTGAAGCCTATTGAGAAAAACCTAAAAAAAAGCGTACCTAGAGAATGCTAGGTTTTAATGAAAACGCCACTGACCCCAAAAACAAAAAAACAAACGCTGTGTATGGGCGGTCAGATTTTATTCTAAACTTTAGACTGACAAAAATGTTTTTGACTAAAACAAAGAAGCACAAAAAAATGTGCGTGAAACTAACTTATAGCCAAATTCCGGCCCAAAGAGATCCAACACATCAGATCACAATTTCAACCGACTGACAAATATCGGTTAATTGTTTGCAACCAATTAGGTGCCCGTACACAATTCGGCTGAGCTACGGTAATCGCCTTGAAGCCGAAAACAGTGTGGCAAATACCTCACGCGGTTTGCTACAAATTGCACCACAACCACAACACGGCATTTGCCCTTGCATTCCACAGATAAGCCGCATTCTTTTAAGTCCTGACCCGCACCTGAAATAACATAGTAGCTCATATCACTTGTACTTTCTTTGATGAATAAAGTAAAAAAAGAATTTGCTTGAATTCCATGTCCCAACGCGTTTCATCATTTCAGCTATTGAACAGTGACTGGGGTTAAGCCAGGTTCTCCTCTCGCTGCCTCCATCGGATTGATAGGAGCAAGCACATGCAGGTAGTGACCAGGCAAATTGCCAGGAGTAATATTTTCCCAAGGATGATCTGTATTTGTAATGTAATATAAGAAAATAAAAGTTGCATACCCTGCATTCTTTGGACAGACAGTCTCTCCTGCTAATTACTTCTCCCATTCTCTGGTCCCAACACACCTGGTGGGCATGGAGTAGTAATATAACAAATGACCAACTGTGTCTTTCAGTTTGGTATTCATACACAGGACTGGAGTACAATACAGAATCTGTAGACCAAAAAAAGTAACTGTCTACAGTACAAAGCTCTTTCCATTTCCTTTGCCTGGCAGCATTATCACGTTTGTGAGATGCAGCAGGAAGAAACCTCAAGGCAGACAATGTGTGTAAAGGAATTGCTAACATCGGGATATGGGAATTCTTTTGTGCCCAGTGGGTATGTAGGGGTGCCACCTGGCTCTAGATTAGGCCTATAAAGAACAAACAGACCAAAAATAATAGTAAAAAATTGAATAAGAAAATGCAGCATATCTAGTAAATGACTAATTTATCATGTGGTTCCTTCATATGAACAGCTGCCATTAGATATGGGCAAAACTGACAGTCTGTTACACCTAGCGCAGGAGTTGAGGGGCAGAAAATGGCACAGGGCATTCTAAAAGCATCAAGGAGAATCCCTGTGTCAACTGCTTTTATCAAATTTAGAACATTTCGTCAACTACAATATAGTGACTGTACGTGTTCTCTCACTGTACATTGTAAAGGCTTTCCGTGTGTGCCAGTATGAGTTCTACGTTTTAGATGTTAGTGCCTGATCAGGTTTTGAGCCCCATTGGGGACAGGGACTGATGTAAAATGCGACAATCTTTGTATAGTACTGCATTATATGTTAGCGACGGGGGTGGGATTCAGACGGTTCTACTGAACTGGTTTCCTTCTGTATTCAATTGTATCCCGTAAGCTTGACAATGGCCTAGACGGGTGCAAAGGAGCCCTACTCAGCTCCCTGCCTCGCTAATTGGCACTTTCTGTGTGACGTAGGGGGTTCGATGTCAGAAGAGGCAAAGCCTTGCCTGAATTGCTAGAAGTTTGCCTGGGAACGAGGAATGGCGCGTTCTTAATCTGAGGGTCAATGGCAGCAGTATGAGGGTGAAGCATATGTGGCACAATTGTTAGGGGGCACAATGTGTACTATAAATATTTTCAGGGGGCACTATGTGGCAATAAGACATTCAGGGGGCGTTATATGTGGAATTAATATTTTTTTAGGGGGCACAATGTATAGCGATAAGATTTTGTGTGGGCACTGTTTGTGGCACTATATGTGTGAGGCACTAATATTTTTAGGGGGCACTATGGGTGGAATAGATATTTTCAGAGGACAATGTTTATGTCACTTTATTCAGAAGGCACCATGTGTGGCACTGAGATTTTTAAGGGGCACTATATTCAGGAGGCAGTGTGTGTGGCATTGCTATTTTCAGGGGTCACAGTGTGTGGCAGTATTATATTTAGTGGGCACACTCTGTGGTGGTAATATATTTAGGGGCACAGAGTATGGCACTATTAGGAGTCACTGAAAGTAAATGTTTATTCTGCCTCAGCAGTAGATTTATTAGTATATTATGATTTATTTATATTCCGCAATAATATATGGTATATTTGGAATTTTGTAACAATTATATTTGCTTATTAAAGGTATGAATAATTTTTCACAGCGTGCTACAGCCAAGTAGGGAACCTGTTTGAATCCCACCACTTGTTGGCGATATATAAGCAACAGGAATAAATACATTATTGTTTTTTTTTGGGTTTCCCCTGCTGCTGTCATGTTTGCTTACAGTAGTTTAAAAAAAATGGAAGGAAGAAAGATAAGAAAAAACATTGCCAGTGGGATAACCTATTACTGTAATGTCAAAATACATCTGCCTGCAGAGGGTGGTATTTTTTAATTGATGTATTTTTTTAAATTATTTTCACCTCTGATGCGGGTTTTCCCTTCTTAAAAGGTTTGTCCCTTAAAGGCTATGTACACCTTTAAAATCAGTTTGTTTTTTTCGAGCGGTTACCGATCACATCTAATTTCATAACTTGTATGTATTAGATTACAGGTGGATCCTGCATGTCAGTGTCACGCAGGACCCACTGTCACTGAACCCGTCAGTGCCACTGGAGTGACTGATTCAGGTTTCAGCGCACAATACAGCTGCTCTGTATACAGAATACAAAGCAGCGGTATCTCAAAAAGTAAACATATATTTTTTAATAAAAACTATTTAGAAAGTTGCACAAAACACCCCGATAGAAATTTTTTTAAAATTCAAAGGTGTACATAGCCTTTAATTCTGCTGCCCTTAGACAAGAACAAGTAATTCCAATATTCCCACAAAAATAAAACCTGATAGAACTTTTTTTTTCATTGTCTGTGGTTATAACAGATATGTTTTGGATTCTACTTCATTTTGAAATAGTCACTTTCAGGGGTGTAACAAGTAATCTTGGGACCCCATAGCAGAATCTAGAATAGGGCCACCCTTTGTTACAGCAGCAGAGCTCATGTTCAGAACTCAACAAATAAATACATACACAGATAGGCACATAAACAACATGTACAGATACACTATATGGCCAAATGTATGTAGTGACCCCTCCGAATTATTACGTTTAGGTGTTTCCGCCACACCCATTGCAAACAGGTCCATAAACCAAGCACACAGCCATGCAATCTCAATAAACAAACATTGGTAGTAGTATGGGTCATATTGAAGAGCTTAGTGACTTTAACTGGGCCACTGTCATAGGATGCCACAAGTTAGTTTGTGAAATTACCTGGTCAACTGTAAGTGCTAATATTTTGAAGTGGAAGCATCAAGGAGTAGTCGCCCACAAAGCAATAGACCACGCAAGCTCACGAGTGTCAAAGCGCATCACTCACTACAGAGTTCCAAACCGCCACTGATAGTGACATCAGCACAAGAACTGTATGTCAGGAGCTCCATGAAATGGGTTTCTACGATCGAGCAACTGTACATTACTCTGAGATCACCATGCACAATGCCAAGTGTCGGCTGGAGTAGTGTAAAGCACGCTGCCACTAGACTCTGGAGCAGTGGAAATCTGTTCTCCAGTATGATGAATCACCTTTTACTATCTGGCATTTTGATAGTGGAATCTGGGTTTTGCAGATACCACGAGAATGCTACCTCCTGAAATGCATAGTTACCAATGTAAAGGCCCTTCTACACTGGGCAGTTATCGGGCAGATAAGCGATCATAGAACACTCGTTGCCGATAATTGCCCTGTGTAAACAGGGGAACGATCAGCAGATGAACGAGAAAACTCTCATTCATCTGCTGATCGTATCGTTTTAAAAAATGAAATATTATCGTTGTCGGCAGAAAATCTCCCTGTGTAAACAGGGAGACACGCTGCCGGCATGATAACGTATGGGGGTGAACGACAAGAGTAATGACCGCTCGTCCCCATACATAGCTCCTTGTGACAGGAGCAAATAAGCTCCGATCAACGAGCTGTCTCATTGATCGGCGCTCGTTGCACCGGCCAAATTTGGCTGTTGTAATAGGGCCTTAATACTTGCTGGAGGAGAGATAATGGTCCGTGGCTGGCTTTCGGTCTTTGTCTCGACCTCTTATATCCAGTGAAGGATAACGTTAATGCTTCAGCGTGCAAAGACATTTTGGTCAATTGTATTCATCTAAGTTTGCAGAAACAGTTTGGGGATTGCACTTTCCTGTTCCAGCATGATTGTGCCCCAGTGTACAAAGTGAGGTCCATAATGACATGATGTGATAAATTTGGTAAGGCTGTACTAGAGTGGCTGCACATGGCAGCCCTGTCCTCAACCCCATCCAACAACTTTGGGATGAATTAGAACGCCAATTGTGAGCCAGACCTTCTTGTTCAATATCGGTGCCTAACCTCACAAATGCGCTTTTGGCTGAAATGGGCACAAGTTTCCACAGACACACTCCAAAATGTTGTGTAAAGCCTTCTCAGAAAAGTGGAGGCTATTATAGCCGCAAAAGAGGGCCCAACTTTATAATAACAGATATAGTTTTGCAATTGGATGTTTAACAAGCACATAAAAGGTGTGATCGTTAGGTGTCCACATACTTTTGACCATATAGCATATATGTATACAAATACATTAACATAAATTAGGTGCCTACATGCACTCACAAACAATATAAAGACTCATACATACATTAGTACATATACCTACACGCGCACATATGTGTATACACAAATGAGTGCACGACTTCCATGTGCACATGCCCTGCAGTAGACTAGTCAGGTTTGGTCCCTGTCACAGCATGTTTGTATATCGGTTTTAGAGGGTAGCGCTTGTAGACGCTATTAAAATGGAAGGTAGAAGCGTGAAAAATAGTTTAATTCATTTGCTGGACAATCTTAGTGATTTATAATTGTAGAATACCCCTTTAAACAAACCCATGGATAGCAGTGGGGAAGAGGAGCAGTAGTGTGCACATACCTTTACTTGTTGATTTCACAAATAGTCTTAGATCGGATTTAATAAGAGTACTAGTCAGCCTGCCAGGTGAACGTGTCTAGACAAGCTGCCCGCTCTCCCTCCCTGCAGAAACCTAGAAGCCATTCCATAAATCCTCATTTTCTTCTCTGGTCTTCGGAGTTGCTGGGAGTAAACTTGCTGGGTCTGTAGGGAGGGAGAGGCTCAATATAGAACAATAGATAAAGTTTGAAGAAACAAGCACTAGGCTTGCATCACCATCGAGTTATAAACTGAAGACAAATTGCATCAAGGAATGGAGCCAACAAGCGAATACAGTATCTAACATATAAAAAGATGTCTCATTTAGGCCGAATTCACACATGCAGTTTTTGATGCAGCTTTTTTTTTTTGCCAAAGTCAGCAGTGAATTGAAAAAGGGATAAAGTATAAAGGAAAGACTGATAGATCTCATCTTTTTTTGTATCCACTTCTGTGTTTGGCTAAAAAAAACAAATCTGCAATGGGGTAGTGGAGGGGTTAGTTGTAAATAATCATTTTATATGGTCTGGTGGTGTAGGGCACCCCCTAAAACTTGAACTTGCCGTGATTGTAGTTTTGGTAAAATGGGACAGATTTACTATTCAAACGGAGCCAGAATTCTGTCGTAGATGCCGTGTGCCCTTTTTTTTAATTTTTTTACGGTTTGACCCTTTTTTTTTTAGTACACTCAAAAAGAGGGAGTGACTTATCGAGGCCAGGGTGTCAGCTAGCAGAAATAGCGTGGCTTAAAATACGACACTGTGCGCCAAAAATTCTGTGCAAAAAAACTGGAACTATGCCAACCAAGAGGTGGTATAAAGGGAAGAAAAGTGTCTAGCATGTCTAGCTAGATGGAGCAAATTTATCAGAAATGTGCGCAACACTGATAAATGGAATGCATTTTCTGACTGCCTTGTCTTAGTTCACACGGTCTAAAACTTAGACAGCATTAGTAAATCTGCCTCACTATACAAATGCTGGATTTCTGTATCCGGCCCATAGCATAACAGGGAAATGGTTATATGGCGATTCTATGTGGGTGGAAAGGCCACAAAAAGAAGTGTCGGTGGAGAACACCAGTGGCATAGTAATAATGGGTGCACAGGTTGCACTTGTAAGTCTAAGGGTATGTTCACACGGCAGCGTCCGTAACGACTGAAATTACGGGGATGTTTTCAGGAGAAAACATCCCCATAATTTCAGCCGTAACGGCATGTGCAGGCGCTTGAACGCCGCGTCCATTACGGACGTAATTGCCGCTGCTTTTCATTGGAGTCAATGAATAACGGCTCCAAATACGCCCAAAGAAGTGACAGGTCACTTCTTTGACGCGGGCGTCTATTTACGTGCCGTCATTTCACAGCGGCGCGTAAATATACGCCTCGTGTGAACAGACAAACGTCAGCCCATTGCTTTCAATGGGCAGATGTTTGTCAACGCTATCGAGGCGCATTTTTCGGATGTAATTCGGGGCAAAAACGGCCAAATTACGTCCGTAATTAGTGCGTGTGAACATACCCTTATACAAACTGGAGATATGACAACATGCAATTCTAAGGACTTGTGTATATGGCAAAGACGTGTGAACTGACCCTGTAAAACACCACAAGGAGACCCTACAGGTCCATATTATGGAATTCATTCAAAAAAATCTTCTCTGTGCAGACTAGGGATGTGCATTACAGATCAAACACGGCTGTGTGATGCCATCTAATGTGCGACATCAATGCCAGAAAGAATGATTGGTGCAGGAGCTTTGCGTTTTGTCACACTTAAGTAAAGGGATAGGTTTTCCCTCTGTTACACAGGAACGACGAATGTAGGATATTGCTGTCACTGTGTGTGTGTGTATATATCCTCCAAACTAAATTACTCTTAGGCCAGATTAATAAATGCAGCTTTTTTTTCTATGGAGATGTCAATACAACTATATTTTCCCTAGAACAGTTACAATGGTTTCATTGATTTCTATGGGGAGAATTTTGCAATAATGACTTCCCTACCTGCAATGCAGGACTATAGGCTTTAAAAATGTAGGCCAAATGTACACACAGTGGAAGGCATTTATTAAGACTGGCCAGTTTTAATAGAAAGAAAGTTGGAGTAAAATGCAGGGTTTGCCTCTTAATAAATATGTCATCTTTCAACCGAATGTGCACCACAACCACGACCGTGCGCCATCCTCTTCCTCCTCCTTCTCATCGGAGATACTGTAAAATAAAAAAGGAGTATACTCCCCTCACCGCTCCTCTTCCCCCCCCCCCCCCTCCAGGTCCCCTCTGGCTCACTCCGCATGCAGCGTCACATATAATGTCCTGATGCTGCCCGGCGCCCGGGCCTTGTGTGAGCCACTGGATGCTAAGGGAGCCTGAGGGGACTGGGAGAGTAGAAGGAGCGTTGATGTGAGTGTAGAAAGGGTAACAAATTCCCCTTAGTGGCTTTTCCTTGCAGAATCCACACCCAAAATCTTTAACTGAAATACAATACAACGAATGTATATGGGATTTCACAAAACCCTATACACACTGCCAGCGTTGGACTGGGGTCCCTTGGGCCCACCAGAGAGAATGACACCCACCATCTCTACAGAATACGTGCACAGCCACTTCGTGTTATCATTGTACACATAGGACATATCGTCAATAAGGTCTAATAGGTTATTTGTGAATCACCAATAAGAAATAGACCCTAGTGGCAAGTGCTTGGCTGATTGATCAACTGTCTGCAATATGGAACAGGCACAATAGATTCCGTCCCTCAGTCAATCCCTAGCTGAGGGACAGAACGTACTGTGCCTGTTCCATATTGCAGACAGTTGATCAATCTAAGTCCTGTCCCTTTTTTCAATCCCTTTCTCAATATTTACTAGAATTGAAGGTTCTGTCCCTCAGTCAATCCCTAGCCGAGGATGGAGGAAACCAGGAGGAGATGAACCTTTTTTCTTTCAGGAGTTTAGGGAGACTTTTCGCATACTGATAAATACTGTAGGTACAGGTTTCTGTTTTTCTCCTCATTTTAGATCTAGTGTCCTTTAAAGGACTGTGTCAATGTGAAGATGGAAATCAATGCTATACAACCATCTGTTTGCAATTAAACAAATATTTTTGGATAACAAAAAAGGGTAAATTCAAAAGGTTATGGAACGTAAAGTAGAACGTGTTGTAAGAACACTGAAACCAATACTACATTTTCACATAAGTTATTCTCACGAGTAAAACAAGTTTTTACATATGAACTTTATTTCAGACATTTCTCAGAGAAGTGAGTTTGACACAACAAAATTCTGACATCAGTAGCCTCACGTGTGGTCCATAGTCCACCAAAGGGCTGTACTTAGCAGTTCATTGTTTCCGTATTAGTGAAAAGGTCTTTATTACTTAAGGCTATGTACCCCCTCGGTACAGCATCCATTTGGTGTGAATTAAAAAATGGTTGATTTCGGATTTGGAATGATATAATTAATGTGTTATCACAGTCTACATGCTTAGTTTTACCTCATTTCCATTCACAAAAGTGTTAGAAATATGGTAGGAACTAAATCATAGAGTAGCAACGAGTCTTTTTATTTATAAACTCAACATATCCTTGGTCTTTTCCACCATTATTCACAAAATACATTTCATTTGCATCGAAAAGAAACAAATAGACTTTTTTCTTTAAAGAAAGATCCATTCCTTTCTATTTATAGCATAAATATCATATAAATCTTTTATTACAATAAGGCCTTTAATCTTTAGATCTCATATTATTCAACATAGTTGGGTTGTTTTTTTACGCCATGTCAACCACTGGCACAAAGTCCTTAAATCTGGAAGGGTTTGTGGAATTCTCAGGGCACAAAGGGAAATATAAAAAAGTTGACCCTGTTTTACTTACATTTTTAGAACATCCACCCGACCATTTTTTTGGGGGGGGGCCGTCCCAAATTTTGTATAGTTTAATACTTAAAAAAAAAAAAAAAAAAAGAGGAATTCAAAATCCCAAATATCTATTTTGTCCATCCATTCTCTGCTAGAAAGGAGCATTGCACAAAACTGGCACTCCGGTCCAGCACAGAAGGGTTTCTTCGCTCTTTATTAGTTTTTTTAATCAATACAAAAAATAGTTCATTGTAAATATAATATATATTTATATATTTATACATATTTTGAATATATTTACATTTATATCCAACAGCGATAAGGCTGCATATGTGCTCTGGTGAAGGATGGAAGGGGCTAGGGTGCTGGAATATATTTTCTCAGAATATTACAAAATTAACAAGAAAGGCAAGAAAATAAGTGTATCAGCCTTGAGTCTTTAGAAATCCATCTTGGAGCAACCGCGTAGCTGGCTTTGCCATGCCTGACATAGCTTCCTGTCACTGACCAGGCACATTCTTCCTGCTGTCTCTTTGCATTCATTATCCACTTGGCGTTCATGCTTCTTACCAGCTGTTTTATGTCCACAGAATTGCAAGAGAAAAACACTGGATTCTGCCCGGTGTTCTCTTACCAACATGTGTGTCCACTTTCACGGAAAGGTCCACATTCTTTGGCGTTCTGCAGAATAAGTCAGTGCTATTGGTAGCGCTCTTTAGAGCTGGACTGCAGAACGCAAGGTGCCTCATGTATTTACGCTGCCATTTACATTTTGGAATTTGGGGAGGCAGGGTTCATGTGGCATGGGGTCAGGGGAAAACACAGAATCGTCACCGGATGAAGAAGCAGAACATGAGGAGTCAGGGAAACTTGGAGAATATTGCTCCAAAGGGACACTGAGGTCGAGGTACTCCTGTGACAGGGGTATAGAGAATGGTATTAATATAATGTACAATATGCATTTGATTATTGAGGGATCTAGAGAATCTGATCAACGCAGACAAAACAGGTCTTCTTTCTACTAACCTCATTGCTGGTTAGTGTGAGTATTCGGTCCAAGTCCTCCACCAGCTGTTTGAAAGTAGGCCTATGTGAAGGAATGGCGTGCCAACAGTCTCTCATCATCATGTACCTGCAGAGAAAAGGGAGCACCATTGTAAGGTCTGGAAGTCAGACAGCACACACTCCAAAAGGACATATTATACCTTCTTAGACCAATAAATTATATGCATGTGCCAAGGATGGTAATATATTAGGATATGCTAAACAAAGTTTAGTAAAACGATATACAAGCAAGACAGATATAACAGATGTAACTGTGGGTTAAGGCTTAACAACCATCATTAATCAGGATGATTTACTAGAAGACAAACTGACAGCAGAAAAGATAAGTAGAAACTTTTCTTCACCACATGGGGAAATGTTTAAAGGGTCTACTTGGCTAAATTCTTTATCAGTCCTGAAACTGAATGGAAATAATATCATATAGTCTATGTAGTGTATGAATACTGCGCAGGCAGACATGCATGTAAAAACCCTACAAGCAATGGTTGATGGCCATCTAAGATTGGTGACCAGGTATACTATGATCTTGGGACACAGGTGAAGTCTGCTTTTATTCCCCTTTTCCCACAATCTCATGAAAAGGGGCGTATAAGTATATGGGTACAAGCAAAAGTAGCATTATTGGTTCAGTCAATTAGGGATGAGGTGGGCAGGGCAATTCATATACAATGGAGACCGACACTAGAGTATGGTCAATTGTAGGTGAACTCTACTGCCTATTTGATACTACTTGATGGCAGTATGTGGCACTACAGAGGAAACTATATGCTACATCATTTGACAGTGTTGTCAGGACAATGTGCTGCATGGGACAACTGTCAAGCACAGATGTATGGGAAAAATTGTCATGATATATATTGGTGTGTACTGTACTGGTACCATGAAGAATGGCACATGGGTCATAGTAGTGGATAAGACTTACCCCAGCACCATTAGTGATGGCACCTTTGAGGTTTGCGCACAATAAATAACATTCGCCAAAGAAATCTGCTCTCCATAACTTTTAATAACCTCCTGGATTCCTTTGCTGCCTGGCCCAAAAATAGGTAGGTCTGAACAGGGAAAGGACCCCTACTGTACCCCTAGCACATTTTTACTAATTCCTTTCATAAATGGATCACCAAAAGGAAAGTCAGATCTGTACAAACCAGTAACTGGGTCATAAATTCCAACAGTGATGGATAAAGTGCTAAGTGTCACAGTAAGATGGATTTCCCCATAATTTATGTAAATAATTTGAGTCATGAAACAAGGACTTAATGATAAATTGCTATATCCCTAGCTTTCTTATCATACAACCACTTACAGTTCATTGGTGCAGTTGGCTGGCTTGTCCATGCGATGACCCTCTTTCAGTAGCTTGAAGAGTTCCTCAACGGGTATTCCAGGATATGGAGAACCTCCCAGAGTAAAAATCTCCCACATTAACACACCAAATGACCAGCTATAAAGAGAAGGATAAGAGACGTAATTAAACAAACATAGTAATAATGATTACTTTTGGTAGGATAGAATCTTTTTTAGAGAGTGTTTTATACCATGGTCTATATTACAGGGGTGTTTTAACTGTTCAATGTACTTATTGTGCAGGGACCAGGAGCATACAATTGTATGTATATCTGGTGCCAATTCTCTGTACAGTGCCAAGTATCCTTACTGCAAAATAAATGGTAGCCTCCTCTGCCCTTATATAAACCACAGTAATCATTGCTACATGAGTTGTGAACAACCGCTTGGCGCCGCGACCATTTTTTATTTTTTTCAGTTTTTGTTTTTTCCTTCCCGCCTTCCAAAAGTCATAACTTTTTTATTTTTCCTTCGACATACCCACATGAGGGCTTGCTTTTTGTAGGACAAGTTGTAGTTTTTTTTTCTTTGTTTTGGTTTTTTCTTTTCAACAAATTTTATTGAACAGTTTTACATTTAGGTAGAAGACATAAATCAAAAACAGATAAAAATAATATTAAATATAAATCATTTCACTCAGTGAATTATAATGTTGTTATAAAAACAAAATGACAAACATTCGTGAATGTAATGACAGTAAATGCAGGATCAATATATGAAAAGGAAACATCCTATAAAACAAGAGACAGAGAAGGGGGGAATAGAAGGGTTGGGAAGAATACAGCGGAAAGCTGGGAATGGTAAGGGGGGTGAGCCGGTCAGAAATCTAGAATGAAAAAAAAAGTCGCTGGACTTAATAAGCAGTGATCATAGTGGCAGGTAAGTGAGGGTATGCGTAGCTAATCCAGGGTAACCAGAGCGACTGAAAACCAGCAACCCTATCTAGTAAGATTCCTGTAAGTTTTTCGTTCACAAACATCTGGTCCATTCTAGTTTTAACCCCTGCAAAAGTTACTGTACGACAAGTTGTAGTTTTTAAGGTCACCATTAAAAACTGCCATTCCTCCATTGTTTTTATGGTTTTGTTGTTATGGCGTAAAAAAGACATGTTAACTTTATTCTGCAGGTTAATTCGATTACAGAGGTACAAAATGTATATAGCTTTTTGGGGTAGACACAACTCTGATCACTTTTTATTCCAGCAAGATGAACAAAAATCAGCAATTGTGAATTTATTTTCTTCCTACGGCACGGGACTCTAACGAGTCATCCTTTGAGTGCTGGTACAATATACTGCAATACCTATGTACAATACACTGCAATACCTATGCTGCTACGTCTGCCATTAGCTTCCCGCGATCGTCGTGGCTTAGATGCTGCGGTTGCTGTTGTCTGCAGTATTGAAGTGGTTAAATGGCTGGGTTCGGCGCTATCTCCGATCCCGGCCATGGCAGCGAGGTTACAGCAGACACCCATTAAGTACGGAGCAACTCAACCTGTGAGCCCGCTCCCTACTCCCCCTTGGCGGCTGTGGTGTACAAAAGGACAAGTACTGTAATTTGATCAAAAAGTTAAATACCAAATAGGTTCACTGCTCCAATAAAACAAATTACATTTTGTAACGTTACTCAATTCATAGTACTACTTTCGCATCCTAAGACCATGACCTTAATACTATTGTGTCATTATAAGAATGTTGTTTTGTACACCGAGCAACCTAAAGGAGGTTGAGACCCAATTATCAGAAACTTCAACACCCATGAGTTCATGTCTACCAAATGAACAGCAGTTATGCGTCACAACTTACACATCACTCTGATGAGTGTAAACCCGATCAAAAAGTGCTTCTGGTGCCATCCATTTCACAGGGAGTCGGCCCTGGGTAAAGAAAATACATTTTAAAAAAGGATGCAGAATCCTAATCACAGCTTTACTAAGATTAACATTTATAAATGGGGGAATGTTGAACAAAGGGCAGTTGTTTCTATGTATTTTTGTTCATTTTTTTTTGCCTCTGGTGACATGTATCAAAGCTATTTCTTGTAAGATAAGATCTGACCCACAAGTAGAGATGCTACGTTCTTTGAAATATATTACGGTAAGGTGTTCAGCTATTTTAGAAACTCCCATAGGAGGTTGAATGATATGGAGTTGTGCCTACACGCCCACTATGGTTTAGAAGGAACGAGTACTCTGTTCTAGTGATCGTGAAGACAATGATCAAACATGGATAAAACGATTTCAGATCATGAAAATAAAATAATCATTGGTGTCAGTGGTTAAGGTTCTGTTCACATCATCGTTGTGGTCCGTTGCGTCAGGGCTTCCCGTGCTTTTGATGTCATGATTGGCATAATCTGCAACAGTATGCCAATGTCAAAAGCACCAGATCCCAAACAGGTAACCAGACAGACCCCATTCATAGTCAATGTGATCTGTCATACCTTTCATGGCTCCTTTATGAACAGAAAACCTGACCGGACCGTAGTGAATACAGGAATTATTTAGGAAGTATTCTTACCCTTCTGCACAACTTACATTTGTGGTTTTCTTATAATAATCTATATTGTTGACATCTCTTGCCAGACCAAAGTCAGCGATCTTCATGACATTGCTCTCAGTTACCAGCACATTCCTAGCAGCGAGGTCCCGGTGTATACACTTTTGGAAAAATAAATATATGGTAGAATTACAACATGGGAGTCCATGTGCTAAGAAAATAAGATCTTAATATCTCCCCTCTCTATTATTAGATGTCTCCTCACTAACCTAACCAATAATGGAAATAGAGGAGAACAACCCCTTTAGAATAAAATACTGTATCCTTTGTATCTAGTTCAGAGACATCACTCATTTTAGATATATACAGTAGTTTGCTTAACAGAACAGATTACAATTACACATTATTAAAGTAATAACCATACTCGGCCAGCAGTCCTCTATTACAAAACTGAGGAGCCATGAAAAGAGAGTACGCCCAATGCAGTTATCTCCCTTTAATATACCTTCTGTGACGCCAAGTATTCCATGCCCCTGGCCAGCTGATACGTGCATGATACCAAGTCTTTGAAAGTCATCTGCTCTCCAGGTACCCTATTAATGTCATATGAGTATTCCATCTCAACCGGTCGACGGGCTCTGAGGTACTCTCGTAGATTCCCTTTAGCAGCATATTCTACAATTACATACAAAGTACCTGCAAAGACATAGCATTGCTGATGAAGTATAATATAATATATACACACACACACACACACACACACACACACATACATATATATACACACACACATATATACACACACACACACACACACACACACACACACACATATATATATATACACACACACACACACATTTATATATACAAACACACACACACACACACACATACACAAGATTTCAAGTGCCTTTTAAGCTGAGTGCGTGGTGTCTAATAACTGAAAAGGACCTACTACCCACTTGAAAAAGGCAGACAGGCGCTAAGCTCACTAATTAAATTGCATGCTAATAACAGGACTATGGTAACACTAAAAGGCAGCAAGAGTTACCATTAGACTCAGACTGCTACATGTATTTAATGTTTACAGCAGGTGGTCATTAAAAGGGCGAACTTCCTTCTCATGTCCTAAAGGGCGTTTTATCTCTTTCACCTAGTAGTGACCTGGATGACCTGCAACCGCTCCTTTCATTACTACTGAAAATTAAAGACCTATAGTTGTTAAAAGTTACCTCCTTGGGTGCATGCACCCAGCAAGTTAATGATGTTCTTGTGCTTTCCAATCATTTTCATCATCTCCATCTCAGAGACTAGGTCTGCCAGGTCTTTCTCAGTAGCATCATCTGTACGCGTTAAAAAAGGTATATATGTAGGTATTATTACAATACATAACTCAATAAAAAATATATATATTTTAGACTCCATTACCAAATAAATATACTTTTTTTCTTTTCCAGATCACCTTTCCCTGGACTTTAAAAGGGATTACAAAATAGTATATTATATGCGAAATTAAAATCACTATACTGGAAACGTTTTTCTAATAAGCTATTCAAGGTAAATAGGTGTCTGTTCACATTGCAGTTTTTAACAGTTTTCTAATCTGTTGGGTTTCTAGTGTTTTTGACAACAAGAATAGAACAGTCTGCAGTATTCCTGCCATCAAAACTTCAGGAACCGTAAAGGAAACCTGAAAGATCCCTTTATAAGACAATAGGATCCATCAGGATTTATTGGAATTCAATTAAAAATGGATACATCATACCGGTCATAATGGTAATGTGAACAAAGGAAAGATAGCGAAACATTCTGGTGTATAACAATGTATTTTTTGGTCTGAAACATGTCTCAGTTATATATGAATAAAAATGTGTCCGAACGTACAAGGACCACCCATGCGTCTCCAGTATTAACGTGTAGATACAAATGGTGCAATATTTTACACACTTGACACTCAACGTAGGACACATCAGAAGTGTCATAAAATAAATTAGACAATTGAGTTAGAATATTTCTGACTCCTAACAGGAAGCCCACTGTGTCAGATTCAGGAGGGTCATTTTATTTGGTGATGGATTAGAATCTATTTAGCTACATAGCAATAGTTTATAGTTTAATGGGTGGGGGGGGGGGGGCAGGGCGGAAAAAATAAATAAATTTGCAGAACGGATTTAATGGAAAAAGGCAGTCACAGGACCCTGGGATTACACTTCGGCATGGTGGCAAAAGGATTGCATAATTCAAAGAAGAGAAGCTGTAAATTACACGTCTTTCCATGCTGCTTTCTTTAAATCACAGAGAGGGGCAGCAATAATGTCAGAGCTGCTGATTTATCTGTAGGGTCAGGAATGTGACCTGTAATCCCCCACTGAGAGGGGAAAAAGAATCACTCTCCTCCCTTTTACCTTTCAGCATCTTCACAGCAACTGTCACAGATTCCTTGGGACGGTCTTTGTCAATCCCAAGAGCCTCTGCCATGACCACTTGGCCAAAACAGCCTTCACCAAGGGGTTTACCCAGCGTCATTCTATAGGTAAAATAAATAAGTCATTATTAGATATAAAGCTCAGTAGTAGCTGCCATTAGTATACCAATAAAACCAAAGAATAGAAAATGAATAAAAAAAATACAAATGTGTAATTTAGGTGGGTTAATGCAAAATTAAAGGGGTTGTCCCACAAAAGACATGTATCCCCCATCCACATGATAGGGGATACATGTGACAGCGTGATCGCTGGGGGTCCCACCGCTGGTACCCCCAGCAATAAGGAGAATGGGGGACCGGAAGTCCCCGAAGTGCTCCATGAGAAGCAAGGGACTTCCGGGGTCTGTGTCCAGCTTGTGTGTCCGGCAGCTCCATAGAAACTAATGGAGCGCAGGTCCCGCATGCGCAAAAGCGCGACCGGCGCTCCATTGACTTCTATGGAGCTGCCGAACACAGATCCTGGAAGTCCCATGTTTCTCATGGAGAACTTCGGGGGACTTTATCCTTATCACTGGTGGTCCCAGCGGTCGGACCCCCAGGAATCACACATGTATCCCCTATCCTGTGGATAGTTGATACATGTGATTTGTGGGACAACCTCTTTAATTAACATAATTCCAAAAATACATCAACTCTGCTATCCAAAAATCTACAATGGAATCCAGGGCGTACAAGGTGAAACCTTGAGGCCGGATTCACAAGAGTGCGTGCATTTTGCGTGCGCAAAAAACGTGGCGTTTTGCGCGCGCAAAAGGCTCTTGACAGCTCCGTGTGACAGCCCCGTATGATGCGCGGCTGCGTGATCTTCGCGCAGCCGCCATCATTATGACACTCCGTTTGGATGTTTGTAAACAGAAAAGCACGTGGTTGCTTTTCTGTTTTCATTCATCCTTTTCACAGCTGTTGCGCGAATCACGCACGTCCCACGGAAGTGCTTCCGTGTGGTGCGCGTGATTTTCACGCACCCATTGACTTCAATGGGTGCGTGATGCGTGCAATACGCACAAAGAACGGACTTGTCGTGAGTTTTACGCAGTGGACCAACGATGCGTAAAAATCACGGAACTGTCTGCACGGCCCCATAGACTAATATAGGTCCGTGCAACGCGCGTGAAAATCACGCGCGTTGCACGGACGTATTTAACGTTCGTCTGAATAAGCCCTAAGAGTATAAGCTGAGTTTTGTTTGTGCTGTATTATATATATATATATATATATATATATATATATATATATATATAAATATAATTTATTTTTTTATTTTAGAAACTGAATATGGGTTAAAGTAACAAAATCCTTTCAAATACCTTGCTGGTAGCAATGACCTGCCATTCTGACACGTGACCATAGCATCCAATACGTAAATGAGGTCAACACTTCACTGCTATGGCCAGTAATCGGATGCCATAATCATGTATAGAGATGACAGGTCATTGCTTCAGCAGAAGAAAAAAAAAAGTAGGGGAACCAGGAAACCATTCGTGTGAGATTTGAACAATAAGTCGGTTGTTATGGGGCGGAAAAATTGATTTAATCTTGTATGTAGAGATATTAATTACCTAAAATAATAAGCAGCAATTGGGCAATGAAAAAAAAACGAAGTAATTATTAATGCAGAAACAAAAATAAATAAATAAATAGACTATGGTATAAATACATACTTGTCTCTCGTGAATTCCCACTTTGGATCATTGGGCAGCTCATACTCTGACACATTTGGTAGAAGTACAGTGTCCGCGCTTGACATGAGCCGTCTAGTGATCCTCACCAGTGGAGTTGTAGAATTCATAGAAGAGCTGGAATCTGCCGACACCTGCAAGTGGAAAGAGGCCTGTGATATGCGTCTTATGACACAAGCACAAACATTAATCTCAAAGGCAGCCGTCCATGTGCAAACTAAGCTCTAGTGAGTAGATGTGCATGTATCAGATAAGATTGACTCTTAAAAGTAAACAAAAAAACTGAAAAAATCGGTCCACCATATTTCAAAATGGGTATTTGAATGAACAACCTCTAAATCTCTGATCTTCAACTATATGTAACTTTTTAAAAGGGTGTTTTCATGATGGTAAGTGATGGCATATTGCTAGGATTTCCCGACTGTCATGACCCTCACCAAATCACAGTATTTACCTGAACAGTAATGTTCCCGGTCATTTGCTATGCAGCCCTTTTTACTTGAACGGGGCTGTTATTCAGTTCGCTGCACAGCAGCTCTCCGGGATCGCCGCTGTGCAGGAAGTGAGCTAAGGCGTCCTTGGTCCCATTGTTCTTGCAATCGGTGGAAGTCCCAGAATATGGACCCCCAATCATAATGTTATGGCATATTCTAGCAATATGCCATTACAATATAAGATGGGAATACCCTTTTACTTTTAACCCTTGATTTTAAAATAAAATATCTGTTTGTACCTTTTACATTTGTTTTAGGATTTTTTATTTTATTTTGCTACACCATCATTATTGGCTTTTTTTCCCCCCATCCACACAAAGGTAATCAGAGAGCATGTTTTGGTTTCAGATGTACTATGCTATGTGTCTTTTTATTTCATCACTATCTGCTTGGTAAAACTGGTGTGTGTTACATGTGGTATTTCCAGCTCATATCTAGATTACCTGTGACCGCTGCCCTTTAAAGAGAAAAATAACATTTCAATGATGGGAAATTAGTTCAGAAAGACATCTGAAACCAAACCAAAGCTCTGCAGTTATACTACTTGGGTACTAGAACATTCATTATACAATAAGGACAACTTTAAATGTGGGAATATCAAGGGCACTTAAAGGGGTTTTCCCACGAGGGACATTTATGACATATCCACAGGATATATCATAAATGTCAGATAGATGCGGGTCCCACTTCTGGGACCCTTAAACCCCGCTCTACCTCTTTGTGTTACGGCCGATTTCCGACCATGAATTTGAAAACAGCGTAGCTTGATGAGCTACGCGGTTTCCGTAAGCCCCAAAGAATGGAATGGTAGTTACGGAAACAGCGTAGCTCGCATGCTATACTGCTTCCGTAACTGCCATTCACTGCTATGGGACTTGCCGAAACAACGGAGCACAACGAGTTACTCTGTTTTTGTAACCATGGAATGAGGAAGTGGCCGTGAGTCAGCGGGAGCACAAAAAGCTAGAAAGCAGTTTAGGGGGCCCCATTCTAGAGATAGGTGCGGGTCCCAGAGGTGGGACCCGCATCTATCTTACATTTATGACATGTCCTGTGGATATGATATAAACGTCCCTCAAGGGAAAACCCCTTTAAGGCCATATAGTAAGTCATGCAATGGGGTGAAGAATTTTTGCTGCAAAATCCAGTTGGCACTTCAATACTTTCCAGACTCCCAAAACAATCCAGCAGGTTTTCGATGTTGTTTTTTTTTTTTCCCCCAAGGTGTAAGAGGTCCATTCTTAGTAGATATGAGGAACTACCTTCTAATACGTCCTCCATGCAATGGAAACTTCATCCACCCAGGATGACTGGATGTGACCATAATACCAACATATTTTGCAAATTAGATTCAAACCTTGGAAGTCAGGCACAGCCAAATACATGGTGTATTCTGGAGTAAAAGTTATTTGTTACGTTTGACATATTATAATAATAAAAAAAATGTATTGATCAGTAAAGAACAACTAGAAGAAAAGTACAAAAAATAAGCCTCATCTTCAACTTGTATCTGCTGGGACGTCTAGTATCCATGCCACCCTCAAAAAGATAAAACTACATACAAAGTAGTGATATGTGGTCCACCTCAAAACAATTATTATTGCCCACCCCCTAAAAAATAAAAGATTATATGCATTATACAATTTTCTAAGTAGTACATGCTTTCTTGATGCCCAAGGCAGGGGCATCAGGACGTGCCCCTCACCACCATTACTCACTCTGTTCTATCAGCCGATTCCCTCCACAGAAAAGTGTGAAATGTGTGTGCAATGGTTGCTGCTCACAAAGCAAAAATCTATTCCATTCACACACCTGTTCGTTCCCCCCTTTAGTGCAGGGGCAGTACTTATAAACTCCCTGGCCCCGCAGCACCTACAGCATTATCAGACTCTGAAACATAATGTCCAAATGGCTGCAGAAATAATCTTAAAAAAGAAAAAGAAATAACGATCTGCCTTTAAAACCCATAAATTGCGCCACACCCCCCCCCCCCCCCCCCGACGCCTGCCTACTATGCCTCTGTCTTTTCCTGGCCCTGGGTATCACCAATGTTAACACCATATGTACTATAGACATAAGATATGAGGACAGGATGTGTTACAACACAGATCCGCAAATAAAACATTGGATGGACACCATGCCCATCTCACGAATCCTTAATCATGATTTGTAATGTCACAAAGTAATTTTTTCCTACTTTCTAATCAATAGCCACAGTTGCGTGAATAATATCACTACAATCTATGTGTTTTGTGTATTGTTTTTAGCTTTAGGGCTTGGTGGTCTGATGCTCTATACTAACACTGACGAGATACACTTCAGAATAAGAACGCTGGTCTTTTTGTAGCTGCACATGGTGGCTGCTTGTCGGCGCATAAAGTTTTTTGAACTCTTTATCTACTTTCTGTTACCTGCCGGTGTAGAGGAATTCGCTTGCTGAGTTTGTGGACTACAGGTGGCCCAATTAAAGTCTTCTTCTTCTTAGCTCCATTGAAAAAGTGCCATATAAGGCAAATTGTAATAAAGCCTATGATAAGAACGGTTCCACCAATGTATATTCCAATCTCTGCGTAGTACGCCAAAACACTGATCTCTTCGGGAGGTTCTGTACCTACAAAACGATGTAAGGTGGAGAAGTGAGCTAGGGTCAGACTAAACTCAAAATAGTCAATACTCACCATCATAAAAAGACTGTGTTCATACATACAACTCACAAAACATACATACCAGCATTTGACTTCTATCTCTTAAGGTGTTGTTAATTGTGAAATCAATTATTAATAGTTAAGCCTAATAAATGAAATAAATCTTAAACTACATTTTTTATTTTCAAAATAATTACCAAACTATCTCAAACCCAGAAAATATTTTCTATTCTGAAGCACTGTGCAGGCTACAAATACTACAAGAACAGCATGAACACCTGATCTCTGCATCCTGGAACCTAGACGTTGAGTTATGCCTGTTCTGTGAGCACAGTGCAATCACGCATGGCTAGTACTGGCAAAGAATGCCCGACAACGGGCAACACAAGGTAGAGACTCACTACACATTCACCTTATTTGACATCAGCCTATGGTTTGGACAGAAAAGTAACTAGGTGACAAATCAATGAAAGGCTGGCTGCCTCAGAAATGCAAAACCATAACTTTGACTGAAAGGGGTATATTAGATTTAAGGACAGATTTATTCAATGTTTAAATAAACTGCTAAAAATATATTAAGTGTAATGCAAATTGTTGTCATTTAAGAACCTTTTTTTGTAGGACTCTACCATAATGTGTAATGCTACACAAAGAATTACACACACAGACACACATTCCTCCACAGCGCAGACTTGTCCAGTAGACGTACAGAAGGTAACTAGTGTTGTAATGGGGGACATTACCTTTCTATTTCAAGTAGCTGTCTGTCCCCCAAAGTAAAATAGCAGCAGGAAAAGAAAAAAGAAAAAAACTGAATGAAAAGTCTGGAGAGACTGGACAGCAAGAAAGAGGACAGAAGAGACCAGTACACCAGAGATGTTTTGTCCACTGTGGTTCAAACCCTTTCTTAGCAGTGCTAAAGGGGTTAAAACATAGCAGAGATAAAACATCTTGCCCCGACAGCATAAAAAGCCCATGCTATGCAATTCGGGAACTAGGAAAGTAGATGCAGAGGTAAACACAGTTCCACAGCTCCATATACCCTCAACTTAAGATCATAATGGTAAAAGGTCTAGTGTATCGCTTCCTTAACAGCATCAACTAGATAAAGAATAGAATACGTAGCACTAGCTATTTCTTGCACTATACATATTGGTTTTCCCCGAACAGGAGCGGTGTTCATGGCTTACCCCAGCAACAGAAGAGGGAAAGACAGAAACCCAAGACAGGAGGATAATACCTGGCAGAACCGTCAACCAGGCAGAGTGTTGAGAAATCCCAATGGAATTTCCAGCTATACAAGTATATTCCCCAGCATCCTCAAAAGAAACATTTCTGACATACAAGACTTCTATCTCTTCATCTGTAATGTTAACACCGGCAGCCTGAAAGAGAAGGATGGCAAAAAAAGGAAAAGAAAAGCAATACCCCATGAGAAAAGGGAACCGTGGAGTGTGCTCAGGAGATGTCTCAAGCCTTGGAGAGGCACTTCAACCTTTGAGGATCTCCCTTGCTTTCCACGGAGACCTTCTCCAAAAGACCCAACACACCAAGAGCCACCATGAAAAACATTATAAAAACATAGGTTTGCACATTGCCCTTCACCAGGAATTACCACCATATGCATGCAATGCAATCACAGAACATGGAACAAATCAGACCCACGAGTAAGGATTTCATCTCTTAGTACAAGTTAAGGGGGAAGGCAACTGAATACTTTAGACTTGCTTGATTCTTATCCATGAAGATATTAACTTCATTCCTAAATAAAGAAATGTAGCTGGATGGTCAGTCAATAAGATTTATTTACTGTATCTCCATCACTTTCATGAAGTGAAGTCAGCCAATAAATGGGCTAAGCCAATATTCATAACGGGACTACCCATCAATTTAATAGAAACCAACAGCCTCATGACTTCAACAGGTGAAGCACTTCGTTCCTAGTAAATTAATATATTGTGCTTTTATGAATAAAGCTTTGCCTCCAAGGTGTGTGAATATCAGAAAAGAAAGGTTGAGATAGAAAATAAGGTATAGGGAACTACATAGAGAGATAGTGTATAAAAATATGTTAGGAAGAAGAAGAAGAAGGAGGAGAAGAGATTTTTTTTTTGTGTGTGAAATCCTTTAACTCAGTAGGTATTTTTCCATGGCCACAATTAGGTGCGGCAAAACACCATCTCCAGATTTTTTTGTCAAACGCCACCTTCGCCAAAAGCACCAAGAGCCCATTCGCAGCCCATGTGCAGCGGCAGGAGACGTTACCTGGTTCTTTCTTCACCACTGTGAGCCAGGCTGACTTGTTGGCCTCTCCAATATAATTGGAGACTGTACAAATATATTCACCAGCATCTGCTTCTGTCACATTGTACAGATTCAGCACCTCAGCGCTGGAACTGTTTATTCCTGAGTGCTAAACACGGGCAGATGACACAGGAAGAAAAACATAGAGCTGTTGACTATATGGTGTGGTACCAGGGTCACTACATTTTATAGTGTGATATGGAACATGTTCATTAAAGATGTCTACAATGCTGCTGGTAGACTGCTTAACTGAATTTAACCACTATCATTTTCTACTAATGGGAAAACTTTGCTTTTTGTTACTTCTAATAAATTAGCAATAACGTACATCACATATTGAGTATGAGAATAAATATAATATAATATCACTAAAGGGATTTTCCAGAACTTCTCCTCCATCGTACTGGTCATCAATGTTTTATCGGTGGGACCTGACCTCGTGGACCACCATCAAATAACAGAATGAAGGGAACTTGTGTACCAGCGGATGTACCATTGAGCCTGTGTAAACAGTGAAGGGGACGCTGCTCTTGCTGGAATGTGACGGCCACTTTATTCTGCTGATCAGCGGGGGTTTGGGGGTCGGGTCCCCAACAGTAAAACATTGATGGCCTATATGATATTTTCTAATCTTACTTTCCACCAATAAAAGTGAACAACACAGCACTAATAAACGACTATTAATAGGCTATTATTCGTCAAATTTATCTAGACACCAAAATATAAATCTTTATTATGTAACAGATTCTTACCTTCAAGACTTTCATGTATGGAATCCCGTCAACTCCATATCTGCTGCCATTCTTCTCTACATATCTCACCCAGCGAATATGAGGCTGGGCATCACTGTATACCTTGCACACAAATTCTGCATCTCCTCCAACATAGGCAGTTGTGTTGGCTGGGAGGCCGGCCTGCAGTATAGGCCGGTGAGAAGATCGCTCTGTTGAATAAATAGAGAAACAAAGAGAGGGGCACTCAGTTGGGTTATTAAAGAAACACAAGACTCCATCCTATAGGAACACCTAAGAGAAGATATCAGTATGCTTCAACATGCGCAAGCAAACGTACATGTATTTATGTGTTAGCAAGTATGACTAACTTAGGCCCCCTGTTCACACTGCATTTTCCCTGTACGTTTGACGTATAAGTCGGGAAAGGTCCCGGCGCATACGTCAAACGTAACCATAGGCTCCCATTATAACTATGGAGGCAAAGAGTGTTTTTGCCTTTGTCGGTGACAGTATACATCAGGTATACCATTTTTTTTTACTGGATAGAATAGCATTGTAGACTACGTTATTCTATCCAGAGGTATCAGGTAAAAAAAAGTATATGTAAAAGTGGTAGCCTATGGGTGATGATTGCCAATGTATTGAATCCATTTAACGTACACGTCATGGGCTTTTCAGTAGATTTTCATGGTGTTCATTAAACGGATGCCATTATATCCTATGGGTGATCAATGCAAAAGATGTATGCCTAACAGTGGCATCTGTTACCTATAGGCTTTAATGGTACCCATTTAACGAATACGTCATGAAAAGGGTCATGAAAGTTTATGACGTATCTGTTAAATGGATATCATTATACACTATGGGATAGGGATGCCACTGTTAAGTATCTGTCACAGCCTCTATTATATATATACGTTGGGAGCTTTTTCCGTCATATATGTAAAACGGAGACAAATAAACGCAGTGTAAAAAGAGCCTTACAGAATGCTTACTTGCCTTTAAAGAGGATAACTGAGATGAAACCATAGACTGTGCTGTAGTGAAATGGATGCATGCAAATACTGATACATATCCATACAGTACAGCGCTGAGATTTTAGATAAGGAAGGCAAAAAGAACATTTCTGCTCTTTCGATGTGATAACAATTGGTCCAGAAAACCCCTATAAAGGAGTATTGGTATTAAACGGTACATTAGGAACCTAATACCTATCAAATACTTAGAGGATTCTCATAAATATTGGTTCAATAAATAAAATGGAAGACTAGGTGAAAGCAATTGAAAGCATGTACGAGTGCACAAAAAGGTTAACATTTTAGCTAAGGGTCCATATGATAAAAAAAAGAATACCCTTTAATGTGCGTTATTATACGTGTGACATGACTTCTTTTGTAAGACTGACACATTAAGTGTGTAGAGTGTATTTAAGGACCTCCGACAACAAATCACACATTTACACCACAAGTATACATGTGCAAAGTTATATAGGTTATAAAATAAATAAGGGCAGAGACGCCAACGAAGGAGGGAGGGAAATAACTCAAGTCTGTAAACCCGTTAAGTTCCTGGCAAGGGTCCCTGAAGTAAAATCAGTGCCAAGCTGGAAGGGAGGGGAGATGTGTATTTGTAAGTAATGGGAAGGGAGGAGGGGAAAATTCAATCTTTAAATGATACCGCTAGCAAGAGGACAATAGAAAACATGCTAGTTTATAGAGGCCACAGATGAAGCAGGGGGCATAGATTCCCTGCCCATATTTTTGGATGCCAAGATTTTTGTCACCTGTGGCAGGTAGTGTTCCAATTAACCTGTGTCTTTCTATAGTCTACCAGGCCTCACAGTGATGGAAACATTAATCTGAATAAGGGTATTCATAAATCACACAATGCTCAGACTAATAAAGATGACTTGCTGAGAGGAAAGCATGGCGTTTATAATGTGCCAAGCATTGCCAAGTCTCCGACAGTGTCTTGCCAAATTCATCTGATAACCAACTTTTGCTCCAATGTTATCTTGGTTCATTACAAAGTAACTCAACTTTCACAACACTATTAGTTCTTCAGCTTAGAGATTACATTACTCTCCTCTAAGACCTACTAATAAAACATTTTAAAACTCTAAAAGTTTTCCCACCCGCAGCAGCTTTCTTCACTTGTTGCATAAGAACTAAGTTACTTTTCACACTTCCAATGTTATTAGAGAAGCGGAAATGTGTAAGAATATGGAAATTAACACTTTTTAATTTTAATCTTCACAATAAATTTTTAAATATTGGTACAACTGATCTTTAATTGCGCTCTGTATTCCACTGGCAAGGAAGGTGTTAAGGAGCGAAGTGTATCCAATCTCTGGGAGCGTCTTACACACACACACATACCATGTTCCAATAAATTGTTTCACAAACAGACGTCCAGAGAGCAGCCTCATGTAAAGCCAGCACACCTCCCTGGAACAAAGGCGGCTTTCATGCAGGTTGCTCTCCCTGGCACTCTGTGGGGAATTGGTACGCTGACGTAATCCTGGCAGCCGCAGCACAAGCACCAACCTTGTTTAACTTGCAGTAAGTTAAAGCGTAGAAGTAAAGAGGGAAAAAGAAGTAAAGGAATCTTAGAAGGATCACTACGGATTTGGAGCACTGATGTAGAGAACAGGAGACTGATGTGTGGTTTAGCAGATATATTTATCAAGATGTTTTTTTTTCCTTTGAAGTCACAATAAATGATTCTCTGCCTACATTTCAGTTCACCATGACCAGACAGAGACAAAGCCAGGGAAAAAATTATCATCCAGGGCTCCATACAAAAATGCAAGCTGGCCCCCTGAAACGTTCCCCTTAAGATCTGTACCTGACATGCTCTCTACATTTGGAACCATGATGCACTACGGCTGACTGTCCATGGATCACTCAGGGGTCAGCACCAGTTTTGGCATAGAAAAGTCTAAAAAATTGTTGCAAACCTGGTGCAAATTATGGCAGAAATCCACGGCAGCTCCTGGCTGGTCTCAATTTTACTCGGACAGCCAAAGATGCAACAAATTTATTAAGAGGCATGCCCCTCTTAATAAATGTGTCGCATCTTACTCCAGCATGCTTCCTATTAAGACTGGCATATGAAACACCAGTATCAATAAATTCCCCATGGGGCACATGGTGAGAACACCCAGTCATGGTTGGTCCCTGTGGTGAGAACCGGTGAAAGAGTACTTTCTGGGGGGGAATCGGCACAATGCTCATTGGGATGGGGAGGGAAAGTAGCAGCAGCTCCTCCTGTCCTGGTTGGTATTGCCAAGTACCATGAGAGTGGGTGGCATTTTGATCCCTGGAATGGAACCCACTGTACAGCTGTGATGTAAATTGTTATAAGTAATCATCTTCTCCCTACTTGACCATAATTATATCCCAATTGTCCTATCCTATCCAACAGTAACTATGAGCTATGTAAAGCTAGCTGCCTATGTCTTTCACCAGTATACCAAAGGGGGAGGTAAAAGACCGTAAACATTTTATTTTCTAAAGAAATACAATAAGCATAATGTGAGCAAGGTGGTCAACAGACAGCTGTGGCACCTCCCGTAACACTATCAAGCCTGAAATCATGAGCCCAGCCTAAACTATTTCAGCATCCTTTCCTGGACAACCTTTTAGCACCCAAACTATTTCATTAACCCTCTGTTAACTAGAGCCATATTATAATCAACTTAGAAATAGCATATACCACTAAACTGACTTTTATGGAAATTGTTTTCATGTTGACATTGTTTAGTCCAACATGAAAGCAGATGTCTACAGAATAGAGGCCGTTTCATTAAATGTGTGTGGACTTAAAATTTAGAGACGTATAAATAGATTCTGTATAGTAGACTACAAATGCAATGAAAAGAGTGCTCCTAAATGACCACAAATCTTTTTTCCACCTATGTATAGTTCGTTTATAATTTCCATAGATGCAATTTTGTGCAAAAAATACTTTTGTTCTTTATAGCTAAACATGCTCATTTTTCCTCCTTGATTCCTTATACATTTTTTTAAGTAGTCTGGCCATTTAGACGATAGTATTATCTATAGGGAGTCTGAGAAAGACCCTAAAGCCCGTTTACACAAGCCAATCATCGGAATGAACGTTCCCAAGAATGGTCCTTCGGGCAATTATTGGCCCGTATAAACAGGCTGATCAAACCGATTATGCAGGCGTTTATCATTGTCGGCAGCACATCTCCCCATGTAAACAGGGATTGAAACTGATTGAGACCGAACAATCGTATTAACGATAGTTTATCCCCATACAGTATAGCATCGGCCAGTTCGACTTGTTATAGCGTTGATCGGCACTCGTTGTGGGCAGAAATCTGCCCATGTAAACCCACCTTTTAAAAACAAGGGATATCAGGAGAAAACACAGACTGTTGTTTCGAAAACATTAGAGGTATAACATCCTTTTAACGAAGGTGGTCAAAAACTTTGAAGCAGTTCCTCCTGGTAGCCCAGTTTCTTCCAACACTCCAAAGAATTCTGATACGGCAATAGTTTTCCTAAGAAATTGTCCCTACTGTTTTTGTGTGCAAGAGTGACATAACGATATTAAAATATTTTAGTCTGATGACTTCAGGACTGAAGTATCCCTCAGAAACAAAGAACAATGCGCTTTGTTAAATTTCTAACTCTTCTACACATTTTTAGAAAGAATTTTCTATAACCATGTGTAGTGGATTTTCCATATCAAGGCACAACATCCTTTGAGTGCCCTTATCCGTTCCTTCAAAAACAGGTTTCAAGTGTGCTTGCTCCACCAAATTCCTCTCTGCCGGTGAGTGCTGGAAAGCCCGTGCTTAATGCAGTCTGGCTAGGAATCTATGCTCCTTTTCATTTCTCCTTCAAACATTTTGTGGGAAGTTGACTGTTTAAAAAAAAATAAAAAATAAGGCTGGTTTCTGCACATGATCCCTGCATAATTGGAACCTTACAGCTCCCCCACAACCCTCTCGTTGCCTCCTGTGGGAGCAGCCACGGTGTTATTACAAGTCTTACTTTCTTGCTTTTCCTTCACTTGCCGAGCTTTGGGTTTCAGAGCTCAGCAGCAGGATTTCATTTCCTTTGCCCTAGAAGCACATCGGGCAATGGGGCCAGCAAGGGAAGTCTTCCTAGGCCAAGCTAGGACAATACCATCAACATGGCCAGAAACTGACCTGGTCAGCAGACCCTTGATGTCCTTTATAGAGAAACTATGAACTGACCACAATAAATGTTAAAATTTGACAATGTGATCTGTACAATGCCTTATATTCTCTACGTTCACCACCAGCCCTATGCTTCGAGTTCAAAGTCACACAAATTTGTACATACCCTCTAGAACTCAAAAATGAATGGACAAAAAACGTCCACCTAATATAAATGGGACAACTGCTCTTGAGGAGCACCAGCAACAGTATAAAAAACTACTACTACTATACTTGGTACTTTCTTGGCACTCATCCCCATTTCACATGCGGCCACAGTCACGGTGCCTCCAGCTTCGAGAGCCCTGCACAGTCATGTCTCAGCTTCCAACTCACCTAACCATTCTCGATATATGTCAACAACTTCTCCCTCACCTGCTGAACGGACAAGTCAGGGCAGGACAACACATAGAGAATGAACACCTAATAATCTTGTCTTTAAATCTTTAAAAACTGTCCTGCAGATTCTGGCCTCCTTAGCACTCACAAATCTACAGAGCACTGCGCTCACTACTTCCTTCCTGTTATCATGTAGAATATCGGTCCTTTATTTTTATATCCTGTCACTCATTGTTTGCATTAAATGCTGGAAAGGTTTAACATAAGCTCCATGTTGGCAAGAGTACCACAACCGTACACCTGGCCTATCCATTATCACGCTCTGTGGAAAATCATAACATGCGTTATTGTGCTGACTGGCTCTACCGGTCAGCACAATATACACAATAGTAAAAAATACATGGACCTTACCACAGTACAATGAAAATAAATCCTATAATACTAGTACAATACAGTTCAAATGAAGGTAAGAAGTACAATTTATTACTATATTATATATATATATACATATACATACACACACACACACATACACACACACAGAAATAAAACCCTTCCCGGGTCCATAACCCAAGTTAAAGTAGTTGATTTAAGTTGAAAAAATTGCTCCTCCGAGGTTATGGTAATGGACGTGTAAGTGGGGAAAGCAGATACAGTCTATTTCCCCCCTGAATAAGCTTGATTGGTAAGAGGCAGATGATGGAAGGTGTAGTTTGACAGCAGCAAGAAAGCCAAATATTGCATAAGACATTAAGCGTACTGGATTTAAAATGATAATTTTCATTAACCCCTTAAGGACTCAGCCTAGTTTTGGCCTTAAGGCTCAGAGCCCATTTTTCAAATCTGACATATTTCACTTTATGTGGTAATAACGTCGGAATGCTTAAACCTATCCAAGCGATTTTGAGATTGTTTTCTCGTGACACTTTGGGCTTCATGTTCGTGGTAAAATTTGGTCAATATATTCAGTCTTTATTTGTGAAAAATTGCAAAATTTAGAGAAAATTTACAAAATATAGCATTTTTCAGAATTTAAATGCATCTGCTTGAAAAACAGACGGTTATACCACCCAAAATAGTTACTAGTTCACATTTCCCATATGTCTACTTTAGATTGGCATCGTTTTTTGAACATTATTTTATTTTTCTTGGACGTTACAAGGCTTAGAACATAAACAGCAATTTCTCATATTCTTAAGAAAATTTCAAAAGCCTTTTTTTGAAGGTACCAGTTCAGTTCTGAAGTGGATTTGAGGGGCCTATGTATTAGAAACCCCCATAAAACACCCCATTTTAAAAACTAGACCCCTCAAAGTATTCAAAACAGCATATAGAAAGTTTTTTAACCCTTCAGGCATTTCACAGGAATTAAAGCAAAGTGGAAATGAAATTTGCAAATTTCATTTTTTCTGCTGAATTTCAATTTTATTAAAAAAAATTCTGTAACAAAGAAGCTTTTACCAGAGAAATACTACTAAATATGTATTGTCCAGATTCTGCAGTTTTTAGAAATGTCCCACATGTGGCCCTACTGCGCTCGTGGACTAAAACACAAGCCCCAGAAGCAAAGAAGCACCTAGTGCATTTTGAGGCCTCTTTTTTTATTAGAATATATTTTAGGCAGCATGCCAGGTTTGAAGAGGTGTTGAGGTGCCAAAACAGTAGGAATCCCCCAATAGTGACCCCATTTTAAAAACTAGACCCCTCAAAGTATTCAAAACAGCATATAGAAAGTTTTTTAACCCTTCAGGCATTTCACAGGAATTAAAGCAAAGTGGAAATGAAATTTGCAAATTTCATTTTTTCTGCTGAATTTCAATTTTATTACATTTTTTCCTGTAACAGAGAAGGTTTTACCAGAGAAATACTACTAAATATGTATTGTCCAGATTTTGCAGTTTTTAGAAATGTCCGACATGTGGACCTACTGCGCTCGTGGACTAAAACACAAGCCCCAGAAGCAAAGAAGCACCTAGTGCTTTTTGAGGCCTCTTTTTTATTAGAATATATTTTAGGCAGCATGCCAGGTTTGAAGAGGTGTTGAGGTATCAAAACAATGGAAACCCACCAGAAGTGACCCCATTTTGGAAATTACACCCCTCAAGGAATTCATTTATGGTTTTTGTTATCATTTTGACTGCACAGTTTTTTCACAGCACCTATTTTAATTGGGCTGTGAAATGAAAAAAATGATATTTTTTCCAATAAGATGTCATTTTTGATCAAAATTTCTTATTTTCACAGGGAACAACATACCCCATTTTGTTTCCCAATTTGTCCTTAGTGCGGCAATACCCCATTTGTGGTGATAAACTGCCGTTTGGGCCCATTGGAGGGCTCAGAAGGAAAGGAGCGCTATGTGTTTGTTGGAGTCCAGATTTTGCTGGATTGGTTTTCGGGTGCCATGTCGCATTTGCAGAGCCCCAGAGGTATCAAAGCAATGGAAACCCACCAGAAGTGACCCCATTTTGGAAACTACACCCCTCAAGGAATTCATTTATGGTTTTTGTTATCATTTTGACCACACAGTTTTTTCACAGCACCTATTTGAATTGGGCTGTGAAATGAAAAAAATGATCTTTTTTCCAATAAGATGTCATTTTTGATCAAAATTTCTTATTTTCACAAGGAACAACATACCCCATTTTGTTGCCCAATTTGTCCTTAGTGCGGCAATACCCCATTTGTGGTGATAAACGGCCGTTTGGGCCCATGGGAGGGCTCAGAAGGAAAGGACCACCATTTGGCCTACTGGAGCTTTTCTGGTGCTAAGTCATGTATGCAGAAGCCCCTGAGGTACCAGTACAGTTGAAACCCCCGAGAAGTGACCCCATTTTAAAAACTACACCCCTTAAGACAATCATCTAGAGGTGTTGTGAGCATTTTGACCCCACAGGTACTGTGTAAAAGATAATGTGCAGCAGATGGTGCAGAGTGAGATTTGCAATTTTATATATATATGGCATGTCAGTGTCCGATATAGTGTGCCCAGCATGCGCCACCGGAGATATACACCCCTTAAATTGTAATGTGGGTTCTCCTGGGTACGGCAATACCCTACATGTGGCTGTTATCAGCTGCCTGGGCATACGGCAGGGCTCAGAAGGGAAAGATGAGGGGGGTAAGCTGTGCGGAGTGCATCAGGGTAAATTAAAAATCAAGGGATGTATGATACATTTTAAAACAATCTTTTATACAGAGCCCTGGTTTTTCGGGACACGTGTCACATTGGTATATTGTGTTCTTCCTTATCCCCCTCTTATAGCAGACTCTGCACCTCTTTTGACTCTTTCCCTTTCCACCGGTTTGGGGAACTTCTCCTGGAAAGTGTTGCCCTGGTACGATGCGTGTGGCCTCGCTTCCAGAAGTACTGGGTGCCCCCCCTTCCTGGTCCCTAAAGATTAGATCTTGAAATTCCAGGAAAGTTCCCCTCTGGCCTGCACATCGACGTAGCACGTACGCATTGTACAAAGCCATCTGTATGATGTGCCCGGCCAGCTTCTTATACCACACCGCATGGCGCTGTAGGGCTTCAGGACTTGATTTGACAAGTCCATCCCTCCCATGTACCTATTGTAGTCCAGGATGCAGTCTGGTTTGGGGGTGGCCTTTCCTTCATATATCCTAAATCTGTAGGTATACCCTGATGCACTCTCGCACAGCTTATACATCTTCACGCCATACCTTGCCCTCTTACCCGGCAGGTACTGGCGGAATTGAACCCTCCCTTTAAAATGTACCAGGGACTCCTCAATAGAAATACACTTCTCGGGGGTGTATGCTTGGGAAAACTGGGCACTGAAACGGTCTAATAGGGGTCTCCGTTTATACAAACGGTCAAAACTGGGGTCATCTCGGGGTGGGCACGGCTCATTATCAGTATAATGTAAGAAGCGAAGTATTGCCTCATTTATTTATTTTTTTAGGTTCCAGTTCAGTTCTGAAGTTGCTTTGAGGGGCCCATATATTAGAAACCCCTATCAAACACCCCATTTTAGAAACTAGACCCCTCAAAGTATTCACAACAGCATTTAGAAAGTTTATGAACCCTTTAGGTGTTTCACAGAAATTTAGAGCAAAGTAGAGGTGAAATTTACCTTTTTTTTGTTGTCAGAAAATCCTCTTTATACCATTTTTTTTATAACACAAAAGGATTTATCAGAGAAACGCAACTCAATACTTATTGCCCAGATTCTGCAGTTTTGAGAAATATCCCACATGTGGCCCTCAGGCGGTAATGGACTGAAACACCGGCCTCCGAAGCAAAGGAGAACCTGGTGGATTTTGAGGCCTCCTTTTTATTAGGCACCATGTCCGGTTTGAAGAGGTCTTGTGGTGCCAAAACATTGGAAACCCCCCAAAAGTGACCCCAATTTGGAAACTAGACCCCTTGAGGAATCCATTGCAGTTTTCATGTCATGCATGCGGCTTTTTGATCAGTTTTTATTCTATTTTTAGGTGGCGTGGTGACTAAAAAACAGCAATTCTACTATTGTTTTTTTATTCTATTTTTTTTTACAGCGTTCACCGTGCGCTATAAATGACACATTCACTTTATTCTGCGGGGCGATACGATTACGGCGATACCCTATGTTTATAGTTTTTTTTTATGTCTTATTTCGTTTGCACAATAAAATACGTTTTTTAAAAAATCATTCACTTTTTGTGTTACCTTATTCTAAGAGCCAGAAAGTTTTTATTTTTCAATCAATAAAGTCGTGCGAGGACTTATTTTTTGCGTAACGAACTGTAGTTTCGATCAGTACCATTTTTCGGTACATGCGACTTTTTGATCTCTTTTTATTCCATTTTTTGGGAGGTGAAGTGACCAAACAATTGTGATTGTGGTACGGTTTATTATAAAAAATTTTTACGGCATTCACCGCGCGGGATAAATAACAAAATAATTTTGTAGTTCAGGCCGTTACGGACGCGGCGATACCAATTATGTATAGTTTATTTGTTTGTTTATATATTTTTATTAATAATAAATGACTGATAAGGTAAAAAGGGGGATTTTTACTTTTAATACTTTTAAAACTTTTATTTTCTTATTTTTACACAACTTTTTTTAACTTTTTTTTAACTTTATTACTTTGTCCCACTAGGGGACTTGAGGGCAGGAGGCCCTGATCGCTATTCTAATACACTGCACTACATGCGTAGTGCAGTGTATTAGAACTGTCAGCTACTCACTGACAGCAAGCATAGTGGGTCCTGACGTTGTCAGGACCCACTAGGCTTCCGTCTATGGCATAGCCGGACACCATTGTTTGGTGTCCGGTTGCCATAGTCACCATCGCCGGCCGCTATCATGTAGCAGGCCGGCGATGGCGGATTAACCCCTAAGAAGCCGCGATCGCTATTGAACGCGGCTTCTGAGGGGTTAATCGGCGGGGGAGCACCGCGATCGGTCCCGGCACATTGAGCAGTGATAGTCTGCTGTCGGAAACAGCAGCTATCACAGCTCATGAACGCGCCCCGCGCGAACGGCGCCGTGTTTACTCCATGACATACTATTATGTCATGGAGCGTGAACGATGCACTTACCATGACATAATAGTATGTCCTGGAGCGTTAAGGGGTTAAAGCGGGTGTATGTTTTTACCTTGAAATTGTACATACGCATGCCAAAAGCCCATCTAGCTGCATACAAAGCAGCCCTTTGTGTAAGTGCGAGAGCAGTGCTAAATTTTACTAATTTACTGTGTAAGCTATGGCACGACAGGGTCCAGTTTGGCAGGAAGGAGAACCTATTCCTGGAGACTTGCTTGGAATTTTCCTCCTCGGCTCCTGGCCGCCCTCTGTGATAGTGTGTCAGGCTTAATATTTGGGAAGTCAAAGAATAAACGGGCAGTGAAGCATCCTGACAACCACCTGGCCCTATGCTAGGGGATACAGACCCAGTTGAAAGGGTAGAGTACAAATATCTGCCTATGGTCGGAAGTGAACTTGGTCAGGGATATATTAATGCCTTCAATGTTTTATGCACCAGCCTAAAGGGGTTGTAGGAGATTAGAAAAACATGGCTGCCTTATTTTGGGAAACAGCGCCACTCTTGTCCATGGGTTACGTGTGGTATTGCAGCTCAGCCCTGTTCACTTAATGGAGCTTAGCTGCAATACCAAAACACAGTGCATGGAGAAGAGTAGCACTGTTTAATTAAAGAAGGCAGCCATGTTTTTCTAATCTCATACAAAACCTGTAGGTTGTTGACAAGGAGACAGTTATCGCACTATGGGCATTGACACCATCCTAATTCTTTAGGCTACGGTTCGCCTAGCCAAACATGTTAACCTGCTCATGTGCCATATTTATATACAGTCTGGCTGCTAAATTTTTGGAATGTGGAGGTTTGACTTAGTTTGTCGCAGTTGTATGCCACAGCATGTGACATTTACTAAAAATAAAAAAAAACAGGGCCAGTCAGTCACTTGAGACCAGGCGTACATTTAGAAGGGAGTTTTCGAAAGGTTAAAATTGTGTATTCTTGTCCCACTGCACTAAATAACTATACCAGGTGTATTTCGCTCTGACTGATAGGTGTGAAGGACGTGTTCACACATAGCTGTCATACTTGCTGGAACTTTTATTTCAAAGCTTTGTATTTCTCTGCACCCCATTACTGCAATGCTCCATGTCCAAAAACCTCAACAAATGGATAAAAAATGATAAACAGATGTATGCCGAGATATGGTACTCTAAAATTCACACATGTGAATGGCCATTTCTTATAAAAACATAACGCATGTCCAATAAAACTGGAAAACCGAAAGCAACATGACAATACATGCGCTCCACTCGAATATTGAAATAAATATATTGGACAAAAGCCCCCACAATAACCATAATATTCCAGTCAGATTGTGTTCGGGGGAGATTATACAGTAATGTGGTCTTTATTCATTAATGCATTCTCCAGAAAGCTTTGTTGCTATTAAATAAAGGGCAGATTTATGATAAGAATTAATTGCGTCCATTACTTACCTATGACGTCGAGGCTGTAGGTATGGTTGATTGACCCGTATTCATTTTCTACAATACAAGTGTATATGCCCTTGTCTGATGGAACAACACTTTCCATAATCAAACTCCAGTGCTGGTTACGAACCTGAGGAGACAGGCAGAGCTTATTATTAAACATTTTATAGACCATACATAGTCTCTTCACACTCAAAGATGGCTCCAACATAATTGTCCCAACACAATAAAAAAAAAATGTGTAGAAAATGAGAGGGCAAGAGTACAGGCAAATCTACAAATCTGACCTCCGAGTTATCGCTATGCACTGAAAATGCAGCTACAACGAGTTAAGCTCTGCTACATCTGTATGCACAAGTCTTTGGATTCACATCATTGATAGCGAGACAGCACAGTTCTTCTCTCTATACGTTTCAAACCTTTACAAAAAAAATAAAAAATTTGGTCCCAAATGTAATTGCAGACTGAGGAACTTCTATCTATCAAGAAAGAATTGCAGAGAGCTGAGAGACAGAGGAATGCAGAGGAGGGGAGTAGAGTTGGTGATGGCATGGAGTGGGGGAAGGGAGAACAGGTATCGCTTTATTTTAATGGAATAACAAGCCTCCTTTCAGAGTATACAAAGTCCTATTCAGCAGAGACCTCTCCTCTGTCAGCAGCTCATATTGTGAAATCATTTTAGGGTGATGAGGGACAGTTCTGATCAGGAGAATCCAGACTATGCAATGGCTCTTTATGTCACTTTTAAGAAGGAATCCCAGAACGTTCCTCCTGCCTTCGGTATTACGTACAGAATTATTCACCGGAAAAAAAAGTGCAAAATGTGTAACACATTCATAGTAAAGATTTTTATTACAGTTTTGACATTTTTTGCCCTTCCTTCATTCTTAAATTTGTTAAACCCCATTTACATACATTGCAAATTTGTTGCAGAATCCGTACCGAAAATCTGCAGCGTGTGAATATAGACTATTTAACTATCTGTAATGTAAGGATGTACGTATTAGCTTTTTAGTTCTATTTTATTAATACAAATTATGCCTATGACTTAGATGGTGCACGTAGATGGGCACTGTGTTCTTATGGCATGGAATGGATGACAAAACTAAGGGCAGTGCCAAGTAAGTGTCCACAAACAAAGGATTTTCCAAAGATCCAACTGGCAAGCCATTTCATGGCAACAACTGTTTAGATGCAGAATGTTTACACGGCGAGATGTGCTGCCGACAAAGATGGTTTTCTAGCCCGCATAAACAATGTGATCAGCCAACAAACAAAGGTTTGCTTGTTTGTCGGCTGATCACTGCCCTGTTTACACGGCCAATACTTGGCCGAACGAGCCTTAAGGTTCCATTTATTCCTATGCTGGTAGCGAAGAGATTGGCAAGTGATTTTTTTTATCATGTAAGATCAATATAAATTACAATGGTAGAAATTATCAACAACGAAGAATAATCACTTCAAGTCAGTAACCGCCATTACCCCCACATGAACATTTTTAATAAAAAGTATTTTGAAAGATGCACTAATTACACTGATACACATTAAAAAAAAAATATATACATATTTCAAAGGTGTACATAGCTATAAAGTCACATTATAAAGCAAGGTAAGTATGGACACCGGCCAGACATAGAAACCCATCTCCATGAAGGTCTTACACATTGGTGTCCAAATGGACTACTACTTCTAAGTCTAAGGACCATAGAATTTTATAGCAAACCACTGTTTAAATTATATGCAAAGTGCATAGAAATAGTGAACAGTTTACTAGAAAGTTTTCCTCAATGCTATAGATGACTGAGCAACAAGGAGTTTGGGAATTAATAGAACAGATTACCACAAGGGTAATAGTGGTTAGAAGATTAAATCTTCAACTGAGCGTCAGTAATATTCCCTGGTAAAATTGCATTCCTGAGCTTCTTTGCTAATCTCTAGCTAATGGGTCACTCAGGATAAATCCACCGGTGTCGCTCAAGCATGCAAAATTAAGAAATAGAATCACCCTAGTGGGATGAAGCTCGGCATGCCCTAACAGTCCAAATGACAAGTGTTGTCGTTCCCATCCCAGCTTCTGTCTTCCCCAATAAATATGTTAAAGCCATTTGCTGTCAATCATCAGTGATCTTTTAATCCCGACTCTTAACATCTAGAAGACAGAGGAGGCCTAGACGCACAAACATGAGTAGCTCTCTACTAGGTGCCAGAAGGCATGTCTGTGGGTTCAAGGCCATATAAAACAGTGAGACATACCCCTGGACTGCTAAATTCCAGGACACTCGCCCTTCATTCCAGGGCAGTCATCTCACCTACAATCAGCGCTGTGTACTCAGGCAATTCCCAGCGATTAAACTGTTTGTTCAGCCTTTTATTTACCTACATCAACCTGTGTAGAAAGGGCTGTGGCGGGAACGACTTATCGGGACCAGCAGATGTGGGAACAGAATTCTGTTAATGTTAAACCTAAGTCCTACGATGAAGCAAGTTTGGTTTTTGGGAGGGGCTGACAAAGAAATTCTGGGTCTAGCGATCAGAGATTGCATTCCATGCAGGACATGATATAGGTGGGCACAAATCTCGCAAAGATTGTTGGGATGGTGTAAGAAAAAAATGGTAAAATTAGGTATGTAGTTTGCAATTTTTTGGGGAAACTTAAAATTAACAAAATATACATTAAAATGTTCTTTTGTTATTTTTTATTAAATCAGGCAGTGTATTGTATCTACTTATAAAAAGGAAGATTTCCAGCTATATTATCAAATACATTTTGAAAGATATTTGGATATGTTACTTCTCTTCAGCACATTATCCTGGTTCATTTTCCAAAAACTTTTGGACTTTTTTTTTTTTCAAAACCAGAAATGAGTCCTAAACAGAAGATCAATTGATGTTTGATACATTTTTCTAGCATCTCAGTTTATGGCACCAGATAGTATTAGTTTTGTTTATGTGCAGCTTTACAAACGGTCCTTTGCCTCATCGGCAAATAAGAAAATCAAACACAAGAAGTAGTAAATAGAACAAAACTGGAGAACCAGGGCACAGGTAAAAGTGAGCACAGAATACAAAGAATAGGATAAAAGGTACATGTCCAACACAGTCATTTACACAAGAGAAAACACACACAACAGCTGTTGAACGCACGCCCAGGAGTGCTCACATATACACTGCAGACGGGAGGGAGACCAGCCTGCGGAGGGGGTTCAGCACTTACATATTGCTATAAAAATGTGCAGTGAAAACACACAGGCAGCATCGCAAGTACCAACACGCAGCAGTCTAAGAGGTTACGTATGAACTCCAACAGACAAAAGCACATAAAAAGCACAGATACAGTACACTACCGTCACATCACAATTGGAGCATGAGTCAAAGTGTTCAAGTATTGCACAGTGTACTGTGACTTTTAAGGTCCACCAACCTCAGCACTGCACCTAACAATGACACCTCTGTCTGGGAATCTGAAGGGCTTTCTGGAACCACAGAGTACAGCTTGAAATACATATACACATTATATATATATATATATATATATATATATACATACATACATACACACATATAGATACACATACATACACACACACACACACAAGCAATTAAAGATTAAATACGGTGGCATGTCATTGGTTGAAGTATTAGTACAAGTCTGTCTGACTGTAGAGAACAATTGTTTGGCCTCCAAAGCAAAAAACTAGATGGGGCCCATTTCTGGTGTGAATTCACACCTCCCCCTCATCACAGGACATGTTAGTCGAGTAATTGTTTGCCCCCACATTCTTCAGAGGCTGACTCTATGGCAAGTACTTTACTATCCACAGCTACCAAAAAATAAAGCTAATTTCGCAATAAATGGACTCCACACATTATAAAATAGTCTACCATCTGCAATATGGCCATCTTCTGTTGTCCCAATGTTCCATAATAGGGTGCTAATGTACAGATTAGGCCTAATTCCCATCTGTGTTGGAGAATACTGGAAATAATAGCGCAGCATGCTGTGCTATTGTTTCCGGTAAACTGACACACCAACGGAAAACTGACAATGGACAATGGGTTCCGTCGGCCGCTGGTGGTGTGAAATGTGCAATGGAACCGGCGTTTACGGTTATTCCACTGCTCTGCTCCTCCGACGGAGCAGAACAATGGAATAACGAACGAAGATATGAACCAGGCCTTACACATCATTATTCATGTATTAGTAAAAAAAACAAAAAAAACACAAACAAAAACTATAATCTTACTGTTATACATTCAATTTACTGATGCTAATCAGGATTACTTATGTTTCCATAAAGACCTGACTCAAGGAAGAGATCAAAGGTCCATAATGTAGAACAGAAGACATTTCAAGACTGAGGGACATCCTGATTATACAAGAATGAATATATTTTCAGCCTCTACACTTCCTGGGCATCTAAACAGCCGTCTATAGGAAGTTGCCAGTTTTGATATTGTGACTACATCTTGGTGCAGACAGAGTAATTTTTTTTCTAGTAGATGGAGAAAAAAAAGAAAATATTTATTTGCTAAACTACTCCGTGTAGTGACATAATGGCCTGACAAAGTTCCAACACACCCAAACACTACCATCGTATCTAAAGCTGCTGCTGCTGCTATTAAGGGTAATTGCTCTTGTTAATTACTCTGCTGGTCTGATAACTGCTCTGCACCTGGTCCTTTTATTATCCACATACAATTAGGTCTTTTTTCAATTCTGGAAAGAAAAATAATATAGATAGTAACAGGATTGAAATTTACCTCATATCTGCCCTTTAATCTGCACCGAACAAGTCATTGAGCAGTAATATAACAACGTTTTTTTCTTTCACGCAAAGTTCAAGAAAAGAAACAGCATATTTTTAAGGGTCAGTTCATACAGAGTTTTTTGGCGCCGATTTTGACGTGGAAACCGCGTCAGAATCAGCGCTAAAAAACGGCTGAAATAGTCTCCCATTGATTTCAATGGGAGGCATTTTGTTCCCCGGGCGGCTTTTAGCCGCTCGCGTGAAAAAAAAGTGGCATGTCCTTTCTTGCTGCTGTTCCGCCTCTGACCTCCCATTGAAATCAATGGGAGGCAGAAAAAGAGTTTTTCGCCGCATGTTTTTGCCCGCAGTCCTCAATGGCCGCCGGCGAAAAACATCACGAAAAGCGCCACGAAAAAGCACAGGCTGGTCAAAATGCCTGCAAAATACTCTGTGTGAACTAGGCCTTAGATATCCAAGTAAAGCTCCACTGTTTATAAGTATTGACTGGAATATAAAATCCCACGTTTGTATCTTTATTAAGTTTTTTGTTGTTTTCACTTATTTTACTGTTTTCTCTACTACTATGGTATCGTGTACAAAATAACTCTTGTTGCTACCTACAAGGTAGCTGCTGTTGACAGATCTTATTATGGCTTTGTTTCTACACCCAGAATAGTCTGGTTCATTAATTTATGATACATAAATAATATATAAGCATCCAAATAGTTTGATTAACATATCTAATATTACCTAATACTTACAACGGGTATTCATAACAGAATACATTTATATACTCTTTGTGATAAACAGTGACCCATAAAAAGAAGAGATCGATTGACAACAGCGTGCTGATGGTTTCCACACAGCAGCAGGAATTTTTTTCACAAATTAAAAACTAAAGCTAAAAATAAGTTCAAAGCGTTATGAGAGTATATTACAAAGATGCTAGAATTTATATTTTCCAAATATATAGCAGCCCAAGTAAATGTGCCACATTACGGGGACATACAGGAGTAAATGAGCATGACATTGTAATATCAAAGACCAAATTGTCTAGTTAGTATTTGAAAGAATATATTGTTAACGGATTCCAGAAGATCAAGGTAAAACAAAATTTAGTACTAACTAGTTATATCAATGAGACAATAGACATGGGTGCCTCATGCCTTCATGATGTTGCTTGGTAGTTAGGGTCAACAGTGATTTCATTGAATACGTAGTCCTACACATTGACTGATCTACATATAAAAAATTTATGAATACAACCAAAGTAACTGTGTTTTAGTTTATGTTGGTTTTAACCACAAAGTTCTTATTAATGTTGTATTTATGAGGAAAGAGACTGAGCGGCATTGTATGGGGCGCCGATCCCCTTGGTATGCACTCCAATAGGGTCTTTACATAGATGACATGATGTCCCTTACCTTGTACCCGCCAATCCGATGCTCTTGTTTGAACTCCTTATTGTTCTTCAGCCACCTCATGGTAGGAAGGGGGTTCCCTGCGGCCGGGCAGCGTAACTTCACTGTGTTGGCAGCTGGAACAGCATGAAGTTTTTTCTCCATCTTCTCTGGATTGGTCCAGTAAGGAGCCTCTATAGATTAGAGAAGAAATCCTATTTGTTATTGGTGTCTCGGAGTTGATATGCGATTTACAGCAAGAAAAATAACATGTTTGGATATTAAAGAGTACCTGTCACTTGGTCATAGAAGTTGAAATGGTTAACTGACCTGAATAACGCTGCCTCCCTGATTCCAGCACTGTTTCCTGGACCACCCCCCTCCCATTCCAGAGATATGGGTCACGGTTGTGTTGGCTCCCTATATGCGAATTTGCTGTAGTTAACCAATGGGGTGGAGCTAGCTTCCCTGCCTCTGATGCTGACCAATCAGCGCGAGGCAGCTTGAGGGTAGTTAACGCCCTGTTGGCCAACTACTGCAAATTATCTTTGAGGGAGCCAACTCAACAGTGGGCCATATCTCTGGAACGGGGGGGGGGCGGGGGAGTCCAAGAAAAACCCCAAAGCGGAAACAGTGGCATAAGTAGAAATTATTTATGGCATGGCTAATAGCACCATATAACAGAGTACCCATATAGTAGTGCTGGATAGCAGAAAGCCTCAAACTTGTTTTTACCTACAAAAAGGTACAATGTTCTTGCACCTGACTGGGCCCCTCAACCTCTAGGCCCCGTAGCAGCTACTATGGCTGCTATGGTAATAATTACGCCCACGAGCAGCACAGTCACACACTTACTGATATTATTGTGGTCATTGATGACATTTTCAGAAACCTCATCATTGTCATCTTCATCATCTCCTGAAGAGCTGGCTTCTGAAACAAAAAGAGCACCGTACAACGTAAGCAGAAATTTTATGCAAAAGAAACAAAACATTAGAATTGCAATTTACAGGACATCTTGCAATTGGATTTTGGTGGCATTAGTGTAGTCAAGTATAACAACTAGACATCAAGACTTGTACAAGTGAATTCAGAAAGCTGTGCAGCATAGAAGTAAGCTAACACCACATGCAGTGATTCTTCTGTTCTTCGACCCTATGAACTTTGGGTGATCTTTAGATATTCCATAAGGAGGTAAAAAATGTAGGAGTCAAACTCCGTAATGTGTATTCAGTCCATGAATAAAGGATATTTGGAGGGCTCATTTATTTTTTCAATTACAAAATTGTTAAATCCAGTCCATTGTTTGCAACAAAAGGACGATCACACAGAGTATTGTGGTCGGATAGGTTACACCACTCTTCTCCAGTCACTCACCTGTGACATTCACAAGGAAGAAATGTGCATTGCTTTGGCCGCCTTTATGCGCTGCACAGGCATACAGCCCTGAATCCCTGAGGAACGTCTCGTTTATCAGCAAGTAGTTCATGACAATCACCGTCCTATTGCTGGATTCTAATTTCACCCCATCCTTAGTCCAAACCACCAGGGACACGTTGTTGTAAGGACAATGCAGATCAAGTGGCTTGCCGGGGCTAACGGTAAAAACGTCCGGCTGGGAGATTTGGTATTTGGTTGGAGGTTCTGCATGAAAGGATAGAGGAAAAGCAGCAGAAAATGGAAAGACACCATATGTCAGTAAAGCACCCACAGCAAAATCAATTATCAGCAAGAAGTGTAAGTCCTACTTGCTGGTGTACAAGCTATGCAGAGATATTAGTGAGGTTAAACAAACCATGCATTATAGTAGTAGCAACACCAAAAGGCTCCAGTGTACAGACACACAATGCACCCCTAAATTCTAATTACCCAGAGTTTGTTAAACTGCAACCTCCAGCATTTCCAGTGGTGGACAGACCATATGCGCAACCTGCGCAGCTCCTAAGGTGTCCAGCATGTGAGAGAGCTCATTGCCACCCTAAATGAAGCTTCCTACTGTCTATTAGATCAGACGTAAGGGACTGAGCTAATGAATTTTATGGCTCACAATTACTGGTGGACGGTAAGAGAGAGAAGAGCAAACGGCCCAGATATTGTTCGTGCACAGGGGGTCCTCTGCTATTTGCTTGCGCCCCTGAGCATTTCATTAATGAGGGCTTGGTTACAGAACTCTACAACCCATTATCTAAAGTGCCTTTGTAATGTATGTAACTTGACTACATATAAAAGTAGAGAACCCCCAACCCTTACTAGGACAACCAAAGTGACATAAACAAGGACCATTTACATTAAAGGGGGCATATTGTGCAATGGAAATCATGTTACCGTAGAGAATTACTTCAAATTTTGGTAGTCAAAAAACAAACTAAAATACCAGAAGGGCTAGGAATATCTACTGTGATGAAGCGACAGATTGATTTCTTTGAATTATGTCACTGCACTAAGTTATCAGTTCTGCTTGAGCCTCCTGCTAGCACTTTAGTTAAGTGACCATCTGTTTTGGTTACGAGGGCAATGTAATGGGAACCTGGTAAGGATCATCCTTTGGTACAAAATTAAATTGACTTCAGGAATCTGCCTGCTTTAGCTATACTATGTTGCATATCTGAGAGCTGAAGCGGTTTTCACTTACAGCGATCGCTGACATTAACCCTTTTGGTAAAAAGTTGCAGTTTATTTTAATTAACTCCAGCTGACACAAGAGAAGCTCCCCATATACCATGGAATTCACTAAAGCGAACAGAGAATTGTGTTCCCAATTTACATGCATGCCCATAGAAGGAGATAGTCGAGTGAGAAGTTTATTCCTTCAGACACAAGTAGGAGAAAAAAGGTATGGGTACTCTCCAATCCCGGTAGGATAAATCTTTAGTGTCATTTTTTATTTTTTTTAAACATAAAAACAGGATATCTATTCAGCAGGAAACGATGTACTCTGGACTAAAAAAAGTTAAGTCTTTTTCAGGGGTGCTTAAAACAATTACGGTTATATTTCCATTTCATTTTAATAATATCTTTTAATTTATTTTTACAGTCTATACATTAAAATGGACCTATCAGACACATCATAAAAGTCATGTTGGTAAGTATACAGTGGTTGGGACACCCATTGATCTTGAGAATGAGTTGGTCATTGGGTGCTAATGCACTTTAGGGGAAATTTGACAGAACCTGCCGGCTTCAGCGGACTATCTAATGTTAAAGAGGGATGTACCGAACTGCCCTCGAAGGGATAGGTCGGGGAAAAGAAGGATTGGGCATGTTGAAATCAAACAATCCTTTGTTTCCACAGAAGATACCAGCTGTTAGAGGACTTGGGAGGAATAGATGTTGGCCAACAGGTATTGTAAGTCTATGGACAGCTATGTTCCCTGGTGGATAACTGGCTACACATGAGCAGTTACAGAAACCTACAAGTAATTGACATTCATGAGAATCATTTTTTTAAAGGATTTATCCAGAGTTCTTTCAGAAAGACTTTAGTCTGAAGAAATATTTTAGGACCCAGTCTAAAAACTGAATTAAGCCACACAAGTTTACTCAGCCATAGTCACATGACTCAAATTATACATTGTCCAACCGTCCTACACCAGGCAGACCCATAGGCAATCTACCAATCTATAGGGGTCCGGCAGTTGAAATCCCTGGTCATGAGCGGCTATTCTCATGGGATGGAGGAAAATGCATTATTACGTGGTACATGTAATACATATTTATGCCAAGTCCTCTAGAGAGGGAGATGTTCTTTAAAGCGACGCTCTGTTCTGGCGGGAGGCTTTCCTCAATGAGGTCCACATGCCCTAATGAGTCAACCCGTTTAAGACTGGGCCTTAACTGCGGTTATTTAAAAAATATAAAATGCTGAAAAAGAACAAGAAGAATGTTCATAATTTCGGGAGTCAACAACTACTTGCTTTGCCTTTCACATGATTTCATGTAACAAATCTTAGGCCTTGTTGTCCTGCTCAATCCACAGTCCCATTTTGTTTTTATTTTTTAAAAGCATATTCATAGTCAATGAGGCTTCTTGAAATCTAGCAGAAGGAAAATACCTGTACACGCTGTACTTGGTCATGGCTGGTGTACTCTCAATGCAAAGCAAGACAAGTCAACTATACAGGCTCTAAATGTTTACATAAGGGTGTTTACACAGGGATGGGTGCTGTGTCTCCACCAGTCAAACTAAAGCCCCCGCTTGCAAGTACGGGCACAAGTCCTAACAGGGACATAAAGTTAAAAAGATAATTTCAAAATTATTTATTTTTGCTGACTACATGTTTAAAGTTAACTCATTACTTCCGCACAGTGCGAAGGCAGCCATTTTTAGAAACTATTTCATTGAATTCCTGTGAATGCAAATCTAATTTTTCTTACAAATGATGGTTTGCTACAATTCTAGACAATCCTCTGTGAGCTACATACATCAGCAGCACAAGCATCTCTCCTATCCAAAAAGTTTGCTACAATGTACCAGTTGAAAGGGTAACTAAACTTTCAGAAAACCTAACATGTCAAAGACGTCAGAAGATTTGATCGGTGGGGGTTCGAACACGGAGACCCCCACCGACCGCTGAAATGAAGCGGCAGAAGCGGTCGGGAGAGTGCTTAGCCGCTCGGCTTCTGATCGGCTTTTCTCGGAAAGCCCAGTAGTTGCACGGGCTCAATAGAAAGTCAGAAGTTTTCTGAAAGTTTAGTTTACATGCATCAGCAGGTAGTTCCGCTCGCAGACCCTAGATTGGATACACTGTAGCTAACTCTCAGCTGTGAGAGGTATAGGTGTTCAGCCACTGGATGTAAAAATAGAATGTTCCTATTTACTGAAGCAAGCAGATTTCTTGAAAATGGTAAGGAATTAAAACAAAGTTTATTACAAAAGTTGCAGAACTTTTCACTATAAAACGATTAAGCTTTGGGCTGGGTTCACACGACCATGTTACGTCCGTAATGGACGGAACGTATTTCGGCCGGAAGTCCCGGACCGAACACACTGCAGGGAGCCGGGCTCCTAGCATCATAGTTATGTACGATGCTAGGAGTCCCTGCCTCTTCGTGGAACTACTGTCCCGTACTGAAAACATGATTACAGTACGGGACAGTTGTCCTGCAGCGGGGCAGGGACTCCTAGCATCGTACATAACTATGATGCTAGGAGCCCGGCTCCCTGCACTGTGTTCGGTCCGGCACTTCCGGCCGAAATACGTTCCGTCCATTACGGACGTAACATGGTCGTGTGAACCCAGCCTTGCAGTGAAACTTAATTGAGATGACCACCCAAAATTACATTGAATAATGGTCCTCTAGAGGGTTTGTACTCAAAAACAGAAGGCAAGTGTGCATAGTATATGATGGAACTGAAATCTGGTACATGAAATCTGATTTAGATAAAAGGGTGGTCTTCTCATAGTGGTGGTCTTTTGGAGAAGTAACTTGCTAGTAGAACTCTGGACCACCTTCGCTATAGAAGTTAATTTTTACAATTAACATCGGAGTTCTAGAACATATTACAATAAAGATGAACTTTATATGAATTCCCTTTTATTAGACCTATGCTTTTGTGTGCTGTGTACATGGCAGAAGATCTTTTTTACAACTAAGGTGACTGCATGGCAGCTGTTCTTGGAGCATTGCGCCAGAAATACTTTGTATTTGCTAGCAACTCCCTTCTATTTATATGCTCTACAGTACACAATAGTTATTTTATTAAGCTTTTGGAAAAATGAACAATTAAAAAGTATCATAATGAGTCTAAATAAAGATTTGTTTCAGAGTTTAGATTCAGATAGAGGCAAGTAAAGGGATCTGGGGACTGTATGTGGTAATGGAACCACATGTCCCAGCATGGAAAGACATAATAGCATTGGGATTTAGTCAAAACACCGTAATTATTTGGCCACTGTACAGTACACCAAGTTTGAAAGCAAATAAAACCTCACACATTGCAGGACATCAGAGAGCACTGCAATATAGGAGTTCTGCTCAATTGTTAGGGGTGTGTCTGTCTCCACAGTGTTGACAGATTCTGGTAGCAATCAACAGAATTCTTAATAAAGATCAGGATTATAACACAGGCTGTAACTCAATACCAGGGTCGTGACAAGCGCTCTTTGTGCTCAAGGTAGGGGTTTCAGAATGCACCTCACTATCCTCAGTTCCTGAAGTTCAACATGATAGTTGTCAAATGGATAAACGTCATTTGAATCCCCCCTGCCTCCCTTCCCCACCAATTCTTAGTGTGCTTATGTATAATACATACTCCCAGTTTTTCCTCACATTCTGCAGTGCATTCATTGTGTCCCTCTCCCTCTATGGTGCCCTAGGCAGCTGCCTAACTCCACCTGCCCCTCATATTGGCCCGGCTCAAGTATCTGCTAAGTATTTGCATAGTTACTTTCCATGTTAAATATTAAATATAGTTTGATGGGAGGATGTATTGTGACATCAAATAGAGTGAGGTTTACATCTGCAGATACTAACGTCTTAAAGTTTCCATTATGACTGGATATCAAGGTATCGCCAATGATACTTAGCTGGATTGACTACTTTTCAACCCTTTTCTACCCTAGAAAAGGGGTCCAGAATTTTTAGGTATTCTTGAGCAATCTCATGTCAAATCTGTCAGGTTTGCTCATCAAGCATCAGCAGGAATGCACTTCTTAACAAAGAGCTATTTTTATTTTGCTTCTTGTAGAGCTTCATTTTAAATCCCATAATAACACTTGGTCCTCGCCTCATATCCTGACAGTACGTTCTTGAAGATAATTATATGCTTATTTTTGGGGTGGGGGCTTGAATGATGTTATGCACAGTAAATATTCTACCTTTTTCTGAAATGACTGCACTATCATCAAAGAAACAGTGATGTACTTTAGATAAATTGAATTACATTTTGGTGATCTGAAAGTGCCATTGTCCAGACATCTATGCCAAAGTCTTTATATTACCCTAACTGAACACACATCTAGTCAGGATTGTTTTACACGTATGCAAAAATAATCCCCTCTCTATTGGGAGCTCCTGAAAACAGCTTCTAAATGCAGGTAAAATGGTTGTGTACATGTTTATTTTTGGAGCTGACCGATGCAGCAATTTAATGGGCATCTATTCAAGGGTATACATAAAGGTGAGAAGGCCCCATACTAGTGTTGATTAACATTACCACACCTCTAACTACCTGGGAGAGAACGACTTGGTGCTTGTACTCCCCCCATCTCATCAAGTCTCATTCCATGATCCTTGAGTTTATTCTCCACATGCTTATTTGCTAGCGCTTGTAAGATCTATGGAAAGTGGATGCCTGCACAGGTTCTCATTGCCCTTTAAAATAAAGGATGCAGCCAAACATACGGGAATGGGTCCCCTAAACGAACTCTATAGAACGTACAACTCTTGCATCTATTGTATTCAATGGTTCAGAAGATCTAAGAGTTACACTGGATGTGGCACTAAGCTTTAGCTAAAAGATGAGGGAACCCTAATAGAGCATATAGAACTATGTTATCTAAAGCAAAGTGGTTTGCCACATCACTTCAAGGGATTCTCTGATTTGGACAATCAATAGTTGTTAGAAGGGTCCCTTGACAATAAGCTGATCACAAAGTGTTCCCCAGCGATCAGCTGTAATCTGTTGGGAAACCTGGCAGTAAGTGTTAATATCCCAATAGCACCACCACAGGGGTAATTAAGCATTACACATTGTCCATTCATATCAATGTGTTGCCTGTGTAATGTAGGAGAGGACAGGTGCTCCAGAGCCTGGATTAAAAAATATGGTGATTTATCTCCCCCTTTGAGTGCTCCCAACCTTCTCCAGAGCGAGAGACGCTCTTTACTCTGGCCAAGAGATGAGGATTCTGAACAGAGGAACCCACTATATTAACTCAAGAATTCCCTAATAGGGTGTATGGAAATGGGTTTTAAATACTGGACAACCCCTATAGCTACTTCAATTTTAAACATGTGATAACTGAAGTAGCCAATAATAAAAAGCCACTTCAAAGCTTATTATTTACTAAATCTTCTAGTCGAAAAATGAGGTTACTGACACACGTTTAGAATATGTAGCGTGTCAGTTTTTCCAGAAACTGTTACAAAACAGAAAAACTGAAAAAATTGAAACACTAAACGTGTTAAAAACACTAAACGTGTTAAAAACACTAAAGAATATGGAGATATATATATATATATATATATATATATATATATATATATATATATATATCTTAATAGACTTGCCTGTGATTCTTTTTGTGAAAATTTAGACAGGGCAAAAATAGTTAACAAAAACATAATGGTTGATCTATTTTACTAGAAGGTAGGCAATTTATTTTTGTAACATTTTTATTATTTTGATGGAGATTAACAGAGAAGTATAATGTGGTCCGGAATGCATAAATGTAGATCGAGAAATGACAGGAGAACCTTAAAACGGGAGTTTCACCAAGAATAAAGGTGTCCCTGTGACCTCTGTAAGAAACATTAAAAAAACTTTGTTGCAAGACTAAAATGTGAATGAGCTATTCCTTTAAGGTAAGAAAAGTTGTAAATTTAGTGATCTCACAGTTAACCCTTGGAACGATAGAGAAGTTGGCAGCACAACCTTAATCAGAGCACCATTGGACGAGAGTTCCACAGGTTCAGGTGTGGTCCTATTTTCAGCAGACACTACAAACAGGACAGGCAGCATTGCTCCCATACCTGTTTAAGCTGCGCATATCAGATAGATTGACAGCCTGGAATTCGGAGGGCAAGATATAACTATATTTTCTTTTGCATCATGCCTCCAGGAATAGTCTCCTGCAGGGCAACTTCACTGGAGTTCTTACAAACTATCCCCCCTGGGCGAGGGTGCAGCCAGGACTCGTATTTCTGTAGAATGGGTTGATGAGTGATGACGTTTCTTAGCATAGCCTGTTCCCTTACATTAGAAACTGTGTGTACAAAGCATTCCTAAATTGTAGATCTTACGTTAACCTCTCCTGCCCTCATGTCAATGAGATTTGTATATGAGAGCATTGGCTTATACAATATACTTACAAGGAAGAGAAGACAATCATGTGGCGATGGCATTGTACGTAGTCAAGTTTTGGGTTATCCTGAACCATATTCTCTAAATATTTTCTTCAATAAATACCACCTAACAGCAGAATTGGAGCTTCTATCTCTCATATTCTGTAATATTGCCTTATATGTATCTGGTATATTTGGCAAAATAATTTGACTAATTTTCATTTATCTTACCTTCCGGTTCAATGGTGGTGTCCTCCACTCGGCTGTAAGATGGACGGGCAATCGCCAAGCCAACCAGAAACAGGTAAAATAGCAGCATGCTGTCAGTGTACCCACCGCCTGTTTTCCCTGAGCGCCACACCGAGAACAACCCCATCTGACTGGCTGTGAGCAAGCATGAGACGCATTCACCACTATGTGGTCCTTGTTCTTGTTTGGGAGATCCTGCAATAGTAAGGAAATGCTTAAATGAATTTATCAATTCGATTTTTGAAGCATCTTTAACATCTTTCAGTAAAAAATGGTGTCTATGGTTTCCATTGGGAACAGATATCATGTTAATGTTTTTGATACAAGAGAACCAAGAAGGACGCTAATATCTAATTATTGATCTTATTTATTCAAGTTCAAGTCAAGACTACTACAGAGTCAGTATTTTATGAACTTTTCTCATAAAAACAAAAAAATGTAAACGTGACTAATATATAGACAACTCTGAATTCTTAGTCAAAGTTTCTTTAGTTACAATAGCCCTAGGTGACTTGTAATATCAACAACAATTTAGAATAATGGTGAGTTACCCCACACAATTCGCAGACATTTGAAAATATATAGTAAAGTGTAAAAGTCATTCACATATATTCCTCGTACATGTTGAATGTACATCAGTTCCATCACTTGGAAAGGACTACAATACATGGATCAACTTCAATACATAAAACTATTGACACCCTTAGGCCTGATTCAGACGAACGTGGCGTTTTTGCGCACGCAAAACACGCGGCATTTTGCATGCTCAAAAGCCACTTACCTGCTCCGTGAGGCAGCATCATATGATGCGCGACTGCGTGCTTTTCGCGCAGCCGCCATCATTATGACACGCCATTTGGATGTTTGTAAACAGAAAAGCACGTGGTGCTTTTCTGTTTGCATTCATCCTTTTGACAGCGGTTGAGTGAAACACGCAGTTCGCACGGAAGTGATTCTGTGCGACCTGCGTGGTTTTCACGCACCCATTGACTTCAATGGGTGCGTGATGCGCGAAATACGCAGAGATATTGAACATGTCGCGCTTTTTACGCAGCGGACAAACGCTGCGCAAAAAGCACAGACTGTCTGTACCGCCCCATAGACTTCTATTGGTCCATGCGAGCCACGTGAAAACCACGCGGCCTGCACGGACGCAATTCACGTTCGTGTGAATCCGCCCTTATGCAAATGATCATTTATTGGGTACTATATGCAGACTATATCCGTGCTGTTACAGAACTGAATTTAAGCCCTTATTAGACATTTACTAGAAAGCATTGCAGATTTAAGCTAGCATTAGCGTTATGTTGACAGATCCCACCACAGTTGGAGGAATCTGCCAATGATCCCGATAGACTTTGCCAGCTGTTCGGGAATAACATTTTCAATTTTAGAATTTTTCTGCCAATCTCTGTGGTGGGATCATTGCTGATAACTGTCAGATAAAAATTGCTTGTTTATCATATATCATTGGCGTCTTCAGTAAATGTGGCCCAAATTGCTGACTACGTTTTTTTCTTCTAGAACAGTGTTTTTAAAGCCTGTCCTCAACCAAGTCTGTCCTTAACCAAAATAATCATTTGTTTGAGGATTTCTTTAAAGTTGCATATGTGAATTAATTAATTTCATTAACTCAATGAGAACATGTGTTTTTTACTATGGGAAATCTCTAAGACAAGCTTTTTAAAGGATCCTTGAAGACGGGTTTAGGAAACACCAATCTTGTCACTGTTCTAGAGAACGACTGCATTCTCCATGAATGGTTGGGTTTATGAAATCCAGTCACTATTAAAAAAAAAACTCCATCCTCTCTTCATTAGAAGTCAACCCTATAATTGAATACAATTCAATTCTACAATTGGATACAATTCAATATTTCCCTCTGACCTGTCATATTTGGCAATGAGAAATTGAAAATAACCCATAATTTAGACATTAAGATACTAACCATGTGGAAGCGAAGACTCAATCATCAAAATTATTCCTAAATTCCATGAGCACTGAAGAATGAAGAGATTTTTCCCCATTTAATCCACTTTTATTAGGGTGGTAGAACACAATTCTGCAAAGCAAGCAAACCACATGGAGAATAACTTACTGCCACATCTCCATAATATAAATTCCATCACTCCAAAAATATAGATCTACATTTCTAATACGGAGATGTGGTGAGAAGCTTTCATCTCAAAATAAAATGTGGTTGGCTTTATTAAATATATGAATTCATGAACCGAAATGTTCCAGAGAGGGAACAGGGCAGGAGAGCCTACTTTATCTAGTAGCATTCCTAAATACTCAAGCAGATGCTTGACCCTAATGGGATGCAGGAAAAGGATGGGTGTACAGCTATAATCAATAAGCATAGACAGCTATAGTGAGAAGGATCACAGGGGACCCATAAAGACACAGGATAGAAAACAGCAGGTATAGGCAGCCTACACAATGGGAAGCCTTAAGAGTTCTGCTGTTACAGTAGTTTTAAGCACAAACTAAAAATAACTAAAAAAAAGTCAAGATTATTAGAAGGGTTCAGACTTTGTATGTAGAGGGGGGAGCAGTGATTACCTGCACATAACAATCCATGGATGTGGAATGCATTCCAAGGGGACCATAAGGCTACATGCACATGTTGCGTATTTTTCAATGCGTTTTTTTGGTACGGTATTTACATTATGATAGGTTTCTGGGCTGCGGATTTTGGTGCGATTTTCCTGAGCACTAGGCATATACAATTCGCAAGCGGAAACGCAAGATAAATTGACATGCTGCGGATTTTAAAATTTGCACCGCAGGTCAATTTACGTTTAGAAAAATATTGCAGCGTGTACATGAGATTTACAGGAATCCCATTGACTATACTGGTACTGTATTAAGCTACGGTTTTGCCGCACGTAATACGCATCGTGATGCGTATTACATGCGGTTTTGCAGCACGGATTTGCATGCCGCAACGTAATACAGTACCAGCATAGTCAATGAGATTCTGGAAATCTCATGTACATGCTGCAGTATATTTCAGGATGGAAAATTGACCTGCAGTGCGTATTTTAAAATCAGCAGCATATTAATTCTTGCGTTTCCACTTGCGAATTGTATCAGCCTAGTGCTGTGGAAAACTGCACCAAAACCCGCAACATGAAAACTCGCCGAAAAACGCATCAAGACTGAAAAAATAAAAACACGCACAGAAAAACGCACGATTAGGTGCAGTTTTTAACCTGCAAATTTCCTACGGTTTTGGTGCATGTTTTCCGCAGCAAAATACGCAACGTGTGCAAGTAGCCTAGGACTTTGTATGACTGTTTGGAACTAGAATGGTGGGGAATGATGGACAAATAGATTTTGCTATGGGCCCCATCATATTATTATTTAAAAAGTAAAACCTATTAAATAATATGTTAGAGGACGTTTAAAATATATTGTGCCCTGCTTGTATGCAAAGTGATCACTATATGGAACCCAGTAAAGGGGGCGGCATGGTACCTACTATACCTTTACATACATACAATTAAACTGTAAAGTGTGTAATTTATTAGGAATTCTGGGCAGTCAAAGTCTGAGCTGAGGTTTCTGCCCAAAAAATAGTCTGGACTTGTGTGAGAGCTATTTGTTTGCAGAACCTACAGCCGGTTTCTATCTTGCATTGCAGAGTTTTTACAGCTGCATTTTCCAGCTTGACCCCTTCCCCACGAGGAATACAGGGCATTACTTTCCAGAAAGAGGGAGGGTGTTTTTACCTTTACGGAAGTCTGTGTAAAAGTAAGTTAAGGAAAACGCTAAATATATAGAAGCATGTGTCTGTATGTATACACACACATATATATATATATATATATATATATATATATATATATATATATATATATATATACACACACACACATATACACACACACACAGTATGTAACATGTATAAACTGCCTATGCATTCAACTTCATATATTAACATTTTCCTTTTTTTTTTTACTTTGTTTTATTTATTATTAGACTACAAATCATTTTTCTCCGGAATTTAGTTGATAAAATCTCTGTGCACCTGGTTTTCCCCAAACTGTGAAGCAGATGTATATATTAACCCACATGGAACAATAGATGGATAAGGGCACATAGAACTTTATAAGGGGGAAAATAAGTTAAACAAGATTGTAGGCAGTTATTTTAGTATGTAAGATATAAAACAAAATGAAAAGCATCTTGTAGTTTTGTAAAATCTTGAAAAAAAAACGCCTCCGCCGACCATTGAAATCAATGGGAGGCATTTTCGGCCATTATTTGGTGTGGTTTTCGAAGCGGGTTTCCGCATAAAAAACTGTGTGTGAACAGGGCCTATAGCATTTTAAGAAGGCTTACTATCAGTAATAGAAATAATCTCCTAGCTAAATACTTTTATATAACCAATTATTTTCGTTGAATGATATAAGGCACACGAATAATAAAGAGCCCCAAGTCAAAATGCCCCCCCCCCCCATTAGTGCTGGACCAGGCCACCTCACATCATCATCATCATCACCCTCATCCCTTGGCAGGGTGAGCCTCATGACTGTTCCACCTGTCCCTTGTTTGCCAACAATGTGGTGTATATGGAGACGGTGAGCCCTAGTACAAAACCACCAGTGGAAAAAGAGGAATTGAGTAGAATTGGGCAAGGGTCCTTACTCTCCATGCTGCATGGTATTACATGTACACAATTAAATAGTATATTAGAAGTCACAAAGCAATCCAATCTCTACAAGGTGTTGTGATGTCATGTAGTCATGTCAGGGCTTGGACCAAAGTTATTATGAGATTCCCTTTATATACAACATATGACTTGTCAGTTATGGCTTACTCAAAAGTAACTGAAATTGACTATTTAAAAAAGGAGAATTCCAGCAGCAAGACATGAAGTCCATATATCTCCAATGAGAAACTCTAGTTTTCATTGGAGTTTCCCTTTAAGTTGCAGTTCCCTTTTTCCATGCATTAACATGTTAATAACACAGGGCTGATTTTTTTAAATTTATATTTTTACAATGTTTATAATGGGAGGGCGAGTGTTATGATATATGCAGCCCAGAAGTAGAAATGGGACCAATAATGTTTATATATAAACCTCGAAAGGGCAGCATCAATAAAGCTACCCATAGATATTACATTTTCATCAGTGGATCCTGTACACAATATAATGTTTATGTTGGCTACGGGATGCTGTCCTGGCAACTAATTTTAGAGGAAACATGGATTCCGTAGGATAGACTTTTTTCAGTTCAATACTTTTGTTACCCCCGGGGGTTAGGGATATCAAACGATTATTCACCTGCTTTATTATGCCCGACAGGTTAAAGGGGTTATCCGGGATCTTAAAATGTATGGCTTATCCTTAGCATAAGTCATCAATATAAAAAATTGTGGTGGTCCGACTCTTGGCACCCCCGCCGATCAACTGTTTCAAGGAGCCGTGATGCTCGAACGAGCGCTGCAGCCTCTTCATGGTTTACATCAATTTAATATTTATTTGGACTGGCACGCGCCATTACTTTCATAGCGGCTGAGGAAAGTATTGCACCAATCTAATACCGATGGCCTATACGAACGGCCATCAATTTTAAAATCTCGGATAACCCCTTCGTAAAGCTGAACTTTGGATGTCTTAGTATGCGGTTTAGATTATACAAGAGGGTACATACCATAGAGCAAAACTGTGGGGCATTTGGAGAGAAGGGGCTCAGCCCTGGTCGACTCTACCCTATTCCTATTGGATGAAACGAACCTGTGCAGAACTCCCCTCTCCAGAAGAACTGCTGTGTTCGCAAATAAGAGGAAGGGGAAATGGCTCAATGAGAGACAAAGAGCAAAGGCATCAGATTGCCCAGTCTAGCAAACAGCAAAGCCATGGTACATGCACCATATAAGAGATTATTATTGTTAAACAGGGTTGTGCACAAATCTGATACTGTAAAATATACGTAGATCATGATTATCAGTGTCATATGCGGTTGTACATTCAGTCTGATCACACACACACACACACACACACACACACACATCTCATTAACATTCATGGACATAAAGCACCGTGTAAGCTTTACTGTTGCCAAGTTTTTCCCCCATCAGCTAAAGCTTGAATTTCGCTCACAATACAAAAGTAACTTACAATTCTTTTTCCTGTTGCACCTCAAAGTATATATACACAGAAGAAGCAGAAAAGTATATACACCTCCCCTGTAGACCGCTGCCTTTACCATGGAATACATTTATAAACATTCCCCTATAAAAACAACACTTACACAAACATTCCCTTTATACAATCTCCTGCTGAAACTTGCCGCCTCTATAAAAACATATTTTTGGCTTGTGCCAACAACTCAGACTGGAACCATTTTTACTTTCTTGACATGTAGGATTTTTTTCCCCTAAAGAGAGAGGCCCCTGAGCTAAAAAATGCAATTTGTATGGCCGGAACATGAAGACGAACGATTAATAAGGGTAATGTATATAAAATACCTTCTGGACAGGATTTTTTAGTGTGAGAAAATCTCAGCCATACTTGTGTACTTGTTGGAAACATGTCTCCACCTGCTTTTGTGGATATGAGGTTAGTACGAATATAGGATATTTTTTAAAGAAAACCCTAAGGGTGGAGCATCCGTGCGGGCCGCGTGGTTTTCACACGCCACGCACAGACCAATACAAGTCTACGGGGCACAAAAAGCGCGACATGGTCACTATCTCCGCGTATTTCGCCCATCACGCACCCATTGAAGTCAATGGGTGCGTGAAAACCACGCAAGTCGCACGGAAGCTCTTCCGTGCGAACTGCCTGTTTCGCGCAACAGCTGTCAAAAGGATGAATGTAAACAGAAAAGCACCACGTGCTTTTCTGTTTACAAACACCCAAATGGCGTGTCATAATGATGGCGGCTGCGCGAAAAGCACGCAGCCGCGCATCATATGATGCTGCCTCACGAAGCAGGCAAGTGGCTTTTGCGCAGGCAAAACGCTGCGTGTTTTGCGTGCGTAAAAACACCACGCACGTCTGAATCAGCCCTTAGGCCGACTGCACACGGTGCAGATTTTGTTCTGTGCTGCAGAAACCGCCCCATTCAGATGACTGAAACAGATTTTCAGTCGTAGAAATTTCTGCAACAAAATCTGCAGCATGCACAGGGGGCCTTAGGCCTTGGTCACACCGTGCATATTTGCTGTAGATTTCGCATGCATTTTTTAAACCAATACCAGAATTGGATCCAAGAGAGCAGACCTAGAAGACCTTCCTTTATATATTTATTCTGTTTAGGTTCCATTCCTTGTTTTGGCTTAAAATACATGCAAAAGCTCCACCAAATCTGCTCTGTGTGAACTAGCCCTTAGGGCCAGTTCACACAGAGTTTTTTTTTTTACACGTTTGACGCGGAAACTGTGTCGGAAAACACGCCAGAAAATGTCCGAAAATGCCTCCCATTGATTTCAATGGGAGGCAGAGACGTTTTTTCCCCGCGAGCGACCGGGAAAAAGAAGGGACATGCCCTATCTTTGGGCGTTTACACTTCTGACCTCAAATTTGACATCAATGGGAGGCAGAAGCGTAGTTTGTGGTGTTTTGCCCACAGCGCTCAATGGCCGCAGGCGAAAGACGCCACGAAAAACGGCGTGCAGGCAGAGCAAAATCTGCCTTAAAATTCAAACAGAATTCAAGCAGATTTTGCTGCAGAAATCAGTTCCATTCATCTGAGGCCCCATGCACACAGCGGAGGGAGACTGTAATCACAAGCCTTGGCCGGCCACAGATGGCTGCCTGCATTCTCGGCACGTGCTCCCTCACAAAGTATGGGAGCACGGCCCGTAAAACGCAAAAGATAGGACATGTCCTATCTTTTGTGGTACACTTCTACGGCCCGGACACGGGAAGATGCCCATGGACAATAGAATTGAATGGTTCCCCAATTGCGGATTGCAACTGCGGACAATTTTTACAGTCACGTGCATGCGGCCTGAATGCGGTTGTTTCTGCAGCAGGTGTATGGATTCCTAAAGGATCCATTCAGATGAATGGAACCAATTTTTAGTTGCAGCAATTTCTGCAAAAAAATCTGCCGTTTCTCATTGCGACCTTACAAATGACTGTTAGGGTATGTTCACACGTGCACGTCCGTTACGGCTGAAACTACGGAGCGGTTTTCAGGCGAAAACAGCTCCTGAATTTCAGACGTAATGGCAAGTGCAGGCGTTTTTCGCAGTGTCCATTACGGACGTAATTGGAGCTGTTTTTCTATGGAGTCAATGGAAAACGGCTCCAACATGACAGGCACTTCTTTGACGCGAGCATATTTTTTACGCGCCGTCTTTTGACAGCGGCGCGTAAAAAAAATTACCGTCTGCACAGTACATCGTAAAACCCATTCAAATGAATGGGAAGATGTTTACCAACGCTTTCAAACAGTATTTTCGGCCGTAATTCCAGGCGTAAAATGCCTGAATTACGTCCGTAAATAGTGCGTGTGAACATACCCTTAGGCCTCATGCACACGACCGTGTTTTGCGTCCGCAATTCCCCCGCAAATCCGCGGGAGAATTGCGGACCCATTCATTTCTATGGGCCCATACACACTATCCGTGTTTTCACGGGTCTCCGCATGTCCGCAAATCCGTGCCGCAGAAACTCAGGACATGTCTTATTACGGGCCGCAAATTCGATGCGGACATGCCCATAGAAGTCAATGGGCCCGTGGAAATTGCGGATACACCTCCGTGTGTCATCCGCAGTTTTGCGGATTTGCGGAAGTGTTGCTAGGCGACGACCGGGAATGAGTTCTGTCGTCATCCTGTTTTACCTAGGCTTTTTTTTTTTCATCCGCATTTTGCGGATTACATACGGATGAACTGCGGATTACATACGGATGAACTGCGGATGACATTTCACGGAACACGGTCCTGGAATTTGCGGACCAGAAAAACACTACGGTCGTGTGCATGAGGCCTTATAGTTCCATGTTGTGGCTCCGTTTGGTACAAGATGTAAAGAGAAATCCTTAAAACCCAATGTATACAGAAACTACTGACAAAATGTGAAACATTAAATGGCACCAGAGACAGATATTATTGCATTACTTTACAGGTGGAGCAAGGTTTTTATCAGGGGCATAGTGGAGGCCAGAACAATGGCTGAATGGAATGACCAGCTATAAGAATATGCAGGGAGGTGTATCCCATGCCAACCAATCAGATTCCATCTCTTATTTTTCAGAAGCCCTTTGAAAAATAAAATCATTGGCCTGATTGGTTGCCATGGGCAACTACTCCATTTTCCCTTTGCACTAGTTTTGATACATCTCCCCCCATACCTGAAGTCTCCATTTGCTGTATAGCCAAATACAACATAGGATGCCCTATTATTAGCCATTTCAGGCTGACTGTAGTATTTTTTAAGTGAGTTACTGGCAGGAAGTCAAAATAAAATGGTCTGATCCCTACTTTACCTCACACATATCTAGTTCTAAAAACTCCATTTATATACATATCTCTGAACGATAACAGCAACTTTTATATACACTTTGCCTTTATGTGCTTCGTAGTTTTGATATAGTCGACCAAAGGTCACTATTGTTCCAGTAGTGTAAAGTCTGATGTATATGTCCTCCGAGATTGTACGAAGCTGTAATACGGTGCCCATAGACTCCTAAGAGGCCACACTCTACCTCCATTTAATTAGGAGATGTTCCATTGGAAGCTTTGGAAGGGGGGAGAATATATCAACATGTATATGCCAGAAAACTGATGTAAAAAAAAAAAAAAAAGTGGCACATTTTGGGGCTTGCCATAGATGCGCTAAAATTTGTGACTTTTTACTTTTCTCAATGTTTTCCAAAAGTGGCAAGAAAAGGGGTGGGGTTAAGATGAAGGGGCGGGTCTTATGCCAGAACAACAGATTAATCATAATTTATGCCAGAAACTGGCACAAATCTACATCTGCCCATAGCAAACGTAGATTTGCATTTCTGTCGCACGGACAGCCAAAGATGCAAAAAATATATTAAGAGGTGTGCACCTCTTAATATATTTGGCGCACTTTCCACCAACGTACATTAGTTTAGGATTGGCGTTTGACACGACAGTCTTAATATATTTCCCCCATTTCTTCTAGAAGAGATAATCCGGATAATATGGTGCGATACGGAGGCGCCATACAGAGCATAGAGACAAAAAAAAACAAAAAAAAACTTAATTAATACGGGCTCCGTGCATGTGGCTTTGCTGTGTGAACGAGGCCCATAACTGGCAACGGGCATTTAAAATTTCACAGGCAAAAGACTATTAAGACAACAATTAAGATATAGATATTTATGAGGTAAATTGTAGATGGTGTATAAAAACAGTTACAGTACTACTATATTATATAAAGTCATATTAAAAAATGACAGTGGTTATGTATTGTCAGGGTTGTATTTGCTATGGAGTCTTGCTAAGCACGTATATAATTGGTTTATTTTAATATTTTACTATATATTGAGAGGAGGGAAAAAGAGTTAATCAATTTGTCAGCTGAAGAACGGATTATTTACACGGTCAGGACACAATAGAAAGAACTGTTCCAGATCACCGAAATATGTACTCAGAGCAAGTTTATATTGGAGATGTAGTAATGCCCCAACATAACTGCATTGGAAGGAAAAATGAGGCAATTAATTCTAATTGTACGAACCAACCCACATTCCAACCGCTAAGCACACATATACACACACCTCCACAAACACACAACATGCTTCAGCAGACTACCACAAAAGGCACAAAGGCCTGTGTGTTACAATAGTCAAAAGCCTCTTTTGTGAGAAGGTGAAAGGAAGAAACGTTTCGGAATGTAAGTGCCCAGGTGGTTGTGTTTGTTGACCGTCTCTGGAGACTTGGCTTTTGTAAGCTATATATGTAAATAGAACTTTATCTTTCAGCTTTCTCCTTGGTCTTATAGAAACTTGGGAGAGATGCTTTGTGAAGGACATGATTTGAGTACGCCAGCTTGCTAGGCTCTTTGCCTTAGTAAACAATGATGAATTTAAAAACTCCATATCCACAAACATGTATAAAAGAACTCAAATAGAAGTCACATAAGACCAACATAATGTATCTCAATGGTCAAACAAGAATTCTGAGGAAAGCATTTTGGCATGCTTTAGGTAGACTTTTTTCTCTATTTGCCTTTAATTTTCTCGGATCATCCAAGTCTGATGGATTTGAATAAGAGCTGCTAATCTCATCACTTTCACAACTAATTAAAATGCTAGACATCAGTACACATGGCTTTCTGGGTTCACGATCATCACAGAGGAAGCTTCTGTAGCTTCTTTGATTTATGTATATAAATGGTGGCGCTAGGGTAGTGTTCTCCAGCCGTGATCCAAACTTTTAACTTTCTAAGGGTTCATACATGCACAAAGACCTTGAACACCAGCACATGGAGTCTCTACAGATTCATAATACTGATCCATCAGCGTCCATACACTGCAACGGGGCACTATATTCTTCCATAGAAGCAATGGCAATATGGTATAATACTTGCATATTAGAGCATGCTATGGTTTCTGTATGAATCTATGAGGAAAAAAAACCCTCTAGTCTGCCTCTATATAAAATAAGGACATAGGAGGTACAGTATGGGCCCCTTACATTCTATGGACAACGTATTACAGATCTGCACTACATGGATTTTGATACGGCCATGTACATGGGGGGTTTAAAGGGGTTGTGCAAGAGTTGACAATGATCCCCTATTGTCTTATCACTGGGTGCCCCACCACTGGGATCCCTACCGATCGTGAGAACAGGGGTCCCGAACCCCCTGTTCCTCCTCAGTGCTAAACCGCAGTGAGAAGAACATTAAATGGGGCAGCAGTAAAACATGCGGGCTGCCCCTCTATTCAAAGTCTACGACAGTGACAAAAACAGCGTTTCAGTGAGGAGGAATGGAGGGATCAGGACACACAAACCCGCGATCAGTCGGGGCCCCCAGCGATCAGACAATTATCACCTATCCTGTGAATAGATAATTGCGAATTCTGGTACAATCCCTTTAAGTAGCTATAATGGTAAAACACAGTCGAGTTTTTGCCCATAAGATTATTAATGTAGCTATGATGGTTTTAGTTCATGTAGGTTTTGGTATAATCTACTGTAGTAGTGAGACACCAAAATCAGGTACACTTGTTTAGAAAGCTTGAGAATACTTATCACTCATTCAAGTGTCCTGACACTTCGATGAGCGCTGAAACATCTGACTGACAACTAACTGGCTTGAAAATGCCTTCATTGAGAAGGTGAAACGTTGCCACTTATACACTGTGTGAATAAAGACCTTTGAATCCATGCTGGTGTGCTGCCTCCTTCCTTTGGGGTAACATTGTTTGACTGACAACTAGATATTAATGTAGATGTTCTCAGAAATAACTTTTGATTCCAGCACTGTAGTGACTTCTAGCAGCAAAGACACCAGTCAGTGCACAACACTAGAATTTCATTGTTATGTTATTAGTATCACATAAAAGTACAAAAATTTGTACAAAAACATTCTCGTCTTTAAATTATCGGAAATGCCAGTAGTAAAGCTACCGGCTGTTGCTGCAACGTTACTTTATGAAGGAAGTCTGAACAGTAGTTATATATCTTCTCTAAATCTAAAGGAGCAGAAGTCGACCATTGATCAACCTAAGTAAATGTTATCCACCAAATATATCTGATGCCTAGACACCCTCATCAACTCCCAGAAACTTCAATCACGACCATATTGGCGACTGCAAGACACATGTGGTACCATTTAGCTTGTTGTAAACCAAAAGATTGGACAGGTAATACTCCAACCAGTTGAACCCCTGCTTTTCCCCCAAGTCTCCCAGTCGGGATATTCCTATACAAATCATATTAGAACGATCTTACTTAAATCAGCAGGATAAGTCAGCAAAAAGCTCATCTCTGCCAGCTAAAAAAGAAGAGGTCTCACAAACAAAATGGGTTCCAAGACAAGCAACAATCCTCAAAGCCATTAGAATTCTTATGTTGCCACCAAAGAGATGGTAGATCTTGCCAAAGAAGCACAAAAGGTAAAATTCAGCTTTCATTCATGCAAGGAAAGGATCAGCATACATGATTTTTCTGTAAACTAGGTCATTACAGGGTAGAAGTGCATGGCGAGCAAGCATGGCAACGAAAGATGGACGTAAAGTTCTTAAAAGAAAGTTTTTGTCCTGAAGAACTTCCAGGTAATAATAAAAGTAAACCAGTGAATTGTAAGTAAATAGTCAATGCAACTATTGACTTTAGGTTCAAATTAGAGGACGATGCGTCAAGAACTGTATAGCTTGGTGCCATATAAAGTATGGTAAACCAACTGCTTTTGATGTAGCCATGCAGACCTGTTTGACAATGCCCCCCCCCCCCCCAAAATTGTAGCCTAAGAGAAGAAGATGGCTGCAGTCCAACCCCGTTTCCTAGAGGCAAAATTTAAACTCTACACAGCATAAGTGTATATATATATATATATATATATATACACATACATACATACATACATACATACACACACATATACATACATACGCAGTATAGTGTATATATATATATATATATATATATATATATATATATATATTGGCATCTACATAATTGTGTTGCAACCTTCTTAATACAGAACAACACATTATACAATGACTTATTCACTTTTTTGACGGTCCGAAAACAAATCATTGTTTGTGCACAAGTTGGATAAAGGTTATCATAATCTAACTTGGCTGCCTAAGGCAACAAACCAGAATCCTTATAATTCTCCTCCATAACAATACTATGGTTGTTTTTTTAACTATAGGAAAATGGATAGGTAAAGCAAATGTGCAGTCCACAATATTTACAGTCCTATGTTTTCACAACTATACATTGATAAAAATAAGAACTCCTCTTTATGCACACAACTGAACCCTTTTGTCAAGAGAAAGTCTATAAACGTATTCGCTACTAGCACCATTAGTTTGGAATATGGCATTTTGGCCATACCGATACTGTACCTAACAATAGCTTCGTATTGAAGCTAAAGTGGAAGGGATTGGGGGAAAATGTATGTACATGGGCAAAGAATGATGGTACACACCTAAAATAGGCTGAAGTCAGCAGTGGGGTACCACAAGGATCTGTGTTAGGCCCAGTTCTTTTTGATCGATTTGTTGATGACGGGATTGATGGTAAGGTGTTCGTTTTCGTTGATGATAAAAACCTTGGAGGATACTAAAAAGTCAGCTTTATTGTAAAATATCACAGAAAGACCTTGAAAAGCTGGCAGCCTGGACAAGATGGTGTCTAGATGAAATTTAATGTTAATAAATGTATGCACCTAGGCCACAGTAATAGTATCAATGCATATACAGTAAATGGAATAAAACTGGGGATAACAAAACAAAAAGAAGGACCCGGGTATTCTGGTTAGAAGTAAGCTAAACAGCAGTACTCAATGTCAAGCAGCAGCTGTAAAAGCACATACGATTTTAGGGTATATAAAAGAGAGATAAAAACCTGTGATGTATATAATATTGCCCCTCTATAAATCCCCTGTATGGCCATATCTTGAAATGGCATTCAGCTTTGAACTCCACATTGTAAAAAAGGAATTAGAAGAGCTAGGGAGGGTTCAAAGGCGGGAGACTAGATTATAATAGAGACCTACCCATCTCATTTAATAAAGAGCGGCTTGAAAAATCGGGCTTGTTCCGCTTGGAAAAAATACAACTTATACATGTTAATAAGATAACCTCTAAGTATATGCGTGGTCAATACAAAGAACTAACACTTGATTTATTAATTCCAAGAACCGTACAAAGGACCACGTAACATTCCTTATGGGTGGAAGAAAAGGTGTTTCAGACATCAATATACAAAAGGACACTCTACAGTTAATGTAGTTAAAGAGGCTCTGTCACCACATTATAAGTGGCCTATCTTCTATATAATGTGATCAGCGCTGTAATGTAGATTACAGAAGTGGTTTTTATTTAGAAAAACAATCAATTTTGACGGAGTTATGACCTATTATAGATTTATGCTAATAACTTTCTTAATGCCCAACTGGGCGTTTTTTTAGCTTTTGACCAAGTGGGCGTTGTGAAGAAAAGTGTATGACGCTGACCAATCAGCGTCATACACTTCTCTCCATTCATGTACTCAGCACATAGTGATCTTGCTAGATCATGATCTGCTGTCACTTACTCATACATTAACGTTACTGAAGTGTCTTGAGAGTGAATAGACATCGCAATCCCGACACTTCGGTAACATTTGCGTGGGACTTAATGACAGCAAGCATGATCTCGTGAGAGAACGCTGTAAATAACTCACACATTAACGTTACCGAAGTGTCGGGGTTGTGAATAGACATCGCGTCCTGGTCGGAAGCGATAACTATTCACTCTCAAGACACTTCAGTAACGTTAATGTGTGAGTAAGTGACAGCACATCATGATCTAGCAAGATCACTATGTGCCGAGTACATGAATGGAGAGAAGTGTATGACGCCGATTGGTCACTGATTGGTCAGCGTCATACACTTTTCTTCACAACGCCCACTTGGTCAAAAGCTAAAAAACACCCAGTTCGGCATTAAGAAAGTCATTAGCATAAATCTAAAATAGGTCCTAAAATTGGACAAAATTTATATTTATCATTTTTATAAATAAAAAACACTGCTGTTCTATACATTACAGCGCCGATCACATTATGTAGGAGATAGGCCACATAATGTGGTGACAGAGCCTCTTTAAACTATGGAATGCCCTATCCCAAGAAGTAGAAATGGCAGATACTATGTAAGCATTCAAAAAAGGACTAGATGCTTATCTAATGATAATTGGCATTGAGGGTTTTAAATAATTTATGAATGATGTAAAATTATTCTGGAAAACTTTAAACTCAATGGACAGTTGTAATTTTTTTTTAACCTAAAGGCTTATTTATATTAGGCCCTGTTCACACAGAGTTTTTTGCAGGCAGAAAATTCTGCCCTCAAAATTCCGTCTGGAATTTTGATCTGCCTGCACGCCGTTTGCCGCAGCGCTTATTCCGCAGTCATTGAGCGCTGCGGGCAAAAATGCTGCAAAATACGCTTTCTCTGCCTCCCAATGATGTCAATGGGAGGTCAGAGACGTAAACACCCGAAGATAGGGCACGTCGCTTCTTTTTCCCGCAAGACTGTTTTTCCGCTCGCGGGAGGCATTTTTGTCAGTTTTTGGCGCGTTTTCCGACATGGTTTCCACATAAAAAAACCTCAGTGTGAACAGGGCCCTAGCAGTACGGCCCTGTTCACACTGAGTATTTTGATGAGCTTTTTGGAGTGGAAACCGCTCCGCAAAACTCGTCAAAAACCGTCCGAAAATGCCTCCCATTGATTTCAATGGGAGGCGGGAGCGGTTTTCTCCCACGAGCAGAGAAAGAAGGGACATGCCCTATATTCGCGCGTTTACATCAATGGGAGGCAGAGAGAGCGTATTTCGCAGAGTTTTCTGCCCGTAGCACTCAATGGCCACGGGTGAAAAACGCAGCAAAAATCACGGCAAATGCCGTGCAGGAAGGAATTTTGAGGCACAATTTTCCTCCTGCAAAAAACTCTGTGTGAACACAGCCTAACTATCAGGACTGTTAACATATAGTTTTTGGTTTTACATAGAAAAAATTAACCTTCTACAATATTCATGTAAGGTCCCTTTTATACTACATTTCCCCTGCACTTTTGACATATGTGTCAAACGTGCAGAGGAAATGAGTTTGTCGAATGCTTCCTTATGCTCTCATTATAGCGACAGAAGCCAAAAGATTGTCCCTTTGGCCTCCATCACCCGGTATCCGTTGACTACGCTATTCTATCCAGAGTCATCCAGTAAAAAAAATACTGTGTGGTATATGCTTTTTTAAGAGCCTATGGGTGACAGATGCCACTGTATGGCATCCATCACAGGCATCTGTTTAACATATATATTATTAACTTTTCAATAGTATTTTATGATGTAACCATAAACGGATGTCATTATAGCCTATGGGTGACGAAGGCCCATAGACCATTATAGGATCCGTTTAATAAATATGGTATGAAAAGGTGATGAGAGTTTGTGACGTATACGTTTATACATTATATTCTATGGTTGACAGATGCCAGTGTTAGGCATCCCTCACAGACACCATTCAACGTACACGCCGAGAGCTCATGCGGCGTATACATCAAGTGGAGACCATAGAACGCAGTGTGAAAGGGCCACAAACTGTATGGCAAGATCCCAACACGAGTATTATTGGACTTTAGGCTCAGATAGCTTTTAAAGTGGTAAACGGTTTAGGCCCGGCTTTGTTTTTTAGGAAAGGGAAAGCTTCAGATAATAAAAGCAGAATGTAGCAACAGTTTACATGACTATTAGGCCATAAACACAATAGATGAAGATTAAATACAAGCAAGTTTTACAGACTTGCAGGCCTTCTTGTTCAGGAATTGTAACTACAGTGCTGGATTACTCGAGGCTACATGAAACATGACCCTGGTCTTTGCAGATTGTGCTAGGGGCAGGTTACTGGGTCTTCGGGTTGAAAAGGTTGTGTGTCCAATGTTTGAAGATGTGGATTAATATACACATAACATCTAGGAAAGTGCACTTGTTCCAGGGAACACAAGCTTGAAGATTCAATTCAATCCAGGAGCTTCTAGCTAAGGAGTGAAAGGATATCCTTTATAGGAGTAAAAAGGATTTTTTTTTTTTTTATATCCGATAATGTGTAATCAGTATTCTAGTTAATTTATCTTAATTTTTAATAGGCTTAAAGGATTACTCCATTCTTCTGCACAACTATGATCCATTCATTGTCAAGTGTTGTCTAATAATTGAATTCTCTGTATTATACACAACAATAACACCCTTCTACTAGCTCCTTATATAACTAAATGAAGGTTTAAAGCCGACACATCACCTAAGTGCAGCGGAACCAGCTACTTTCTAGGTTGAACCAGCACTAATATCGTAGTGATCTCACCAGTTTCTAGAAAAGCAGGAAGGTGGAGATTAGCTCAAGCCAAAAAATATAGTTTGCTTTACTGTGTGTAGGTGGTAGATCCAAACTAGATCCTGAAGCTGTAGGATGTAAGTAAAATAGCCCTATATTAGGCCTCATGCACACGAACATGCTTTTGCAGCCGCAATTCCCCCGAAAATCCACAGGGGAATTGCGGCCCCATTCATTTCTATGGGGCCATGCACACGACCATAGTTTTTACGGTCCGTGCATATCCCTGGAGCCCGCACCGCAGAAAGAACGGACAGGTCTTATTACGGCCGTGTTCTGCGGTCCGGGCTCATTGAAAAGAATGGCTGCGGCCATGTGCATGTCCCGCGATTTGCGGGCGGCTCGCGGCTGACAGTCCGCTGCCGGCCGAACTGAAAATCACGGCCGAGCACATGGCTACGGTCTTGTGCATGAGGCCTAAGAGTATTGCTGTCCATAATATCCTGGGAAGCCTAAAATGGCCAATCCAATTCTTCAAGAAGCCAAGAGATAGTCTAAAATAAACCTTGTGATCAGAGGTGTAACTTGAAGCTTCTGGGCCCCAGTGAAAATCTGCAATAGGGCTCCCACCTACCATGTGCCATTTATAATACTTGTGTCTTCTTGTGTGGCAGAGGGTCCTTTGGCCCCGATTAGGAACCCAGCCCAGTTGTGACTGCTACCTCTGTACCCCCTATACCTACACCCCTGCTTGCTACTACAATTACAAACAGCCCACCAGATTGATTCATTTTGACCATCATATACGAAGGGTCCATTTACACCGACTCGTTGATCGGCACTCATTTGCTCCTTTCACAAAGAGCTATAATCAGTAATGTATGGGGACGAGCGATTGTTAGTACGATCGCTCATCGTCATGCATTAACATCATGTCGGCAGCACATCTCCTTGTTTACACAGGGAGATGTGCCGCCGACAACGACAATATTTTCTGTTGCATAAACCATACGATCAGCCGAAGAGCGAGTTTTTGCTTATTCATTAGCGGATCGTTTACACAGGGCAATGATCGGGAACGAGCGTTAGGCCTCATGCACACTTTCGTCAGCCGTTGAACGGCCGTTACTGATGGTCCTGTCACACACAGGCTGCACACGGATGGCTTCTGTGTGCAACCCGTTGTTTCACGGACCAAATTCAATGAGAAGGCCGAGACTGTTCCATCAAAAACGGGCAGGAGTAGGACCTGCCCTACTTTTGACGGAATGGCCGCATGGTTCCGTTAAAACAACGGAAGTGTGCATGGCCTGATTGAAATGAATGGGTTCAGGGTGCTATCAGTGACTAAAACGGGTTAGCAAATGGGAAGTTGAAGAAAAATAAAACATTGTTTCCTTAAGGCTGGGTTCACACAACCTATTTTCAAACGTAAACGAGGCGTATTATGCCTCGTTTTACGCCTGAAAATAGGGCTACAATACGTCGGCAAACATCTGCCCATTAATTTGAATGGGTTTGCCCACGTACTGTGCAGACAACCTGTCATTTACGCGTCGTCGTTTGACAGCTGTCAAACGACGACGCGTAAAAATACAGCCTCGGCAAAGTAGTGCAGGACACTTCTTTCAGACGTAATTTGAGCCGTTCTTCATTGAACTCAATGAAGAGGAGCTCAAAATTTACGGCTGTCAGAGAAGCCTCTGCGAGGAGCAGCATTTACGTCTGAAACGAGGCAGCTGTTTTCTCCTGAAAACAGTCTGTCTTTTCAGACGTAAATGCCTGCTATCGTGTGCACATACCCTTAGCTTCATGCTGATGTTCATGCATTTCTCTTTGGTTTTATGCATAGATTTCACTATTGCCTGAACAACATAAACTCACATCTTCATATGTTTAGCAATACATACCTAACAGTACGTAGAAATGGACCTTGTAAAGTAGAAGTCAGATGAACAAAAAAAAAAAAAAAATCCTAAAAAAAAATAAAAATCTACTAGTTCATTATTAAGGGCTTTCCTCACACCATGCCGTTTGGCATTCATTGCTTCTGTTACATGTTCCATTATGGAATAATTTACAAATGTAATGTAACGATAAAATAGAAGTGCCAGACCTTGTGTTACCATTGGCTAAGAGAATGGAAACATGTAGGATTACTTTGTAAAGTTATAACATGAGGCATTACCATCGGGCACTTCGACTTCATGCTGCAAAGATTTCACAAGTGTCACCAGTTCAGCTCACATAAAGGCTGCAGGTGCACTTTATAATGTGTACGGAGTTGACAAGAAGATGTAGAATAGTACAGTACAGTAGGTTGGGCTACATTGAAACAAGGCATCTTCCTCTCCAAGGCGCCTGTCAGTGCCTGCCGACTGCACACAATTACATATCTGGCTCAGAGTTACCACATCATTCACAATTGCAAAGGCAAAACTTTTTCACGCAACTGTAAATTTTAATTAACTACACAAAACCATACCGCCATAACTGGTAAATAGCCTGCTAGGTTTTTCTATTGTTCAACTCACATGGAAATGATTCCTAAATGTTTTACAAAACCTTTCAAGGCTGATTAAGCCAGTTCCTCAAATGGATCCAAGTGAAGAAAGAACTCAGATTTCTATCTTCCACATGTAACATCTGCTGGATCAGCCTGCGACACATGGCAGAAACATACCCACATCAATGTGCTGGCAGCGGCTACAGCCGCGAGAGCAGGAGGATGTCTCACATACCATGGGGAGGATACTCCGCATCTATTATTGAGCTTCTTCATACCACAGGCAGCTTGTGTTGTGGCCTATTAGATCTCATTAGCTTCAATATCTCCTTCCCCTGTACGTTTAGAATGGTGAACCTTACCGAATACAACAGGAAATTGCTTAAATAGCAATCACAAATATATATTATATATATATCACACACACACACACACACACACACACACACACACACACACAGCTGGTGGTCATAATAATGTAACTCTACTAATATCCAGAGTAACCGCCGTGTGCAGCACGGACAGCAGCTAGACGGGCTGGTAGTGACTCAATAAGGAGCTGGTAGGTTGTCTCGGGTGTCTGGAGCCAGGCTGACTGCAGAGCATCCCACATTTGCTTGAAGGGTGCGCGGGGGAGGATCCATAGAGCAAACAAGACCATCGACGTGGTCCCATAGATGCTCAATTGGGTTCAAGTCTGGTCAATTAGGGGGCCAGGGAAGTACTTGGTAGTCTTGGTCGTGCTCTTCCAACCACTGTCGGACATTTCTAGCTGTGTGACATGTCGCATTATCTTGCTGGAAGATTCCATCTGCAACAGGGAAGACAAACAGCATGTATGGGTGGACGTGATCTGCGACGATGGATTCATACCCAAATCGGTTCATAGTGCCTCCCACATGGATGAGTGAGCCCAGAGAATGCCGTGAAAAAATCCCCTAGACCATAACGTTGCCGCCACCAGCTTGTGTGTGTGTAATATATATATATATATATATATATATTATACACACACACACACACACACACACACACACACACACACACACACACACTTCTTTCCATGTAGCCATGAAAAGGCTTAAACGGGTATTCCAGTCTCCAGCATTTTTCACCTATCCACTGGAGCACTGTGATTGGCTATTTCCGCTAGACCCATAGACTTTAAATGGCGTGGCACCGCGCACACCCGGCCTCCGCTCCATTTAAACTACTCCTAGCTGTCATCTTGTGGCTGGGCTTAATAGGGGACCGAGGAATGCTAGATCAGCGGGGGGTCCCAGTAGTCAGACCATCACCGATCTAGCATTTTTCACCTATCCAGTGGATAGGTGAAAAATGCTGGCGGCTTGAATACCCCTGTAAAGGGAAAGTTTCCAATAATTAACCTATATTAGAGAATTGTCATTAAAGCCATACCATATTACATTCTGGTAGGTTCACCTTTGTGTACCTACACTATAACTATGTTCAATTAGCTACAATAGATGAAGGTCATCTGCTCTTTGCGGGAGATATTTGCTCGGAGGTCTGATATCATATCAGTAAGCTCTGTTTGTAGTGTCTGATGTTTTTACATTCTGGTAATGTTAATATAGTAGATTTGCAGAGATAAGGTGGAGCACAGACATTTACTCTACAGGAAAACGATTTCACTGTCTTTTATGGTAATTTTTTTTGCCATTTTATTTATATTAGGCTAGGATTCTTGGTAAGTGAAGGTAAAATCGCAGCATTACCACTTCTCTCGTGTCCTGAATGTTTCTCTTTGGAGGGTGATAAATTGTGCGATGTTTAGAATTCTTGAGACCGTTGCAATTCCTCAATCAGAAACATTAAGTCGCAGTAATTCCATGACTTTACTAAGACTGATGGGAAACCAAAATGTGGTCACTAGTCTTAGGTTACATGCACACCATGCGTATTACAGGTGGATCTCCCTGCGGCAAGTCTGTAACGTAATACAGTGCCAGCAAAGTAAATGAGATTTCAAGTAATCTCATCTACACCTCGTAGAATTTTTCAGCACATAAATGGACCTAAAATCTGCAGCATGTCAATTTAGCTTGCGTATCGGTGTCAGAATGGTATCTGACAAGTTTATATATATTTTTTTTAAAAACACAACGCACCAAAATCCGCAACATAGAATCTACACCGGTTTCTGCATCAAAATGGGAAAAAAGGCAATATTAATTGTGGATTTAACCTACGTTTAGATGTAGTTTGGATGCAGATCAGTATTCAGTATCAAATTCCTCAACGTATGCCTGTAGGCTAAGGCTAAACAGGATTTCCCCATGATAAAAGCAGCATGCATATTTCACGCGTTGCAGTTCCGTGTGCCATCAGTGTTTGTTCCGTGTAGCATCAGTTTATCTCAGTGTTGGTGCACGTTATTTGTTTATTTTTTTCTCAGCCTTTTAGCAACTGTTGCGTGAAACACGAACGACATCCGTGTGCCGTCCGTGATTTTCACGCACCCATACACCTGAATGGGAGCGTGGTCCGCAAAAATTAACTAGAATAGGACATCACGCATGTCTGAATAGCCCCATTGAATTGCATAGGTCCGCGTGCTGTCCGTTGTTTTAACAGACAACCCATGGACCTATACTGGTCTGAAGAAGGCCTAAGGCTTACAGAAAAGACAAACTTTTTTAAAATAGTTAACTTTTATATAAATGAAGCTCATTTAACAGAGCCGTAAATGTGCCCTGAGATTGTAAAACTTCTAACTTCCAAAATAGGTAACTAGCTAAACTATTGCCTTAAATTATACCATACATGACACAGACAGAAGGTTTAACCTATTACCTGCAAAGACTTCCACCCTGGACTAGGAATGCCAATTGTCAATTCCCAAAGCCTTGACCATTTAACGCAAACCCACATTCTATATATGGCCTTGGTGTAGAACCTATACCTGGGCCAAACACCTAAATTCCAATAATGTAGATCATGAAGATGTTACGTTTATAGGATCTATAGAACATGCCAAAAAACTTGCTAAGATTATTTGGCTCCCTGTAAAAGTGTTTGTGCATAGGTGTTTACTCCACTGAGGAGTACTCTCTGTACGATGCTGCAGAATCTGTTGCCACTTTATAAACAGTAATACACACACAATACTTCCTTTGAATGTTAATATATAATTGAACAATTAACATGGCATAGGATAGAACATCTGCACTACATGCTTAGAGGTTATTCACACGAATGGGATAATCGGCCATGTGACAGACATTTTTTAACGGCCGTCAAACTGCTGCATTAAAATGGATATACTTCTATGGGGCTATTTGCATGGCCACTTTTTTTTAACAGACCGTGTGAATGGTCCGTGAAAAAAATAGGACGTGTCCTATTTTTGCCCATTTTCACAGATCCCTCAATAGACTCAAGTCTATGAGGGATCTGTGAAATATAGAGTCCCGCGCGGATGCAAAACTGCCTTTTTAAACAGCAGATTTGACACCCGTACGAGTGAATACGCCCTTACAGCTCTGCTGTTCTACTATGTTGCAGGGGAGCCCATGGGTACCCCAGGAATAAAGGTCAAGGTGCGAATGGTAGTAATAGGTCTTAAATCCTTGGAATCCACACTTTCATGTGAAATAGCGTCTCTTGGATTGAGGCTACAAGTCCATATGTATTACATGATGGTCTGTAGTAGTGAATGGCGCAACAGAACAATATGCATATCGATTTAGCCCAGTTACATTCCATCTATGTTATGAAAACAGACTGTTACATTAACATGTACATTTCGAATATGTGCAACTCCATGCAATGCTATTGAACGCGACTGCTTCTACTGAATGTGCAGTGCAAGGAGTTGGTCTGCATTTTGTTTTTTATTAACTGGCTTGGAATAGTCTGTAACTGCTACCTTAAACCTGCAGCCGCCTAAAACTGCCCTAATTGCTGATACTTTTCCCCACTCGGTTCGAGGTCTGTTTTATATCGTCCCCAAATGCCAGTTCCATGTCTACCATATAGCAGAGCTCCAGTGTAAGGCTGTCAACCTGCCAGTGATTAATTACATCCAAGTACAGGCTGTAAACTCCCCCCAGTACAAGCGGAGGCCTGCAGTCACAATCACCAATTCACTGCTTTCTCTCCGTCCCTCTGCTTGTGAGCCCTGCATACTGGACAATGCCAGAATGACTTGGCTAAACTCAAGAAATAAGACCAGGGAGATTTGGCAGGGAAAAAGCGCCAAATACCTTCCTAACAGCAAAAGAACTGTGACATTATGGCCCCTTGCGGGGTGGTCCGGTGAATAATAATAAGCTCATATTGTGCTGGTCTTAGAACTACTCAATACATCCTCTTGTTCCTCAGTGTCTATGTTAGCACTAAAGCAAAAACAACAGTAACATTTATTAGCAAAATATGAATGCATTCCCACATAAAATAACTCCGACTGCAAAATGTATGAGTGCGGACACTGGACTTATTGTTGATCAGCTCACAAAAAAAATGTATTCCCAAAAAGGTTATATTATTCTAACCCACATGTTCTATTCAATGTGATACATTCTAGATTTATGAAATCTCTGCCATGACAGCTGTAAGGTGTTCAGATAGTCATATAAAGCAGTAGAATTATACATTAGGACAAAACCCAGGGGCCAGGTAACCAACAGGTCTAGAAATCTGCCACCATCACCTAACCTTTTGGGTTGATTCTACTGATAGCCTTTATTGCTGGACCACTAAAAAGACAAATGGAATTCAGATCATGCTTTCTTATCATCATGTTTTAATCAGTAGGCATAAGATTATCAATTAAGTGCTGTATGCACAGGAAATTTCCTTGAAATATGAAAGGGTCTTCCCAAAAATAGGACAAGCCCTTTGGGCATGCTTATGCACATGTTACTTCACCTAATATATTCATTTTAATTTTCACTCAATTACATCCAAAGTGAATTAAAAGTATCATGGTGCTACAGGATTCTTCTGGAATATATAATGTGTTTGTAAAGCTGAGCAATTAAGTTAATGAAGACTAAGGTGTCCATACATATAAGGCTTTGTTCACATCTGTGTCAGGGCTCCGTTCCGACTCAGCTTTCCGTCAGAACGGAGAGCTGACTGACACAAACGGAAACCAGGGGTTTCCGTTTCCATCACCGTTGATTTCAATGGTGACGGATTCAGTGCCAATGGTTTAGGTTTGTCTCAGTTGTGCAGGGGTGCCATCAGGTTCCGTCGTTTTGACGGAATCAAAAGCGTAGTCGTTGGAACAGGGCCCTGACGCAGATGTGAACAAAGCCTTAGATGAACATCCACAGAACCAGCCAATTTCAGCAGGACCGGCTGACCATCTAATGTGTAAGGGGTTGTCCCGACTCTCCTCCGATGGCAGATGTGGGGGGTAAAGAAGGATTAGGGATGTTGGATTTCAATATGCTCGATCCTTGGTTCTCATGGGAGATAACCTGCCACCAGGTGTCTGGCAGCAAGTTAATCCACTCTCGCAAATCAAGAACACATGCATGCTCGGCCAAGTCAAGGGTGCATGTTTATGGGGGGGTCGGAAGGAATAGCGGTCAGCCGAACGAGGTTCGGCCAACCGTTATCGAAAGGTGTATAACCACCTTTATACATTGTGCGATACACAGTGCAGGTCTTGAGGTGGTGCTGCGTGACTCTTCACTGGTAGTACAAGTTGTATTTGGAGTGTTTCTTAAAGCGAGTGGGGAGGGAGAATATCTGTTAGGTTTCAGATCCATGTTTCCCAATAAGGCTAGCTCCACGTGGAATGATTTGTTTTTTTTTCATTTCTTGATTACCCAAAACCATGACAAATCATAGACAGTAGAAACGTACAAGAAAGTATCATGTTTCTCTTTTTTGGATTGGATCCTGATTTTGGGTACAAAATAAACCACACATGCAGAAAAAGCAGCCCAAACCAGTCTTTGGCCTCATGCACATGGCAGAACTTGTGTGAAAAAATGGCGGCATATGAACAATGCTAGTATGGATGGACATGTCCATCAGGTAATTGTAACCACCAATCGTTTGTTGGTGGTTTGGGGAGAGGGAATGGATCTTAAGAGATAAAACAGATCCATTATTACTCCATTCTCGATAATTGTATGGGATCGGTTCTTCAACTACCGTTTTTGTGCTTATAAACTTTGTATAAAAAAAGTAAACAAAAATACCAGGGTAAACTCATCGACCTACCTTAAAACTGACCCTGGCTTTCTCCCCTTATGTACTTAACAGGCCAAATATCTACCAAATTAGTGCACAGAATACAAAAGACCTGACCATATAAAAGGTAAACAGCAATTGTCCACCTAGTGAATAGGATTGCATAATTCAATTAGTATATAGGCTGGGGGTGAGGATTTTAGCACCTGGAGACCATTACTGGATATTTGTTTATTTTATTTTCACTTTCAGGATGAGATCTTGAGCAATTTACACATCCCAGTCACTAATCCATCCATCACACCTCTCCGAATCTGGCCGGTCAGATAGACCCCGAGAAGAATAGGGTGGGGGTGTTGGGGGTTGACTATCCATAGTTCAGCTAAAACACATAAACAAAATGACTGAGATCTCAAGCAGACACATCTTTCTCCTTGTGGGACTTAACACGAGACACCTCAAGCCAAGGAAATTTCATCTTTACAAATCTAGGAACACCTCAGGAATTTCAATGGTCACATATGGGTAGAATGTTCTTGTATACAATATGGAATATGCTAATACTTGGCCAAGTCCCTATGGTAGTAGAGAAGGATTTTCTCTCCATTAATGATAGTAAGTATAATATATATATATATATATATAAAGAAAAAAAGAGAGAGAAAAAAAAAAAGGGTAAAACGCACAGAAAAAAAAAAAGATAACAGATTGTTGATAATCACAAAGGTTTCCTGCATTGCAAGATTTAGAATGGGCATAAAAACAAAACAAAACAAACAGCACTACTCTTGCTTTTTTTTACTTTCTCTGTTATTGCAGCTCAGCCACATTTACTTCAAATGAATGGGGCTTAGATTTCTCGAATCTCAGACAACCCCTTTAAGACCTTATAGTCAAATCAGTATTTTTTGTTTTTTTCCAATAGGCAATTCATAACAGGGACAAAGATAGACAGTACCATTGCTTATTTTATGTTCCCTCCAGTTTTAAAGCAAGCAGTTGTATAGTTCTTAATTGAAACTTTGTGGAGTTGGCACTTGATGCAGGAAACATATCTCGTGTGCTACATTTCAATATCTGACATTGGGCCGTTGCGGCTTTAAATAATTTTAAGATTATAGCAGATTTAATTGAGACATTAGAAGAAGACAAAGACAAGATTATTGTGCCTCTCCACTCCTCATAAGGCATTGTTTTTCTTTAAATGACAACATTAGCACAATAAAAGTTTCAGTTCAACAGAGACAATGCATCAGCGGCCGTTGTATAGTGATCCTCCATGCTACTGTCTGCAATACAACTGTTCATTTGAGGTAAAAAACAAAACAAAAAAAAAACTACTCGTTGTATTTGAATAGACACCTGGGTGCTCAATCTTTGGAGTTTCCAAAACTTTTGAGGACTACTTCCACATCCGTTTTGGTGAAAACCCATGTGGGACTTAGAATAGCAGCCAGTGTTTATTATCCAAATTTCCCAAGCATAGATACAACTGGCGGGATAATTGTTGGCAACTTGACAGAATAAAACAACTGAGGGACTTGTAATAAGAGCCAATGCTTAATGGGTAGCCTAAAATCAAAGTCTTTTACCTGTTGTGGAACAAGAGGCTCACGGTCAAGCTGGGACTTCTTGTCGCGCCCCAGATTTTTTGCCATAGGCCGTCTTCTCATTAAAGCAGTCCAAGGCAATATTGTCAACCACCCCCCCCCCCCCCCCACACACACCTCCCTCCCTTTGAACCCCTTATTGCCCAATGCAGTTCTTAGCACATATCAATTAACAGGGCATCTTTCAGCAATGTCACATTGAAGAGAAGTTTCCTTTTTCTCACTGAGACCATTCTTCACATTCGAGCAGCTACTTTCTATGGCAGAAATTCCAATTATAAGAACATCTCGTCTCATTAAAACGGCACCTTCTTTGCACAACTTGTCCCTCTTTAAAGTTATCTCTAAAGTTCTTTCAATCCTCCATGTAAAAAAGGGGTTTAACCCCTGCTCCCCCATTAATACTAAATCCCTAGAAGGCAAAGCGCCTTCATAGCCTTTTATTGTGCTTACAAATGCCATATAGAATTTCTCATTTTAGTTCCAAGAAGATCTGGCCTTCTCCCTCAACACTCCACCATAGATATTAATTCTAAAGCTTTGCAGAGATCACAAAATACTTCTAATCTACATTTTAATTGGCATTCTGTGAAGGCATAAGAGGGGGGGGGGGTCGCCTCTTCTCAGTCACTCACTACTTAGAATCAAGGAGTTTTTGCAACCCCCTTTAAAAGCTACAATGCAACCTGAAATCCTCTACAGCCATTACATACACTTCACTATGCGGGTTAAGAATGCAGAATTTCACACGAACATACAACCGTACTCCCCAGATGCCAGAGCACAATGTACATTCACCAGACCTGGCACAATACAGGTTTCATACAATAGTCATCTAGGGTTTTCTCCCGCAAAACACTCTGGTCTTATGGCTTGGAAAATACTGATAATTACTTTAATTAGATTGCAATCCCATCCCCCCCCCCCCCCCCCAACACATCAGATTCGAGCATGAAAGGACAATTTAGGACCCTGCAGGAATCCAAACACAGGGCACATTATAAGCAGAAGAATTGCAGCAGTTGGCATATGTTACTCAACTCCTGAGGTGCATCATAATTAAGTCACTCCAGTGTTTAGATTACGGGAGGACAACCTGTGGCTTTCGTATGGCTGTTTATCTACAATGCTTAGGCTAAACTGGCCAAAGACTTGGACATTTCTCTTTAATCTCACCAGTTTTCCAATGTTCTTTTGCACTGTCAAAGATTTCTACAATTTCTCCATCAAGTCAAATACCATTCCTGTTCATTGCCCCACATCTGTGTTTTGCGACAAAACGCAAAGTTGACATACTGATAAATACCACCAATGACAGAAAAAATTCTAGAATCAGATCCAGTAGATGTTCCGCACCGTGTCAACACTTTGAGCAGAACCGATTGTTGTAACTCCATAGACACACCAATTTTTTATTGGTCAGATCGTTAACAATCTATGGACACCTTTAGTTTAGAGGTAGTCACATACTATATACAGTCATTTACTACATACATATACCTAAAAGCCTAATTGTAAGTATGTTGGGTAAGGTTGACCCAATTCTCACCACTGGTGCTCTCTTTGGAGTGTAAATAGTTAACCAAACCGTGATTGCCAACTTTCACTGCACAGAAGAGGAATCCTTTGTTATAATGAAGAACATAAAAGGCCTCTCAGGGAAAATAGGTTTACACTACACAGGGATGTGACATTCCTAGCAGGCCCCAGACATGAGTGAAACCCTACAATTCCCCCATAGCTACCCCCAGACTGCGTAAATCTGTCACTAGTTAAGACAGTTTTATAACCAGTCAGGTCTAACCTATTCAGGGCAGGGGACTTTTCATTTAACTATGAATTGAAGAATGCAATGGCTGGAGCGCCTTAAAGTATTTAACCCATTCCACACCAGCTGTGAAGCAGAAAAGCGTAGTGTTGATGGAAAGACAAGATATATTGTAGCATTAACAATAATGGATATATTCCAAGAGGTGCTGCAGCAACAAATTGTTATCGTTCTATGACAAGCTGGCAATGTATGCAATTTATTTTAGAATATTGAGCCTTGTATTAATAATCATTGCGTTCACTGATCCAAAATGATCACAAACTATCAACTGGCAGGTTACTCAATTCTGATCGATTGAGAACCGTACGGACGTCATACACTTGCCAATATGGTTAGTGGCGAATGAGAAGTCACTGTGAGGCACATTAGACATACCGGTAGTGAATCTTCAGTATTTATTCACGTGTCTATGAACAATCTTCATCATTAAAATCGATAGTTTAGTTATAGGACATAATCTATGGCCAAATGTGCCAAAACCAGAAACTGGGTCTCCAGTCAAACGCTTCCAGCCAGTCCCATAGGATAAAATACAGATAATACACAAAAGGCAAACCCAGCGAACCAAAGCCAAAGATCTAAAGCGGAGTCTTGATACAAAAAAACAGGACCTCCCTTTGCTATTGTTCCACTTTTCAACAATTAAGACTTATATCGCCCACGTGAAACAGACAGGTTGACATACACAGGTAGATTAACCCTTTCTAAGCCGTGCACAACTGTCACAGTACCCCCTTGCTTAACTTTATGATTAACACAAGAATTAAACTAAAGGCCCACTGACACGGAGTAGTCGCCAATAAGCGATTGCCTGATAAGCGATACTATAAACGATTGCAAGAAATATATTTATACATATCGGGATATCACAATTCCAGCAATTTCCCACAACTGTAATGGTTTATTTCTATTTTTTATGTACACATGATCAGTTTTAGGCCTCATGCACACTTCTGTTGCCCGTCACATAGCCGCTAATGACGGATCCGTGAAACACGGACCACACACGGATGGCTTTTGTGTGGAGTCTGCGGTTTCAATGGACCAAATGAATGGAATGGTCGAGACGGATCCTTCAAAAACGGACAGGAATAGGACCTGTTCTATTTTTGTCGGAACGGCCACACGGTTCCATTAAAAAAAAAAAACGGAAGTGTACATGACCCCATAGAAATTAATGGGTCAGTGTGCTATCCGTTAAAAAAAAAATGGATAGCACAATGTAGCGTTTCACTGAACTGTGTATGAGGCCTTAGAAATGATAAAATATTTTTATTAATTTACATTCATTATCATTATAAAAAGGTCGTTCTTATTCCCATTAGACCAACAATCGCTCTGTGTGAATGGGCATTTACTGGTCCACAAATTAAAAAAACATTTGAGGAGAAAAAAAAATAAATAAATAAGAACGCAAAAATACATTTCAGGAAATTATTCGTAACAATACACTTGACACTTTTATGGCCTAGCTCTATTTCACCCCTTCTCAATCTTAGTATAAACTTTCAGACTTTCTTAACCTACCCAAAAAGATACACAAGAAGCAAATCAATGTCAATTGAGAAATAAAAAAAACATAAACCAGAATGTGTAATTTTGCGGAGAACTTTTGGAAACTAACACATAGGGGCAAGAAGTAAGACGCGGCAGTGCAATTGACTTTTTGGCATTACCTGCAAAGACTGTGGTGTAAAAAGATCCCCCTGTCTTGCAGCAGGCGTGTGCCTGGCAAGACGAAACACAGAGGTCTCAATAACTCTCTGGGGACAGATTTCCAAGTTCAGTTCTAGCAATCAGAAGAAGTAATAACCTCTCTCCAAGAGATGGACATAGGGATCCCAAGAAGGCACAGTCCAGGGTATGTAATCCTCAAGCTGCAGGACCCAAGAGCAAGTAGTGAGAGAGGTTCAAAAGAGGGGAAACAGCCAGATCCCCCATCCAGGGTGAAGGAGTGAGGTCAGCTCAAGTCCTGTGTTCTTTTCTTGGAAGATGCAAGAGTCTCTTTAATTTCTCAAAGTAGCAATCCAATGTGCAACAATCCACAGCATCAGTTCAAGCATCCCAGAAAAACCAGTGTAATTGTATCAACTCCATGAAAACAACAAACAAGCAACATATGTAACAAATATGTGAACTTCCAAAAGTGAGCGGAGAGGTGAGGTGCAGGCAGTGCAGCCGGAGTATGAGGAGCAATGGAAAGTGGATGAGCCTTTTCCCTCCCCCTCACTCTTCATGCACATTCCCATCCCTTTCCTCCTCCCAGGGCACTCCTCTCTGTCTGAAACCTGAACTTCTAGTCCTCCCCTTGCCCAATCCTCTGTCCGCTCTTTTGGCTTTCTGCAGCAGTCTTTTCTTTGCATCCCTCCTATCCATATTCCCTCCTTCTTTCTCTGTTCCAGAGTTTGGCACACATCACTGCACAGAGGGATGGTTTGTTTGTATTGGAATTACTATGCTATGTGCGCTCTGGCTCTCTTTTTCCGTCTCTTTCTCTAGTTCTTTTTACTTCTAAAATATACAAGTTATACAACCTAAATTATAAACAGATAAAGCGACATCTGTGACGTCATCGGCGCTGGCACTTGGGGCATCGTTAGAGCTCTAAAGAATATTTCCGCCCGAAATCGCCACTAAATACCAGTCTTTGGGTTGTCGTCTTTTGTTAAGCAGTTAACAGTTCTATTCAGCTGTAACTTGTATCTGTTTCTGGGAAAGATGGGTGACAATTAATATGGCCAGTGTTACGGCTACCAAAGATGTCGATACCTATTTTTCCTATAGTTATACAGCGATATGAGAGGGCAGGAACTATAAGATCGTAACGGCAAATTTGCCATTCAGGAATGATGTAAAGCTGAGTGACAAAAAGGCAGCAGTAATGGAGGCAATATTAAGTGTCACCCAGCTTTCCCAATTTTAGATAAGTTATGAAACAGCTGAAAGAAGTGGACAAATCCAGAAATGATATCACCAGTAGATATTAAAGAGGACCTCTGACCTCTCCTGACAGGTCTATTTTAGTAAATAATTGCATTCCCCATGAAATAATAATCCTGGAGCATATTTTTTTTTAGAACGCTGTGTTGTGCCGTTCCTCTGTTATTCCTACTAGAAGTCTATGAATAAATTGACTATTGGGTGTTCCCATTCCCCTTGTCAAAGGGGTGTGTCCCTAAAAAGTCTCTCATTGCAAAGTGTCAGTCTGTGTAAGGACACACCCCCAACTGGTAACATCCAGTAGTCAATTTATTCATAAGTTTCTAGGAGGAATAACAGAGGAATGGCACAACACAAAGATTTATAAGGAAATGTGTTCCAGAATTCTTATTTCATGGGCAATACAATCAAATCTGATTTTGTTTTGCAGCGTGTGTATGGGATTTTGTGAAACCTCATTCACATGCATTGTATTGTACTCCGTTGTTGCCGCACAGAAAATCTGTAGCTAATCCTCTGCATGTGTACTAATGACTTAATGGTAATTCCATACGTGCTGGTAGTGATGCAACACAAAGCTGCATTACTACTGCATCTGAAAAAAACACAGAGACGACATTGTGGCAGATTTATGAATTTGTTTTTTGCTGGCATTTATATATTGAAAAAATGAAATTAGCAGCTAAGGCCATATTTATAAAGTCCCATTGTCCCTTTTTACTACAAATACAAACGTGTCTGAAAACGTGAGTGGGACTTACTTTTAGGATTCCTCACCGTTATCTCACTGCCGCTGCTCGAGTCCCTGCTATATGTTTGGTGACACCTCATGTCATGTGAGTGGGTTGACCAGTAAACAGACATAGTGGAGGGAATTTTATTAAGACTGTCGTTATTATGCCAGTCTTAATCTAGAGTCAAATAGCAGCTCTTACACTTTTCAGTACCCTAAAAAAAAAAAAGGTACCCAGCTGTAAACCCATGTAAAAAGATCAGTACTGGATTGATGATGAGCGTGCCAGGAGGATAAGAGTATATTCACATGTGGCAGATTTATTGCTGAAATTTATGCAACTGTCCCATTCATCTGACTAGGGTTTGACCGTTTGCAGAAAGCCATGTGGTTGCCACCAAAACAACCCCATTCAGGTGAATGGAACTGAATTTTAGTCGGAGAAATCTCTGTAACAACTGTGCGGCATGTGAATTCACCCTTAGGGTATGTGCACACGACAACGCCAAATACGTCTGAAATTACGGAGCTGTTTTCAGGAGAAAACAGCTCCAGAATTTCAGACGTTTTTACAAGTGCACGCGTTTTTCGCGGCGTCTTTTACGGACATAATTGGAGCTGGTTTTCATTGGAGTCAATGAAAAACTGCTCCAATTACGTCCCAAGAAGTGTCCTGCTCTTCTTTGACGCGGCCGTAATTTTACGCGCCGTCTTTTGACAGTGACGTGTAAAATGACATCTCGTCTGCACAGAACATCGTAAGACCCATTGCAAGCAATGGGCAGATGTTTGCCGACGTATTGGAGCCATCTTTTCAGGCGTAATTCGAGGCGTAAAACGCCTCCATTACGTCTGAAAAGAGGTCGTGTGCACATACCCTTAGGGTTCACACAGAGTTTTTTGACACGTTTTATGACGTGGGATAAAAACATCTGAAAGTGCATCCCATTGATTTCCCATTGGGAGCCAGAGGCGTTTTTGTCCCGCGAGCGGCAAAAAACGCTTGCGGGAAAAAGAAGAGACATGCCCTATCTTCGGGCGTTTACGTCTCTGACCTCCCATTGACCTCAATGGGAGGCAGAGAAAGCGTATTTCGCTGCGTTTTTGCCTGTGGCACTCAATGGGCGCGAGTGAAAAACGCCGGGAAAAACGCGGCAAACGGCATGCAGGCAGATCAAAATCTGCCTCAAAATTCCAAATGGAATTTTGAGGCAGAATTTTCTGCCTGCAAAAAAACTCTATGTGAACAGGGCCTTGGGAGTGAGCACAAGATAGGTAAGAATGATTCCGCCCATTCCTTCAGTGTCCAGAAATGAAACCCTAGCGAAAAAAAAAACAACTGTATCAGGCTATTTATTTATTTTTAATCCAATTCCAGTTTTGCCTATAAACAGACATATCTAAAATCTGCCCCAAATCTGGATTGTATAAAAATGGTTACATTTTCCTGGAACAGAAATGCGCCATGTTGTGAAATACATGGGTAATAATGAAATGCCATTTACCAGACTTTAGGTGCTTCAAATTGTGTGAAAATTGCTTAGTTGGAAAACCCTATTAATTCCCAAGAAGTCTGTATAATAAATCCTATATCTGAAATTTGTGATTTCAATAGTAAAAAAATAAATTACACATATAATGCAAATGGAAATTACGCAACATGTTCTTGTGCAAGATTATTGTCCTTTCTTCTCCAGTTGGATTGCACGGAGCAGAAAATAAATAAAAAGCAGTATTGTTCTCCTACAGCTCAGAGACACATCTAGTAATAATCTTCAGGACAGTTCCTCGTCCCCAGGTCCCTATTGACCTACTTATTATTACACAAGATCCTTATCTATTCCTAACCAGAAACTCCACTCCAGCTATTTAAATAAGTGTTTATTGTCAGATCATAAAATAATTCCAATTAACACAGTTCTGGCCATCCTACAGTCCTGCTGATACCCGCAGGTACTAGAGTTTCGCTGGCCATACAATTAAGGGGGTTTTACACAGGATGATTATCGAGCAGACGACCGTTAATAGAACGCCCGGTAACGATAATTGCCCTGTGTAAAAAGCAAATGAACGAGCAAACAGGGAGACGCGCTGCCGACATGATAATAATAATGTATGGGGATGAGCGATCGGAGTAACGGCCACTCGTCCCCATCCACAGCTCCATGTGACAGGAGCCAGCGAGCGCGATCAACGATGTCTCGTTGATCGGCGCTCGCTGCACCGGCCAAGTGTCGGCTGGTGTAAAAGGGCCTTTAAATGTATAGCGAACGCACAATGGCCGACTTATCTCCTTACAAACAAATGGATTTTGCATGTTCAAATCCAACAGCCTAATCCTTCCCTCCCTCGAAATCTGCCGTCAGGGTAGAGTTGGTACACCGCCGTATAGCCTAATGCTGACAGCCGTAATAAACTGCAATACATAAGTATTGCAGTGTATTATATGAGTGATCAAACGATCGCATAGTCTAGTCTGCTGGAATGACAAAAAAATCATTCAAAAACAGTTACATTTAATGTTTAAAACAGTTAGTAAAAAGAGAAAAAAATACAACTCATCTCCCAATAAACAAGCCCTCATACCGCTATGTTGATGGAAAAATAAAGTTATGGCTCTTGGAATTAAAAAAACAATCACAGCGTCCTTTAAGGGGATAAGCTGGGAAAACAGATCCATTTTTGCCTTGTTCCGTGGTCTTAGACACACTGGGATTTTATTGATGAAGTCATTAAGAAATGAACTTGAACACTCCCACGTCAGGGTGACAACCCCTGTAGACATCGGAATGGAGGACGTATTGGTTATCACCCAGTTTTCCCATTCACAGATATATCTAAGCATTAACCAAATAAAATGTGTCAATTTGACAGGAGGGAACATCTCAAAATTTGATATTTCCTGGTGATCTTTTTGACTTCTGGAAGAAATGCAAATGTCCTAATTATTATTTGTCTGCACTGTAAGTAATAAAAAACATTACAAATAAAAATGACCAGATGTTCTGTAATTGTCAGACCAAGAAACAGGAATACTCTGAAGCGAAAAAAGAAGATATTTATATTACTTGGTAAAATAGAACATCCAGAATTACACAAGACGGGACCAAATTTCTGAAGAATAAACACAGTCAAGAAAGGAAACTGTGAGGAGACATTTAGGGCACACTGAATAAAAGAGCAATGCAGCAAAGAAAAAGATCCCCTCACAATTTGTTTATTTTGGGATGAAACCAAGGCTGCTCCTAGACCCAATATGCAGTTTGCTCAGTATACAGCGCTATGTACATTTCTGTAGTGACAGTAGGCATCATTGTTACAGCCTCCTGACTATAGATATATAGACGATTCATACAAAAGGTCCCTTATTAGACATAAATCTCACTTTGTGCAATAGGAAGGCTGGAAAGTGACATGCGCTTAAAAATTTCTATTGTATTTTCAATATTAAAATATAAGGGCTTATGGAAATGGCTGCATTACGTGTCAGTACACCCTCTGA